>NC_056731.1:195703634-195743634 GCF_019279795.1 Protopterus annectens
TATGGGTGATTATAATGACCTACTCTCATTCCTCCCCTCCCTTGCATTCATCTGTTATGTCTGAGAGCTGCTTCCCTCTATGGCCTAGATGCCTAGGTGATAACCCTTCCCCCTTGAGATGGACATGCCCATCCCCCTCCCTACCAACTCCTCAGATACTTGATGTACCAATTGATCCTGGTTTGCCTGGGACATAGTTATGACTTTATCCCTCTAAGCAACAGTACTGGCCAATTCCCAGTTCTTTCTAATTCCAAAGGCAATTGGGAATGTGCCATTCAATTGATGGTAGATTATTTGAATGCCATTTTGTAAAGATATTTGACAGAAAACTCTTTCAGAGATGGTGGAATTTTTTTTCTGCATGGTTGTGCAACCTCTGATTAGGTATAGTAACTTACTTGGAAGGGATATGAGTGGTAGGATCAGCAATTTGCCTGTTACAGAAAAAAAAAAACTTGCTCAAAACTATGCTGAAAGTGATTTTTGAAAAATTTTTTTTCAGGGAATTAACATAAAAAAATATATAGTATCACTCTGTTGACATGAATCTGTGAAGATCTTGCCCCCTTGCTGGACTTGAAGCATCACAGCCACATTTTTATGATTTTTTTGTTTTAGCTTTTACCAGTCTTGATCATCAGGCCTCCATTTGTAACTTATAATGAACCATTCATTTTGATGTCCTAACTGTCAGGAGCTCCCTGTATTCTTCCATGATTACAGGACTTGTGGGAGGAGAGGGTAGCCGCTGCTCTTCTGAGCTGAGATTTGCTGGTGAAACCTTATTGTGCCTGTTGTTCTAAGTATCCTTCTTCTGATTTAAGCAATTGGGCTCCAGTCCAGTTGCTTTACATTAGGAATGCTTGTGGTCTACACTGTTGTGGCATTACTGTGTAGACAGACCTTTTTACTATTAGAGCATCTAGTTTGCTCATAGCGGAGTGTTGCTCATAAAATTCCTTATCTTATTGACTTGATCAATATTTAAGTTTTTCCTCACTCCTCCCTAGTCGATTAGTAGCCATGGATATGCACTTCCCAAGTCTCTCTGTGGCCAGTCTGGCTGAGATGGGTATTCTGAGGTATTGTAGCAATTGCCTCATGTATGCTGCACCACTTATTTTTAATAGAACAGGTACAGTATGCGAGAGGATACATTTAACTCTGGAGGCAAAATGCTCTTGTACAACTGTACCTGTAGAGGTTGTCAGTGAGACTTGCACCGTGCCTACTGCTCAAGACATAAAACTAGTTATGCTGAGGCACTTAGAGGTAATCCCTGTAAAACACTAAGACCTTCTGCACAGTATAATCAAAGAAACATAGACATAAACTTAGATATGTTACTGATATATGTAACTTCATATGAATTACAGGAGGAGTCTTTACTGGGCACATTGCAGGTGCTGTGAAGAGCACTTCTGGCTAACATCAACGATTGAAACAATACTAATTTCATGAATTTTAATCATACTTTGACTTAGGAATGGGGTTCATTCCCATGATGGTATTAGACACCCAAAAGACCTGGCGAAATTAAAAAGTGAGATAACACTTCATCCAGTGCCTCTACTGCTAAGCCCTTAAGGCAAACCAGCACACAACCAAATTTCCTGGTCATTGGTGATTCTATAGTGAAGCACACTGATGTCCCACTTACCAGACTAAGTAAGGAGAAAGTCACTGTTAGCTGCCTTTCTGGGGTTGGGATCCATCAAGTCACACAGCAATCAGGTCATTGAACCACAGGTACCAGTATGACTTTATCATAGCCCATGCTGTTGATAATGAACCGAGATATACCTCCCTTGACTATATGAAGAAAGACATGATCAGGCTAACTGATTACATGTCTCAGGCAGGTATGAGCCTAGCACTGAGCAGCATACTACCTTCTCCAAGGATGATGCCATGTTAACAACAGAAAATGATTGATTTTTAATAGTTGACTTGGCTTCTTGTGCAAGTCCATGGAGGTACAATATTTGACGGCCTGGGAGGACATGGTTGACAGACTATTGCGCTTTTCCAGGGATGGTCTGCACTTATCCCCTCTAAGCTTTCACGTATTGGCAAATACTTTTTCCACCCCTTGGATATATATTGACAATTTTTAATGACAAATTAAATAAATGGTTTAACTACTTGTTTTCGCCAGGCCAGCAAAAGGATGATGAATATTGGCGATGGGGAAAAATTGTATATAACTATGAGCTATGCTAGACTAGAAAAATTTGATTTTTGTCTAGTTCAAGGTGGAGCAGTCTGTGAGTACTGCTTGTTAATTTATCTAACTAATGATCTTGGAGTGTATTACTGCATTACAATATAGCTAGGGAAATTAATTATCTTGTGTTTTTCTGAATGCATCTTGTCTATATTTTATTTGTGTGTGTTCTGTCTGTGCCAACCTATACTTTATCTGTTATGGCAGACATCCATTATATATGTCACACACACACACACATATATATATATATATATATATATATATATGTGCATACATGCATGTTTATATACACACACATGCATACATCTCTGTGCACTGTTGATTATATGAGAAGAGGATAAACATTATTTACACCAGATGGTTAATGAGATGTTTGTCACACCTTTCCCATTAGACTGCTTATGCATACTACTAGCAAAAACTGTTAATGTGTATTGTTGCATTTGGCTTGATTAAGGGAAGCCAGGTATAATTGGATGTCTCTGGCCCTAGCTCAGAGTTTTGTTAGTGCTGCAGTGCCTGAAAGAAAGCTGTCGGAATTAGGGAATTCTGCCAGCTTTTCCTGGTAATTATGTGTGTGTGTGTGTGCGTGCACACATATTACTTTGTGTGAAAGACAGTTGCCAAAGGTAAAGGGACACTGGAAGACTTTGGTTCACAGAGAGAGTGCTGAAAAAGGGATGTGGGGCTGCTTGGCCAAATATTCAGCTTAAGTGGCCTGTTTGCAGTCCAGTCAGGGTATGGATGTTGGAAGCTCATACCCAGGACAGCAGTGCATATTCCATTTCTGTTAGAAACCAAGTGAAAGCACTCCAAAACCACCAATAAATCCAAATAAGAGTGCAGCGAGCTAAAACAGGAAACCCAAAAATTAGATTCCACTCTATTTAATAACAAAAAGACTATAAGACATTAACGTTTTTAAAAAAACACAGCGAATACGCGTTTTCGTCCTCAATACTCGGACTTCATCAGATACATCAAAATTAATGCCATTCATCCCTTATATATCCAAATTAAAATCAATTAACCAATAAAATGTTAACAAAACATTTAAATGGGCAAACCAACATTTCTGCTATTGGAGTCGGGTTGTATTTTACCAATTAATTATTAAAGTAGACGTATGTGCACTTTATTGTTATTTCTTCACCCTTGTTTGTCAATGGTGGGATTCAAATCCCATCGGTGCCAGCCATCTTGACCTCACAGTTGGTGGCATCCTGCTGTTTAGAGGTCATAGTGATGGTAGTAGTATCATCGCCTTCATAACTTCGGTTACAGTGGTTCCATGACAGTATCACAGAAGTCATGTGGTGAAAGTGCTCAGTCTGTTTCTAAGAGCTGTTCAGAGATGACAACCTGCTAATTTGTAATACCCTCAAAGTTCTGGAATTAAAGTTGGTGTCTATGTAATAGCCTTCTGCCTTCCGAATCTTCTTCCTTTATATACATTTGTCTATGCCATCCTTCAAGTACTTTCCCATCCCCTGATTTTAAAATGGATATACAAGATGAAAAGTTTTGTTGCAGAATCCTGAAATCCAGTCCTAGCTGCTAGTTCCTTCTTACTATTGGCCAAGCTCTTTGCTTGTGCACTATATACCAAGCAGATATTAAAGTTTTTGTCAACCTGTGGTAATGTAATGTGAAGCCTTTCAATAAACAAATATATGTTCCTTTTTATTGTTTTGTTTTTGTTATAGTTTGTTGATCAGTAGAGTGAGTTATGATCTATAACAAAATGATTGTTAGTAGTCCGCAAGGCTATGTCTATATAGTGGCACATTAGAACATCAGTGTGGCTACAGCAAGATAAAAAATGAATAGTGGCATTTTTAATTATTTTTGACTGCCACTCAGTCATTGACTATTGAGCTCCATTCCCCATTATATTCCATTTGTTCCTCCTTTCCTCGATGTTTGAAGCATATCAGACATGGGATGTCAGTCAGGGGGTTAGTACTATTATCTTTCAGGTGGTCAGGAGATTTTATCTTTTGCTCTTAACTCCTTTCTTTGTTGGCAGGAAGATTGAGTGCACTGTTTGCAATACTCCACTCCTGAATCTGTATGTACTTCCACTCATCCCCTATGCCAAACTGGAGAGATACAACATTCTTAAGTTTATATCCACTGTCTTCTTAGATAATGCATATACCAGTAGTCTGACACCCAGAGGCTGATTTTGCAGTGGTACATATACCAGTCACTCCCCACAGGTAGCCGTGCTGGTATTAGATGCTTACTCCTACCCTCTGTGGCAGGTTCTTGTCACACCAGGTAGTCTGGACTGTAGTCAAGGTTTTATCCCTGTATTCCACAGAGTTTGCCACAAACAGTATATGAGTAATGCAAATGTTGACATCTTACAGTATAGGTGTGACGTACAAGACATATGTGCATGTATGCTATAAATAGTAAATGAAGTTAGACCAAGTCAGAAAGGATGGGTAGAGTTTGGGTAAGTTAGTATGCATCTAATTTTTGCAACAGGAGTAAACATTACAATTAAGTGTAATGGCTTTAAAAATGAATTAGCTGTGTTTAAGTAGCTGGAGGGGGTACAGCAGATTGAGGAGGAAAGGCTGGGTGAGTGGGGACATCAGAAAACGTGCAGAGTGGCTGAAGCAGCTGTATCTAGGTTTGTAGGTGGTCAGAGTTGAGCACAGAATTAATTTTATTGATAAGGCTGCAAGTGCTGCTTTAACAAAGACACAATGTATCGGTAAAGCATGTGAAAGTGGCTATAGACAATTGACGAAAAAATGATCACTTGAATATTTTTTAAACTGTAGTGTATGTAATGGACATTGAACCCTTAGATTTCACAAATGATTGGTACTTCACCTATGAATCTAACAGAAACTGACATCATTGTTTTACTTTTTGTTTTTCTGATGTCTCGTGCAGGGGACAATAGCCAACTCCTTAACCTGTGTTCAGCTACATAAACGAGCAGAAAAAATTGCTGTGATGTTGATGGAGAGAGGGCATCTACAAGATGGGGACCATGTTGCACTTGTCTACCCACCAGGCAGGTTCCTATACTCTATTTGCACATAATAAATATTGATATCCCGGTGCTTCAGTTTAACATGATGCAAAGCTAATGAGTTGCTGTTAAGTGTATTTATATTTAGCTGTGCTAAAATGTATGGTTGTGTGTTATGACTGACTACAGCATGATTACATCAGTATAAAGAGAGAGTTATCTGGATAGGCTGACTGATCCAGAATAGACCCTTTTCATCCAAAGCCCAAGCTAGATGCAAGTCAACAAAATCTAACCTATACATCCAATTAGGTGCACATTTTTTTTAATAAAGTTTTTACGGATGTATTTATAAGCGCACTTTATTTCAACAGTAATAAATATCTGTTGAACAGCACAGCGTTATATAAGAAGTCAAAAAGGTTATGTATGTAAATAACATCTTCAGCACATCCCTAATAATCTGTAGGTCAAGCCAGTGACAACGTTATTTATTTAGTTAAAACATTACTCAAAAGCTGAAGACATGTCCATTACTATTGCAATCATCTACCCAGTAATAATATCCAAGATAAAAATCATTCAGTTGAAGTGTCCAAGCTGAACTACTTAAGCAAGCTTTTTCATATAAACTGTCTTATTAAATAATTCACCATAACTCATACCACTAAAAATATTTTTTATGCTTTCATTGGTTTGACCATGAATGCATAAAGCCCTTTCACAAATGGGCAGGTTAAGGACAAATCTATATAAGGCAGTGGTACACAATGTCCGGCCCTGGGGCCATATCCGGCCCTCAACGCAACACCTTCCGGCCCCCAGAGAGTAACCAAAAATTTTTTTAAAAATGTGAAAAAATACTATGCCTTACTCCAGTCAAGCAAACTTTCCAGCATATGTGCTTACTTACCCAATTGACTGCAGTTGCGTACAACTCTAATTTTAGCTGTGGAAGTAACTATTCTTTGTTGTTTATAACTTGTAGTCTGTAAACAGTAGTGACTTTCTGCAAGAGTTTGTAATTTGTCATGGCTGCAAGCCAGAAAAAAGTTAAATCTAAAGTTGATGTAGAAAACAGGCAATTTCATGACTGCTGTCTTAAGTAAAAATGCCAGTCACCTCTACCTATTGTTAACTCGTAATGACTTACTATGTTTTGAGGTGGCCTGCAGATTCATTAAGAATTTGTGTAGTGGCCCTCCCCACAAAAAGGTTGTGCACCACTGATATAAGGATTATAGTAACTAATATTTTATTTTATAACTCAAACCAATACTTAAAAACATATGAACCAAAATACTGAGCAGTTATAACTAATTTTACAGGAAAGGAGCTTGAAAGACAAATGAGTGCCTACCTGAGGTCATAGGCTGCGTCCTGGGAACAACCAGCTGATAACCCGTGTGCCTTTAGACAGTTAAGTAATGCAGGTACTGTTGCAGGTAGTTGGGAACCAGTCCAAGAATGCCACCGTAGGTTAGATTAAAATTAAGATTAACTGCCCTTGCCACAAAAACTTTATTAAAGATCCTGCAGCATAGGCATGATGTTGGTGATACATAAAGTGCTAGTCATAACCAAGCTGTGTAATTTTCCATTGCTAAGGGTGAGTGAGCTCACTGTCGGTAAGCCTAAGGTAAATATGTTACACTAACAATTTAAATGAGAAAAAATAGTGCATGAATCACTGTGGCAAGGTCCAAGAATGGAATCAAATGCTCTATCCTGGAAATATTAATAAAACATCTTGCTACATGTTAACTGACACTTGACTTTTCCTTGCCACTGGGCTGTCAGTCATCAGTACCAGTTTCTACATGCATAACACAAACTCTAGTTTGTTTTCACTGTAAAAGATGAGGGAGGTGATGAAGCCAATGACTGGAACACAGTGGCATACACCAGTAAAACTCAGATGAATTCCAATTGACTGCATTCCATTCATGCATGTATAACCTCTACAGTCTTCAAGAAGAGCATAACAAAATGCAAATTGTTGAGAAAAGGAGAGGTGTAGCTGGATGTCAGTAATATAACAGGGACACTGAATACCCCTTGGTGACGTCTTAAGGAAGCATGTACACTGTGAAAAACAATAGTGCAGGGATCACGCTGTGCAACACCCAAGACACTGCCAGCGAAGGAATTAATGTTTGATACCTACCGAGGAAAGCAGTCTAGGAGGTGCAGGGAAAACCACTCAAGTACTCTACATATAATATATGATGTAACAGCAGCAGCAGTAAAGCAGAGTCTATTATTAGAACATCGATTATACAAAATGTCAGTTATCTGAACGCAGCTTTCCACAGTTTTTGGGTAGGAAAAATTATAAAGTCTGAATACATAAACATTGTACGTATTTACTTGTGTGTGTTTTTTGAGCTTGTACCCCGCTCGTGTTTGAAAAATCTTCTTTATTGTCCACTGGAATCGCGGAATGGTTGAAAAGTGTATTCCCTGTGTGCAGAAAGGAAAAAGATTTTATACGTTTTTTATTTGGTTCAATTGTACATTTAATTATCCAAACCCCACCCTAGGTTCCAATTAGTTTGGATAATTGACTCTCTACTGTATGTGTTCATACAATTCTGTGTAAAGTATGGGATATTCATGCATTACACATAGTGCAGTTCATATAAAGCTTTCACATCAGGTGGTACAGTAGGGCTCACACTGCAGTGTTCATAAGTATTTAATGTGGTTCTGATATATGTTCTTCCTTTTAAAAGGTCTATACGAATGAAATCAGTACTGAATATTGTGTACAGCAACTACCCTGTAAGTCTAAGAACCTGTACCAGTCTTTTGTCTTCTTTCTTTATTTCATTTTTGTCTTGTTGCCTAGCCTGAGACAGAGGACAGATATTTAGAAAAACATTGAATGCAATATTTTAAATTATAGCTAGATTTAAAATATCTGCTTATTGTATGTTTTATCATCAGTTTATAGGCTAAATTCCAAATATACACTGTACAGATATAGTGTAGTAAATATTAATTTCATATTAACAGAAGATGGCTTAGTCTGAAATATATTTACAATATATTTACCTCATTAAATGAAAATTGTTATTTAATCATAGATAACTGAAAGCACTTTATTTGACAGCATGGATTATGAACAAAAATGTTTCCATTTGAAAGGTGAATTATGGCCTGTATTACTGGAGTTCATCAAATTTAATTTTCAAAGGCACATTTAAAACCCTTTTTATAAGTTCCAGTGAAAACAGGCAGTCAGGCTTAACAAATGTTGACAAGAGGCTGCATGAGAAAAGCATTCAATTAGTGGCTGTAAAGCTACACACTCCATTGCCTTCTGTATGTCTAGTCTAGTCTTGCTTGTCGTATGTTTCACCAGACTAGTATTTATACTGACATTGGGTATCTTCATAAGTGCTAATGTGTTTTTTCACCCCAAGTAATCAACAAATTCTCCTGTGTCCTTCATGCAGGAATAGACTTGATTGCAGCATTTTATGGGTGCCTTTATGCAGGCTGTGTGCCAATAACAGTCCGACCTCCACATCCGCAGAATATCGCAACAACTTTGCCAACAGTGAAGATGATTGTAGAGGTAAGCCAGTACCTTAAGTAAGATAAAGCAAACTGTAGTTCTGTGCAGAATGTTAAACTATTCATCATAGGAGTTAAAATCAAATGCGTTTCTTGGACTGTGTGCTCCAGCCCATCTGGTACTTTATTTGGACCCAGAAAGAACAGATGCTGTAACATTTTGACTGTCTGAGAGATGCAGCATTGTATTACGAGAAAGTTGGGCTGCTAGCTGGGGCTTTATTATTGCATTCAGGTACAGTAACCCAACAATCTGGGTTCAGACTGTACAGACTTTTAATTCAAAACTAAGGCTACAAGCTGCTACTGAGCTTTACCCTGTAGAGCCTGGTTTGATTCCTCTGCAGGCTTCTTGCATACTGTGCGACTTCTGAATAAGTCACTTAACCAGAAAGTGCTCCCTGTTAATTGTTGAAAGGATGTGATTGTGTCTTAAGATTTATATGAATAAGAATTGGAAAAATCATGGAGTCACTGTCATCACGTCTGATTTAGCCTTAGTCTGAGCTACAAACTTGTTGCACTGTGAACATCTTCTACTGAGTTTTCTTGCTGCACGTTACAGCAGTGACCTCAGTGAGTACATATTGGTACTCTGTAACATTTTTGCCATCATCTGTTTCTCTCAAAGTTGGCCAAAACCTGTTGCTGTAGGTGTCATGTATTCTGCCAACTTATGTTTAAGTGGAAATATCCAGTGTGGGCTGTATACCCTTTTTATTTCCACAGTTTACTACTGATGAACAACTTTGGGTACAAGTCTTATTTACTCATATGTTGTTACGTACCTCAAGGGACTCGGAATTTTATACTAGCAGATTTATTTGGATTTAAGACAGAAAGTATGTCTTTCTAACCTCTCCTGTCTGTTTTGCAGATCTGAATGTAAATGTTTCATATTTATATGATTGTATATGCTTTATATATTTATTCATTTGAGAAAAATATTCACCTGTACTTAAAGTATTACAGACTTGATTTGCCCTTGATGGATTTTTTTTGTCTTGTGCGCCACATTCTAACTTCACATTATTGTACTGGTGGGGTATCCTGTGCACAGTACAAGAAAGAAGTGCCTTTGTGTTACTGCTGTTAGTTTATTACTCACATTTGTACACTCTACAAATGCTATGGGAGGTGCATTATTTATTTTATTTAATTTATTTTATTTTATTTTACATTTGTTGACCGGGCTAGTCCAACTGGATACATGTCCATTTTCAGTAGAGGCCCGGGGAGATAAGCTCCAAAAATTAAGCTAATAAAACAGTACAGCAAAACTAAAAAAATATTTGAAATACATTGTTGATGGGGATTTAAATCAAAAGGCTAAAATTGAAGCAATTGACTACAGAGTTTAACAAAAACAATACAGTACTATTTACATGGTAAAGGGTTAGACATTCATCATAAGGTAAGTTAGGAAAGAAGTAAGGATTGAAATAAAAGTATTACAGTTGATTAATAAAGTATATGTCTAAGATAATAAAAAGTTTGCATATATACACCTAAGCAAATAATACTGTCAAAGTAAAAAGACTGTTACTCTATGTACAAGGTGGAGCAGTAGTGCTCACAGCTAGATGAGTGTTACAAAGTACATACTCAAATGGTAGTTCCCTGAGAAAAACTAGACTTAAAATTGGGAAAAAGGGGAGGATTACTAATCCTACTTTAAGGGTAATGGGAGAGAGGTATACAGTAACAGTACACTGGGTGAGTGTTAGTCTGGGTTGGTACATGGGCATAGCCACTGTGTCTTTAGTAGAATTTTTAGCCGGATTTTGAAGAGCGGTAATGATGATAATGATGCAAGTTTGCTGGGAAGCCTATTCCAAATCTTCCCCACAGAATTAGAGAAAAGAGAATCACCTGCTTTGTTGTGGGATTTCTGGATGGTAACCAGAGATTTATTTGCTGAGCGAAGGGTAGTAAGATTTACGTAGGGGGAGATAAGGCTACAGAGAGCAAGAGTATTACTAGGATGGTGCAGAATCTTATGGGGGATGGTGAGTTGTTGAAATTCCAGCTGGTTTTGCAGTTTTAGCCATCCCAGCTGTTTGAGATTCAGGCAATGGTGAATTCTAAATGGAGAGCCTGTAGCAAATCTGGCAATGTTGTTATAGGAGGTTGCCAGCTTAATAAGGTTGCTTTTGGAAAGATTAGTATAAATGGGGGAGGCATAGAGGAGGTAGAAATCAGATGGGTATGGGCAATGGTAGTTCTGGCTTCAGGGGTAAGGAAAGGTTTTATCCTATACAGAGAACCAAGTTTTCTGTTTAGTGATTTAATAGTAGAGTTGATATGTGAGTCGAAGTTAAGGTTGTGGTCAATTATTACACCTAAGAGATTGGTAGTTGGGTCAGGAGCTATGACAGTACCATCGTTGGATGTAATGGAGAAATTTATTGTGGAGGATTTTAGAGTTGGAGTAAATAGCAATAGTTTTTGTTGGCATTTAGGAGAAGGCAATGTTGTAGGAACCAGTTTTCAACTTGGTTAAATACTGTTTGGGTGATGGATTGTAGTTCTGATGAAGAAGAGGCATTACAAATTAGTGTGCAGTCATCTGCATATTGTATGCAGGTAGCTAGAGGAAGCTTTATACCAAGATCATTGATGAAAATGGGGAAGAGGAGAGGTCCCAGGATAGTGCCTTGAGGGACACCAAGGGTAATAGGGAGATGTGTGGATAGGTTATTGTTCCAAAGGACAACTTGCTGTCTATTATGTAAGTAAGAGCTGAACCATTTTAATGTCTGTGTGTTGAGTGAAAGTGATTTTAGTATGTTCAGAAGTAGTTGATGGTTAACCATATCAAAAGTTTTAGATAAGTCAATAAAGAGTGCAGAGGAGAGCATGGTATTATTACGATGTTTGTTAATGCAGTCAGAGAAGGACAGGAGTGCAGTGGTAGTACTATGGAAAGGTCTAAAACCATGCTGACAGTCTGCTAGTAGGTTATTTTGAAGAAGGTGATCCAGAAGTTGTTGATGGATGCATTTTTCCAAGATTTTGTCTAAAGGAGAAAGTAGGGCTATAGGACGAAAGTTAGAGAGTTCAGTTGAGTTACCACCTTTGTGAAGTGGAATGATGTGAGAGATTTTCCAGAGAGATGGGATGGAACCTTCAGTAATGGTTCTATTAATTAGGATAGAGATTGGATAGGCAAGAACTTTTGCTGCAGTTTGAAGGTATTCAGCTGTTAGGAGATCAGCTGAGGGAGTACGTGGTTTAAGTTTGTGAAGTAGGGTGTGTAGATAAGGGATGTAGGAATTGGTTTTAAATTAAAGGTAGTAGGTATGCTGGCTAGGGAGGATGGGGGGAGGGGTGAGCTAACCGGAGGTAAGGAGTTTGCTAGAGATTGGACAGTTTCAGTGAAAAAGGTATTATAAACATCAGCAATCTGGTTGGGAGTGTTAAGGGAGAGAGCATTCCAAGTGATGTGGCTCAGTAAACAGTGGTGCTGTGGTGTGGATGTATATCAAAGTACTCTGCTTCACTGAATTGTGTAGGAGAATATTGCATTGATTGCTGTGTTTTTTTTAATATATTCTGTTTATGGCCCCTTAACAAGGGTAACCATCTACCCTGTTCTGCACTTTGTGAGGCTATTGCTTCTTCCATCCATCTCAGCAACAGCACTTCACATCACCCCAGTCTTTTAAGGGGTGGTCCCCTTTCTCCATTGTGGATTTACCTTAGCAATATCCCCATCTTTTCAGTGCCAACAATGGGGTCTGACATTACTCACTGACAGGCTACATTTCTTTGCTGGTTTGGGATTTTTTCAGCTATTCTTCTGTTGGCCAGCAAACAGAGTGCATTTCCTTACCATGCAAGTCTAATGCATGCAGACAGATTTGTACATGTGTACTCTCTGTTAAAATATAGGCCCTGCGTAGGTGGGCTCATGCGTTGCAAATCCCTTTGTGTACAGGGTGCAGTTCTGAGCCTTCCATAGACACTTATGCAGCCAATCTTCCCCCAAAGGTGGGTGAGCTGGCTTCTTACCTCACACCTCCTCAAATGGTTCCTCACTGTGTGGACTACTTATCGAACCTTTTATGTCTTGGGCACTTTGAGTTTTATCCCTGTATGCTGCAAAGCATTTCTTTTCTTTTTGTTTTGTTTTATTTTATTTGCCTGCTTGTTTACTAGGTAGGTGGCCTGTTCCAGGTGCCTTTTTCAGCCACAGTTAGGGCTGACAAGTTTTACATAAATGTTGCATTCAATCATTTATTAAATACATTATATTATTAGAGTTATGTACTCTAATGCACAATAAGTGAATAAGAACACACACGTAATCGCAACAGAAAGGCAAAACATGAATCCACCATCAAGCACATCTGCTTGCAGACAAAAAATTTGTTCTGGGCTGATGTCATGTAATGGAGCTAATTGAACTAGTTGCTAAAGTGAGGCAGGCAAAATGCAAATATTTTTGTAGGTGCAAGGTTTGCATCTAAACCTTGCAGACAAGAAAACTATCTGTCCTCTACACAGAGCCACAATTAATTATTACAATTAAAAAAAATCATGCACAGAAGTTTCCCATCCCATATTTACACATAATCTTATAGCATAAATTGCAGAAAACGGGATCCATGCAACATAATTTCAAGTCCCCAGCCCTGTAGTTTTCATTACCTAAGCTAAGTATGTAAGCTTTATATTGAAATTACAAAAATCCACTTCCATGCACTGTTTCCTCTCTTGTACCTACATCCACCACCCTGCATTGACCTTTCTGTGTTTATTGGGCAAAATCACTTAATATTAAAACTTAGAAGTTTTTTATGTGGATTTCGTGTGTCTACTTTTTTGCTTCAGCATCTGCTTTTGTTGGAGGAAGAGTAATTGTATTACCTTTATGTGTTAAGTTCATCAGGATCAATTCCTCATGTCTGTATGCTGTCAGATGCTCATCCAACCAGTTTTTAGTGTTTAACCTGCAGGGAGTGCCTTAACCTATAAAGTGCGCAGTTTCATGTTTTTTTAAACATCTGTATTAAATCCCATTTGAGACAGTGACATAAGTATGCATTCAGTAATAGACGAGAAAACAAACCTTAATAAATTTTCATGCAGTTTACAAATATGTTTTTTTTTTTTTTTAACAATTATCGTTCATGCTAACAGTACATAAATTGATCATCTCCTGCCTTTCTTTAAACGTTACTCCTCCTCCTGAACGTTGGTCTGTATCTATAGTTCCCACAAATTTAATTTATTTCTGTGTAATTTGCTCTGCCCCTTTTCTAAAGATCCAGTCTCCAGTTTATTTAATTCCTTTACAGATGTCAGTACTTCAAATATAGTTGATTTAGATTTTGATTTCTGTTTTCTAGTAATTGCTTCTTAGCAGCCAGTAACATTAAATTTAGTAAGGCCTTACTATGTCTAGGCAATTCAGATCATATTTTCCAGTTTAAAAGAATCATTTTCTTGCTTACAACAGTTTGCTCTGACAATATTTCTGATAATTTAGCATGTACATTAAACTCTCAGTTAACCGGAAATCAAGCAACCGACAAAAAATATTGAAGAAATACAGTACAATTTTCATGTGTTGCCCTTTCTGCCACTCACCCCCCCCAATACCTTATGTTTTTAGAGTTTTAAAAAGAAAGATAGGAATAAATCCTCTCTCTCCCCAACCTGAGATCAAGTCAAACCAAATAAATAGTATAGGGTACAGTATTAGTCAGGCCTTTTTTTAATAGTAATCCTCAAGCATCCAGAAACTACAGTTATCCGGCATCTACCAATCCCCGTGGGTGGCAGTTAACTGAGTGTTTACTTTATATCAAAATCCCCCAAAATTGCAAATTCACAGATGAGTAAAACATCTGGCAAATTCTGCCCAATACTGTAACCTTAAATGACTGGTGTGGAATGGCAAACTCAATAACTCCTCGGCTTGGACAGTGCACAAAGTTTATTGCAAGCAACACAATGTGACTAAACACTCCAGGTTAAGCTCTTTCATCTGACAAAGGCAGACTTCTTCAGAACAATAGTAATTGATACTGCACTCATTAAATAAACTTTTTGGCGCCAAAAGGACATTTCTCATGAGATGATTTAAAGGTATATTCATACAAGGCTTACATATAAAACGTACATAAGCAGTCCTGTCCCTATTGTTACAATAAAATTCTCTTATCAATAAAACAATAATACAATCATAAAATTTAAAATTTAAATATAAATATATAAGTTTAAATATATACATTGATAATACATTCAATAATCATGTACACATATAATTGCTATTGTCAGAGCCAATAATCTAACAATAATAATTAATAAATTAGTAAAAATATGAGTAAAAGTGGAGACGCGCATCATTTTAAATTTTCAATTATTGATCAGGTTAGTATTACAGCATATGGGGGGAATGTTAAAGCCTTTTTGGCCATGAAGGAGAGTAAGTGGCAGATCATTTCTGATGCCACGAGACTTCCTGGCATTAACGATTCTATCAGTATAAAACCTTTCTTACATTTAGCATAGTTTGTATGGTACAGTACTATTGCATATTTTTATGGTTCTACGTTTATTATGGAAGTGTTATGATTATATTTTTTACTCATATTTTTTACTAATTTATTAATTATTATTGTTAGATTATTGGCTCTGACAATAGCAATTATATGTGTACATGATTATTGAATGTATTATCAATTTATATATTTAAACTTATATATTTATATTTAAATTTTATGATTGTATTATTGTTTTATTGATAAGAGAATTTTATTGTAACAATAGGGACAGGACTGCTTATGTTTCATAGTTTCATAATTTCATAGTATAGTACTAGGCTATCTGCCCTGGGGCATTTGTAAGCCTAGCCATAGTGATGTGGCTTTTGCCACCCCATGAAATGGTACAAAAATGTACAGAATAAATCTAGAATACTGTGCCTCTGTCTAGTAGTGACGCAGTGAAGGTCCCCTTATATAATAGAAGTAGTTTACTGTGCCCCTGTCTATCAGTAACACAGATGTGACCCCTGGGGTAAACTTACGATCTCCCATCCACTCATCAAGATTTCTCTTGAAGAGAGTCAGTGAGGGGCTCTGCCTAATACTAACTGGGATCCTGTTCCAAAGCATGGGAAGCCTCTGGGTTATGAATCTATCCCTCCAGCATGTCCTATTCATACTTGTGCCGAGGTTTAAGTCTTTAGCTCTCCTGGTCCTGATGGATTTCGATTTTTTGAGGTGGAGCATGTCCATCAGATCCTGATTGGACATGGCCTTGTACGTCAGGCAGAGATCACCTCTGAGCAGGCAGTATGCTACTGAATAGAGCTGAAGTTTCTTTAGTCTGGCAGAATAAGACCTATGTTGGAGACCCTTGATCCTTTTGGTGAGGTACTTTTGTGGTCTTTCCAGCTGTTGCAAGTGCCAGGTGAGGTACATACCAAATGGGGCATTGTACTCAATCATGGGTCTGATGAGGGAGGAATATAGGGGTACAATGACATCCTTGGATCTGGATGTGAAACCCTTCATGATGAGGTGTGCAAGGTAGAATGTTTTTCTAACCACTTTGGCAATGTGGGTGTCAAATGAGAGGTCGCTGTCTACTTGGGTCCCTAGGTCTCTGATTACTTTTTCCATACTCAGTGGGTTGCTGTCTATGTGATAATTTGTGGGTACTTTGTTTTTTCCAAAAGGGATGACTATACATTTTTTGGCATTTAGTTTAAGGCCGTGACTACGGCACCAGTTGTCCGTTTCAGTGAGGCCTTTTTGTAGGATGTGTGTATCTGCTGGTGTATCGACTATGGCGCCTAGTTGGCAGTCATCTGCGAACTTTGTCAGCCACAGCCCTCCCATGTTTGCTTTAACATCTGAGAAATAAATGCCGAACAAGAGGGGTCCCAGGACAGATCCCTGTGGGACACCACTTGTGACTGGCTTTGAGTCTGACATTGCTCCAGCGATTTTAACTTTATGGGTTCTGTCCTTTAGCCAGTTTGCAACCCATCTAGTGACATAAGGGTTTACTTTTAAGCTGTTTAGCTTATCTATGATGCCTGAGTGGGGTATTGTGTTGAAGGCCTTAGCCAAGTCCAGGTATGCTGTATGGACTGCTTTGCCCTCATCAATGGCTCTAGTGACTGTTTCGAAAAAGTCAACCAGGTTTAAAAGGCAGGATCTGCCCTTTACAAAGCCGAACTGGGTGGGGTCAAGCGTCTGTAGGTCCCCTATGTCTCCGTTTATGAGTTTCATAATGATTCTTTCCATAGCTTTGCAGACCAGGCTAGTCAAGCTTATGGGGCGGTAGTTTCCAGGGTCTGTAGAGGCACCCTCCTTGTGGAGTGGGACCACTGTTGCTGTACGCCAGTGTTCAGGTACATATCCCGAAGTAAGGCTAAGGTTAAATAGCATTTTTATGTGTGGGTTTAGCTCCTCTTGGAGTTCACGTAACACGCACCCCGGGATACCGTCAGGTCCCATTGATGCTGTGTTTTTTGCTTTGTTTAGGGCGGTTCTCACTTGGACATCTGAGATGACAGGGAGATTACATTCAGCTGGGATAAGTATTTCTTCTTTTGGGGGTGAAGGTGGCGAGAAATTTGCACTGAACCTGTCAGCCAGAATGTTAGCAATATCTGTGGGTTCAGTGTATTTTTGTTGTTGTGAACCAACTCTGAGCATATCTGAGGGTTTCCGCCCAGGTTTCTAACATAGCTGAAGAAGGTTTTGTGGTTATCTTTAGTGTCCTTAGCGATTTTTCTCTCAAAGTTTGCCTTGGATGTTTTTATGAGAGAACATAGTTTTCTGCTAATGTTGATCAGAGATGTCTTCCCTTCATGGGATTTCGCTCTGACGTGCAGTAGCTTCCTTCTTTTGTTATACAATTTGTTTATGGCTGAGGTCCACCAGACAGGACGCTTACATTTGGTGGAGAGGGACTTGGATTTGTTTGGGATTGCATGATCCATGCATTCTTGGAGATGTCCATAGAAAGCATTTGTGAAGGATTCGGCATTGTGGGATGTGGTATCCACTGGCACAGTGGGCTTATAGGATACCATCTCAGTCTTAAGAAGAGTGAAGTCTGCTTTTGAGACGTTTTTCACTGTGGTCTTTTGTGCTGGGGGTGGAGGTGGGATATGTATATCCAGGGTGATTAGTTTGTGGTCAGATCTCACTAGTGAGGGGTATACTTCTGGTGTGGAGCATTTTGTCCCCATGTTTGTGATGATCAGGTCTAGTATATTATCTCCCCTAGTGGGAGAGGTGACTAGTTGTTCCAGTGCATTTGAATTTATGAATTCCAGGAACCTTTGGGCTAGGGTATTAGGGCTAGAATAATGTACTCAATCTATGTTTGGGTAGTTGAAGTCTCCCAGTATGATGGTATTTTGTGATGCATTCATATCCTCCAATGTCTTCAGGTAGGCTGAGTGGGGTTCTTGAGTTTGGGAGGGTGGTCTGTAACATGCTACCAGTTGTATAGCAGTTTTCCCTATGGTTAGTTGCACCTGTATGGTCTCTGATGCTTCATGTGTTGCTACTAACCTGGAGGTGTGGGTGTCCTTTATGAATATGGACACTCCCCCTCCCTTTGTGGTTCGGCCCGGGTTTTGGGGCCGAAAAGCATGATACGAGGTATAGCCTGGTAGCACTGGGGTGCTCTCAGGAGCCTTGAACCAGGTTTCAGTTACTGCACAGACGTCGATGTTCTCCATGCTGAGGAGTGCATCAAGTGCCTGCATCTTGAGATTTAGACTTCTGGCATTGAGCAGCAGTACCCTTAGTTTTTTTCCATTTTTGTTTTCTAGGGAGGTGGGTTTGTCTTTTGAGCCTTGCCTAAAAAAGGCACTATGGGGGTGGCAAGAGCCTTAGCCAATATCCGGAAGCCCAGTGGTGACAGGTGTAAGCCATCCCTTGCGAAGCAGCGTGGCTTGTCCAACATATTATCCCAGGCAGACAGACATTGGATCCCCTTAGAATGACACCAGTACTTGAGCCAGTTGTTAAAGCTGATCATCTTGTCTTTGTATTGTGGTATCATTCTTGGTGAGGGCAAGATGATGCTCAGGGTCAGGGTCATACCAGCCTGGGCTACATAATCGGAGAGCTCCTCTATGTTTCTTTTTATGTAGTCCAGGGAGGTACGTCTCAGGTCATTCACACCAGCATGGACAATGACTGAGTCATATTTGTACTTGCTTTGGAGTGACCTGAGTGCGTGTGTTATGTGGCGGATCCTAGCTCCCGATAGACAGCTCACAGTCACCTTCTCCTTGTTCAGCCTGGTCAGTGGGACATCAGTGTGTCTGACTATGGAGTCACCTATTACTAGTGTATCAGGCAAGGTGTTTGGCCTTAAGGGCTGCGATTGGTCGACACACTGATTTATTGAAGTATGTGTTCCATGTGTTTTGTTTTGAGGTGGTGGATTTTTGGATGTCTGCTTTGGGAGCCTCTGTTGTTTTGGTAAGTTTTTTATTAGAGCCTCCGAGTATGTCTTTGTGTTTTTATGTGTTTGGTTTGCAGTTGTGGTAGGTCTATGTGGGACTGGGATTGTTGTGTGTGTGGTTGCCATCTCCTCCTGTCTGGTCATGCCAGCCCTGAGTTGAGAGAGTTCAGCCTCCAGTTTGGCTATATAGTTGCATCTCTCACATGTATTTGTGTTTGTTGGGAGGAGGAGAGGGTTGTCTGTGTACATGAGACAATTGTAGCATTGTCTCAAGATGCCCAGATTGACCAGCTGAACTGGAGACGACACCAGCAATCTACCACTCGACATGCTGGAACAGTATAAGGGAGTGGGTATACCTTTAAGGGAAGTGGGTATTCACAGGGGTGGTAAGTAGATGCAGTGCTTTACTTAGGACTAGAGTGCTTACTTAGTAGAGAAGTATTGTACGTTTTTTATGTAAGCCTTGTATGAATATACCTTTAAATCATCTCATGAGAAATGTCCTTTTGGCGCCAAAAAGTTTATTTAATGAGTGCAGTATCAATTACTATTGTTCTGAAGAAGTCTGCCTTTGTCAGATGAAAGCGCTTAACCTGGAGTGTTTAGTCACATTGTGTTGTTTGCAATAAACTTTGTGCACTGTTCAAGTTGAGGAGTTATTGAGTTTGCCATTCCACACCAGTCATTTAGTGTTTTTTACGTTGTTGCTGCGTTGGTGTTTTAGCAATATTGTAACCTTGACTTGACAAGATACAGTGCTTTTGTTTGGTCAGAATGCAGACATCTTCAGAATGATGTAGTTTTTCAGGATTTTTTAAAAAATCTGCCAATTCTTTATTCTCAACCAGTTGCCTCGCTCTTTCCCATCACACCTCCAGCATTTGCTGTCTACCAGAGGATACATTTTCTGAAGTCTGCTTGGGGTATAAAAATACCTTTGCGAACAATTCCCAGCAAAAATCGAAACCACCTTGACATTGCTACATACTCAGGAGCCAAACAAATGTCCTCCTTGTTCCTTTTTAAATGGCCTTTCCTCCATCTTTTCTAACCGCTTCTGACTGATTAGTATAGTCATCATGCATTATTCTGTATGTCCTGCTAATTAACCCTTTTTAATGGCAGCTTCTGTTCTGGACTGAACTACAAAGTCATCCAGAGCTGCTATTTCATTTAACATTCTGTCAGTTTCCCTTTGTTTATACTCTTGTTATCATTCCGTAGTAGGAAAGACAGTCTCCAACCCACAGTCTAAACTTCTACTTGACCTCTTTCTACTGTGTGACTCTCTCCTTTGCTAATTTTCTCCAATAAATTCTAACTCACTCTTGCCTGTTTTCTAAGAATCTACTTACAATCATCTATGCTGGTAGAATCTCTTTCTACATTGCTGTGCTGGTTTAGTTCTCAAAGTGCTTTTTTCTATGTTGTAAATATAATAGTTTTTTATGGTTATTATTGTTTTCCTTGGGGCCAGCATCCAAAATCGTACTCTCCCCTTACGTCATGCCCCCCCCCCCCCATTTCAGTATTGTTCATTTCCACTTTGATTTGTAGTTTTCTGCTTGTGTTATGTATATAAGACTTAACTGTGTACACATTTCCATCCAAATCTGGTAATTCTAAAACCAACTTGTTCTATGGGAAGAAATTGACTTTTTTCCCTCCCAAACAAATGCCTTCAATTCTTTAATTATGGACCAAAGATTCTCCTGTGGTTGACAAAAATATGCCCGATTTGTATAAAGCATAAAAGTGACTGGAAACACTTTCACTGCTTGTGCCTTTCCATCCATATCCATAGTCAAGAGCTTCCAAAGTCTTGATTGTTGTATTACTTTCTACTTAGTTTTTCCGCACACATCATTAGCTGCCATAATAGAATTCATTTTAACCCAAAGACCAAAATACTTCATCTTATCATATCCCCATAAATATGGATATTGTTGAACCAGTTCATATGTCAGAAGGGGGTACACAGTCCTACCTTCTTTGTTGGCTCGATGTTCAAGACTGGGGCCTAGCTGTCCATTATCAAGAGACTCTTCAGTCTGTCTACATTCCTTCAGAGCAAAATATAGTGGCAGACTGAGCATGTTCAGCATGCAGGCTCACTTATGGATGCTTCACAGAGATGTGTTTCTGGATATTGTCCATCGGTGGAGTATTCCTCAAATAGATCTTTTGCCTGCCCTCAGAAGAGAAATCTTCCTCTCATCTGTTCTAGAGTCCCAAGTCCTCTGGCTTGGAAGGTGGATCCCTGTCTTTTCCTTGGAAGGGGATGTATCTGTATGCCTTCCCTCCCCTTACTCTGCTTCAGAGGGCCCTGCAGAAGATCAGGCAAGAATCCCCCAGAAATCTTGCTGGTACTCCCTTGTTGCCCAGACAGCATTGGTTCCAATTTCTTTTTCACTTGGCCAGGTTGTATCACAACAAGTTTTCTCACCAGGTGGACCTTCCCATACAAGACAAAGGGGTCTCTTATCCGTCCTTACTTGTCCACTCCAACTGATGCTGTGTTGATAGGGTTTTTTATCCCTTTTAGACATCTCTTCTCTAAGGACATGCTTCAGGTCCTGCAGGATGCCATGAAACCCACTACCAGGAAATAATATTTTTGCAAAATAGAAGCGATTTTCTGTCTAGTGCCTCTCTTGAAACCAGGATCCCTCAGTGCAGATTCTTATGGTTCTCTCTTACTTGTGTGGTCTGCTCCATGCTGGCTTGGCATATTATTTAGTTAAAGCTCACCTATCAGGAATTTCTGCTTGCCTGCCCTTAACTCCTCTTCTGGCTTCTAGGTTTGAGGTCAAACAATTATTTTTAAAAGGTGTCCTTCATATCAGGCCTCACAGGAAGCCTATTCCATCTTCCTGGGGCCTCAATTTTGTTGATGAAAATTTGACTCCGGCTTCTTTTGAGCCTGCTGCTTTAGCTTCTTTACAAGATTGTGCTTGGCAGACTGTTGTTCCTGTAGCCCTTACTTCAGCTAAGAGAGTATCTGAGCTTCAGGCTCTCATGGCTGTTCCTCCCGTTTAGTTTTGCACAGGGACAGGGTGTTTCTTCATACTAAATCATTGAAATTGCTACACCCAGTCATTAAAGTGTCTTGTATACAGAGAGACACAAAGTAGTAAAACACCAGAATTTGCAGCCAGAAATGAGGGCAATGTGGAAGAAGGATACCCAGACAGTTCCAATAGTAGAAGGAGCAATGGGTCTCAAAAAAAAAAAAAAAAAGAATTTACAATCATATTTAGATATGCTACCGATACATGTAACTGTACAAATTGCAGAATGAGTCAATTCTGGGCATGTTGCAGTGCTGCAAAGTGCACTTTTGGCTAGCATCAAAGACTGAAACAATACTAATTTCACAAACTTTAATCGTACTTTGACTTAGGAATGGGGTCCATTCCCTTCATGGTATTGGAAACCAAAAGACTTGGAGAAGTTAAGCCAGCAGACCCTCTTACAAAACTATGAACATGTGCCATCTATGATGCTGTCTTACAGGAGATTTGGAGATTGTAACACCATGTGGAATGTCACACCTAAGGCAGCCTAGACACATCTTGCATTCAAGAGCTTTTTCTGAAAAATCTACTTAAAAAGCATAAGATAAACAATGGTGAACAGTAATAGCTATTAAAACTGTACAAATAATATTATCAATAAGAAGTGTTCTTTGTAGTAATAATAGTGCATTTATAGTATTTTACATTATTTACTGTAGTATATTAACAATGCACACAAACTCCAATTTTTTTTTCTAAATTTTCACAAACAAATTTTCATATCTTGAATACTGTAAAACCTAGACATATATTGTTGAAACATTTCTGTTAACCAGACATAAGCTTTCACATTACAACAAAAATTACTTTATTAGTACAAGTTTATTGATATATTTACAGACATGTGAAAACCTATGTTTAATGTTATAACTAGCAATACAGAAAATACTGGATATCTCTTAAGATGTGCAACTTAAAGAGCAAATATTAAAGACGGTTTTCTTCACTAACATGTAAGGTTTACTTTAATGCCATGCAACAATTTATAAGTCACTTGATTTTTGAAGTATTAAGTGCATATGGAAATATTTCTTAATTCCATAATTACTAAAAAAAACTAACAATATTTCAGGAATAATGCAATATAAAACAGCATTTTCAGTAAATTGTCCTGTCTCCCATATTAATGTTTCAAATCATACACCTCTATAAAATGTAGTTCTCTCAGTTATGAAAATATATGAAAATATAAACAATAAGTGCCAAACAAAAAAATAATTTCTCAACTACAGGACATCCTAGACTAACAATCTTAGTGTCATTTTATTAATAACTCCGTGCCCTTTATAATACTGCTTATTATTAGCTGGTAAATAAATCACTTAGTTAAAAGAAGACAGACCCAAAAAATGTTCTGGATAGCATAAGGGGGTTTGGTTGTGAAGTGAAAGTCTACAAAAAAGGTGTTTTACACTTGAGTGAGTTAAGCAAAAGGATGGATATATAAGGCTTTTTAGGAACCCAATAAGGTAGTGCCTACTCCTGCTTGACACTGAAGAAGTCTTTTGTGAGCGTAGTGGAGCTAACATCATTTCAACCACTCACCTCTAAAATACCTACCATCAAGTACTTGTAAACATTGACAACATGGGTGTGACTGTTCGCTCTCTCTGTCGCATCAGGGACCTTTTTGAGTCATCTGGGCAGTTCCACAGATTGATGTCTCATATCCTAACTAGACAGGTTGGAGTTCATTGTTACCTGGCTGACAATTGCTGTCTGTTTGAGAAGACTACAGAGGTTGCATAGTTATGCAGACTGCGAACTATTGGGTGAAAACTCATTATGGTAAAGTGTACTTTTTGGGGCATGTATTTTCTTTTCATTTGGTCTTCATTTTAACCTTGGTCACATTACTGTTGTTACAGATGCTTCTCCAGGTCATGATAGTTCAACATTGCCTTCTTTGTTATGTTTAACTGATTGATATTCAGAGGTTATTCCAAGTTGTGTACCTGTAGCTATATTTGAGCCATTATGTGCATCCTTGAAAAAAGGAGTTGAATTGTTTTGAACTGACAGTGCCCAACAACCTTTTACCTAAGTCAGGCACCTTGTCCCTACCAGCCTAGCTCTTGCAGTCTTTGATTCTGTTTTGCCTACTGACTGCGGAGAGCTACAGTATTTTTACATTTATTATATTGTTGCATATTGATGCCAAGAAAACAAATGCATTTGCTTAATGCTCACCATCTGACTCTTCAAAGAAATGCTCTGCCATTGTGAAAGAGGTTGTCATCAACATTTGGGCCTCTGAGCTGTGGTATACCCAGTTATGAAGATAGAAATTCATCCTTCCAGCTGATGGCATTCCTCTGATGATGCTACCCCCAAACAAATGTTTTGCAATAGTAAATGTGACAATCACTAGCTGGTCACCAGACTGCTTTTCTTCAACTATAACACAGAATACAAATGTGGATGTGATAGTTTTACTGCAGATTGTACACCTGCCCTTCACCCTCAGTTGTCATGATCAGATGCCAGGCATTAAAACTGTAGCTCTTTGGATAGCTAACTTCTTTCCTACCACTGATTAACAATTAAAATTTTCAAGCAAAGACTGCCCTGTTTGCAGTAATTGAGAGCTTATGTGAAAAAGATTGGCCATGTACTACATAATATTGTGACCCTGCTGTGGTATCTTACTTTTGGATCCAAAATGAACTGTTTGGCTGTGATGGATGAATCTTCTTTGTATCCTGTACCTTTTCCCAATGTTGCATGTGAAATGTTTGCTCTCGACATAATAGTACATTTTCACTCTGTTCCCCAGAACTGTTATTTTGTGCTGATGTTTATTAGTTATTATACTAAGTCATCAGATACTGTGCTCATGTCTGACTTCATCTACAGTTAGAGAGTTCCTATTCTTTGTTTTCAGCCATGAGAGCGATCCCTTAAAACTTGTGACAATAGTTTTTTTTTATCTGAATCTGAAGTTTCTTGCTCAAAAGGAACATCAAACATTGCCGTTGTTACATTTACTAACTAGAAAGTACTGGAGACATTGAAACACAAGATTCTCAAGACCATTTTCTAGTGGTGAAAAAATCATGGAAACTCTGTGCCACTGACTTTCTTCTTGCCCTACTATTCTGCTTCACACACAGTAACACATGACTTTGGCAAGATTCTGCATACATACGCTTTAACTTTCTGTTTACTTTCTTAAACTGTGGCAGTTTATCTCAGATTGTCAAAGCTGTGAGCTGTTAATAACAAGACTCATGTTGTACTCCTGGGTTGTAACTTTAACATTAGGGGGTATAACTGGTAATAAAATAAATAGCGAAACAGGTTGACGGCAAACTCTCCTTCGACCACCACATTGCCATTGTGGTCAGAAAGTCCTTCTATGTGGCACATCATTACCAAGGGTTTTGCATCCAGGAAGAAAGAGGTCATCATCTCTCTCTACTATTCCCTCATTAGACCAATCATTGAGTAGGGCATTTAATGGTAGGCAATATTCTAATCTTAGCAAAAGAATATTACAGTTTGCTAGGATGGGGCCTCCAAATGTTATGGCCTTACTGATCAGTGTCAAAGCTTGAGTTTGTGCCACCCGGGGCTGTCTGAGTTTGCCGCCCTTCCCCCCGCACAAAATCGTGGTCGAATGGGCCCCCCCGCAGCCATTCCAATTTCCCATTACTTGGCTATTTTGCCCCATAAACACTGTAATGTGCATACTGCTTTACTTCTATGCAAATTATTTGGATAAATTGTATTTCATTTAAAACTTTTATTTTATATTTTATAGCACAAACACTAATAGACATCTGTTAAACAAAGCCATACAGTCTCACAATGGAAATAGATTTAGCATTAAAACTACTCTGCTCTTGAAACTCACATTCATTAAAGCAACATTGAAACCCACACTCAAAGAAAATGCATCTGGCCAGTGGCGGATAAAGATTAACTTTAGGCTGTTTTCTAATCATAGGCCCCTTGCACACAAAACATACAGATGTTCTTTGATGCACTTTCCTGACTTCATTAAATTACTTTCCTTGTATAATACAGCAGACTTGTTAGACCGCATTTTAAATTTATTGTTTTGAACATTTTTCCAGTAAGCAATGAAACAAAATGTATGAACCAGTAATGACAAAACTGCCCAGTTCAGAACATTTCCATCATAAAAGTCTACTCCTACAATCCACCAGTATCAGTAAATATTCACAATCTTTGCAGAAGTAAAAGTCATCTAAATAATTCCACATTAAAGAGATCTGCAAGACCTGTAACTAAGGAAGTGGTTGCTGCTAGAAACAACTTAATATTTTGTTTCATCTACAAATAAAGTGCCTGTTGTCCTTGAGGAATAAATTACCTATGTTACATTAACAAATGATAAGGTAGTAATATTGCAGTAGGGAATGGATGGCAAACTGATAACAGGTTTATAGTTACTAGGTATCTCTGCCAAAGAGGACATTCTCAGGAAGGCAGAATCCACCAATTCCACCCCCTTTAAAAGTACAACACAGTACAGTATCAGCAATCCATCTACATACTGACGTCGTAGAACCCACAGCCTTCTGCATCAAGAGCAAGTGTTCTACCTGTTGTGCTACTAATACAAACAGACTTGACCTAAGCAGTGCTGCTTATGCCAAATCAGTTTGTGTTGTTAGCAGCATAACAGGTAGAATAGTTGCTTTTGATGCAGAAGGCTGTGGGTTCTACTCCCACTGTGGGAGTAGAACCCACAGCCTTCTGCATCAAAAGCAAGTATTCTACCCGTTGTGCTATTAACAGCACAAGCAGACTTGGCATAAGCAGCACTAAACTTCTCTCCCCTGAAGAACAATGCAGCACAAGCAATCTGGAAAAAGCCAAAATTTATTGGGGGGGGGGGCAAAAACCCAAAACCAGGGACATATTTTAAACATTGCTTGTATAATCTTAGAAAAGTTGCTAGAATACAATGTTTTGTATTACCATGCATTTCCTGAAAGATAAGACTTGAACTTTAATGGCTATCATTATTTAGTGAATTCAGTTCAACTTCAGTTCTCACCGATTTGCCAGAAAACCACAAATTTTAAGAAGAACAGACTAAATGTTTGTCAGAAAACCGCAATGTTTAAGAGCAGCAGAGCAAAAGTATGAGCCAAACATTCCGTAAACTTTAGACAGTTGCAAACTATGGTTAACTCCTTGAATCACAAGGGAGGGTGGTAGTGGTGGTGGTATGGGTAGAGAGTTTAGGCTCTTGCTCTCTGTACCTATGGTATAGGGTTTGAGCGCGAGTAACTCTAACCAGCAGTTGTAACTAATTGGGGCATTTACACACACACACACACACACACACACACACACACACACACAGCAAAGAAAAGCTGGTTATGACATACACACGCAGCAAAGGAAAGCTGGTTATGACACATACACACAGCAAATGAAAGCTGGCTGTGATACACACACAGCAAAGGAAAGCTCGTTATGACACACACAGAGGAAAGGAAAGCTGGCTATGACACACACAACAAAGGAAAGCTGGCTATGACACACACAACGAAGGAAAGATGGCTATGACAAACACAGCAAAGGAAAGCTGGCTATGACACACACACACACAACAAAGGAAAGCTTGTTATGACACACACACACACACACACACACATGAAAGGGAAGCTGGCTATGACGCACACAGCAAAGAAAAGCTCGTTATGACACACACACACAGCAAAAGAAAGCTCGTTGTGACACACACACAGGAAAGGAAAGCTGGCTATAAGACACACACACACACACAGCAAAAGAAAGCTGGCTATGGCAAACACACACACACACAGAGCAAAGGAAAGCTGGCTATGACACACACACACACACACACGCACACAGCAAAGGAAAGCTGCCTTTGAAACACACACGTGCACATGCGTGTGCACACACACACGCACACAGAACAAAGGAAAGCCAGCTGTGACACGTGCACACACACACACACACACACACACACACAGCAAAGGAAAGCTGGCTGTGACACACACACACACACACACACACACACACACACACACACACACACACACACACACACCAAAGGAAAACTGGCTATGACACACACACAGCAAAGAAAAGCTGGCTTTGACACACACACACTCACACACAGAGCAAAGGAAAGCTACCTGTGACACACATACAGATCAAAGAAAAGCTAGCTGTGACACACACAGCAAAGGAAAGCTGGCTATAATGCTCGCGCAAACATGCGTGCACACACTCACAGAGCAAAGGAAAGCTGGCTATGACACATACATGGCAACAGAAAGCTGGCTATGACACACACATACAGCAAAAGAAAGCTGCCTATGAGACACACACACACATACACACACACACAGTAAAGGAAAGCTGGCTGTGACACACACACAGAGCAAAGGAAAGCTGGCTATGACACACACACACAGCAAAGGAAAGCTGGCTATGGTGCGTGCACACACACACACACACACACACACACACATAGCAAAGGAAAACTGACTATGACACACACAGCAAAGGAAAGCTGGCTATGACACATACACACTCACACAGCGCAATGGAAAGCTGGCTATGACATACACACACACACACACACACACAGCAAAGGAAAGCGGACTATGACACACATGCACAGCAGAAGAAAGCTGGCTGTGACACACACGCACAGCAGAGGAAAGCAGGCTATGACACACATGAAGCAGAGGAAAGCTGGCTATTACACACAGCAAAGGAAAGCTGGGTACGACACACATACATCAAAGGAAAGCTGGGTACGACACACACACAGCAAAGGAAAGCTGACTATGACACACACAGCAAAGGAAAGCTGGCTATGACACACACACAGCAAAGGAAAGCTGGCTATGACACACACAGCAACGGAAAGCTGGCAATGACACACACAGCAAAGGAAATCTGGCTATGATACACACACACAGCAAAGGAAAGCTGGCTATGACACCCAAGCACAGCAAAGGAATGCTGGCTATGATACACACACACACGTGCGCACACACACACAAACGCACACAAGAAAGGAAAGCTGGCTACAACACACACACCCACATGCACACACACACACACCCAGCAAAAGAAAGGTAGTTATGACACACAGCATAGGCAAGCTGGCTATGACACATGCACAGCTGGGGAAAGCTGGCTATGACACAGCTAAGGAAAGCTGGGTATGACACACACTCAAACAGCAAAGGAAAGTTGGCATGACACACACACACACACACACACACACACACACACACACAGAGCAAAGGAAAGCTGGCTATTACACACACACACAGAGACACACGCACACACACACAGCAAAAGAAAGCTGGCTATAATGCTCTCGCACACATGCGCGCGCGCACACACACACACACACACACACTCACAGACTCACAGAGCAAGGGAAAGCTGGCTATGACACATGCATGGCAACGGAAAGCTGGCTATGACACACACACAGCGAAGGAAAGCTGCCTATGAGACACACACATACACACACAGTAAAGGAAAGCTGGCTGTGACACACACAGTAAAGGAAAGCTGGCTCTGACACACACACAGCAAAGGAAAGCTGGCTATGGTGCATGCACACACACACACATAGCAAAGGAAAACTGACTATGACACACACAGCAAAGGAAAGCTGGCTATGACACACACACAGCGCAATGGAAAGCTGGCTACGACACACACACACACACACACACACACACACACACACACACACAGCACAATGGAAAGCTGGCTATGACACACACACACACACACACACACACACACACACAGCAAAGGAAAGCTGGCAATGACACACACACACAGCAAAGGAAAGATGGCTATGACACACATGCACAGCAGAGGAAAGCTGGCTATGACACACACGCACAGCAGAGGAAAGCTGGCTATGGCACACACACAGCAGAGGAAAACTGGCTATGACCACACACAGCAAAAGAAAGCTGGGTACGACACACACACAACAAATGAAAGCTGGCTTTGACACACACAGCAAAGGAAAGCTGTCTATGACACACACAGGAAAAGAAAGCTGGGTATGACACACACAGCAAAGGAAAGCTGGCTATGACACACACACAGCAAAGGAAAGCTGACTATGACACACACACACACACAGCAAAGGAAAGTTGGCTATGACACACACAGCAACGGAAAGCTGGCAATGACACACACACAGCAAAGGAAAGCTGGCTATGACACACACACACACAGCAAAGGAAAGCTGGCTATGACACACACACTCACACACACACAGCAAAGGAAAGCTGGCTATGACACATACGCACAGCAAAGGAAAGCTGGCTATGATATACACACGTGCGTACACACACACAAATGCACACAGCAAAGGAAAGCTGGCTACAACACGCACACGCACGCACACGAACACAGCAAAGGAAAGCTGGCTACCACACACACACACACACAGCAAAGGAAAGCTGGCTATGACACATGTACAGCTGGGGAAAGCTGGCTATGACACAGCTAAGGAAAGCTGGGTATGACACACACACAAAAACAAGCACACAGCAAAGGAAAGCTGGCTATGACACACACACAAACAGCAAAGGAAAGTTGGCATGACACACACACACACACACACACGCAAAGGAAAGCTGGCTATGACACACACACACACAGCAAAGGAAAGCTGGCGATGACACACAAGCACAGCAAAGGAATGCTGGCTATGACACACACCCACAGCACAGGAAAGCTGGCTATGACACCCACACAGCAAAGGAAAGCTGGCTATGACGCACACACACATGCACACACACACACACACAAACATACACAGCAAAGGAAAGCTGGCTACAACACACACACACATACACACATAGCAAAAGAAAGCTAGTTATCACACACACAGCAGAGGAAAGCTGGCTATGACACATGCACAGCTGAGGAAAGCTGGCTATGACACAGACACAGCTAAGAAAGCTGGATACGACACACACACACACACACAAAAACAAACACACACATACACGCACACAGCAAAGGAAACCTGGCTATGACACACACACGGCAAAGGAAAGCTGGATATGACACACACACACACACACACACACACACACACACACACACACACACACACACACACACACACACACACAGTAAAGGAAAGCTGGCTGTGGCCCACACGCACAGCAAAGGAAAGCGGGCTACAACACACACACACACACACGCACACACACAGCAAAGGAAAGTGGGCTACAACACACACACACACAGCAAAGAAAAGCTGGCTATGACACACAAATGTCAAAGGAAAGCTGGCTATGACACACACACACAGCGAAAAGAAAAGCTGGCTACGACACACACACAAACAGCAAAGGAAAGGTGGTTATGACACACACAGCAAAGGAAAAGTGGCTATGACACACACACACAGCAAAAGAAAGCTGGTTATGACACACACACACGGCAAAGGAAAGTTGGCTATAGCATACACACAGTAAAGGAAAGCTAACTACAACACACATGAGTGCACACTCTCTCACACACACACACACACACACACACACACACACACACACACACACACAGCAAAGGGAAGCTAGTTATTTCACACACGCACACAGCAAAGGAAAGCTGCCTATGACGCACACACAGCAAAGGAAAACTAGCTAGGACACACACACAGCAAAGGAAAGCTGCCTATGACACACACACACACACACACACACACAGCAAAGGAAAGCTGGCTGTGACACACACACAGCAAAGGAAAGCTGGCAATGATACACATGCACAGCAAAGGAAAGCTGGCTATGCCACACACGCGTGCACACACACAGCAAAGGAAAGCTGGCTATGGGACACTCCCGTGCACACACACAGGAAAGGAAAGCTGGCTACAACACACACACACACAGAGCAAAGGAAAGCTAGCTATAACACACACAGCAAAGGAAAGCTGCCTATGATGCGCGAGCGCAAACGCACAGCAAAGGAAAGTTGGCTATCACACACACACAGCAAAGGAAAACTGGTTATAACACACACACACACAGCAAAGGAAAGCTGCCTATGACACGCGCACACACACACACACACACACAGCAAAGGAAAAATGGCTATGACACACACACACACACACACACACACAGCAAAGGAAAGCTGGCTGTCACACACACAGCAAAGGAAAGCTGGCAATGACACACATGCACAGCAAAGGAAAGCTGGCTATGGCACATGCTGGCGTGTGCGCACACACAGAAAAGGAAAGCTGACTATGGCACATGCCCGTGCGCGCACACAGCAAAGGAAAGCTGGCTACGACACACACACACACACACACACACACACACACACACACACACACACACACACACACACACCAAAGGAAAGCTGGTTATGACACGCACACAACAGAGGAAAGCTGTCTGTGACACATGCACAGTAGAGGAAAGCTGTCTGTGAAACACTCACAGCAGAGGAAAGCTGGCTGTGACACACACAGCAAAAGAAAGCTGGGTACGACACACACACAGCAAAGTAAAGCTGGCTATGACATACATGAACAGCCAAGGAAAGCTGGCTGTGGCACACACGCACAGCAGAGGAAAGCTGGCTATTACACACACACACAGCAGAGGAAAGCTGGCTATTACACACACACACACAGCAGAGGAAAGATGGCTATGACACCCACACAGCAAAGAAAAGCTGGCTGTGACACACACACACACGTACGTGCATACATGCACAAACACACCCAGCAAAGGAAAGCTGGCTATGACACAGAAAGAGCAAAGGAAAGCTGGCTACGACACACACATATACACACACACACACACACACACACACACACACACACACACAGAGCAAAGGAAAGCTGGTTATGACACACACACAGCAAAGGACAGCTGGCTGTGACACACACACAGAACAAAGAAAAACTGGTTATGACACAAACAGCAAAGGAAAGCTGGCTACAACACAGACACACACTCACACACACACAGCAAAGGAAAACTGGCTATGACACGCACAGCAGAGGAAAGCTAGCTATGACACACACACAGCAGAGGAAAGCTGGCTAGGACACACACACGCACACACACCAAAGGAACGCTGGCTACGACACACACAGACAGCAAAGGAAAGCTGGCTATGGCACACAAACACAGCAGAGGAAAGCTGGCTATGACACACACCCAGCAGAAGAAAGCTGGCTATGACACACACAGCAAAGGAAAGATGGTTATGACACACACAGCAAAGGAAAACTGACTATGACACACACTTACACATACAGCAAAGGAAAGCTCATTATGACACACACACACATGAAAGGAAAGCTGCATATGACTCACACAGCAAAGGAAAGCTGGCTATGGTACAGGCACACACACACACAGAGCAAAGGAAAGCTGGCTATGACACAAAAACAGCGAAGGAAAGCTGGCTAGGACACACAGCAAAGGAAAGCTGGCTATGATACAGACACACAGCAAAGAAAAGCTGGCTATGACACGCATAGCAAAGGAAAGCTGGCTATGGCACACACACACACACACACACACACACACACACACACACACACACACACACACACACACACACACACACAGCAAAGGAAAACTGGCTATGACACACACACACGCACACACACAGCAAAGCAAAACTGGCTATGACATGCACACAGCAAAGGAAATCTGGCTTTGACACAAACGCGTGCGTGCACACACACACACACAGAGCAAAGGAAAGCTAGCTATGACACAGAGCAAAGGAAAGCTGGCTATGACACACAGCAAAGGAAAGCTGGCTATGACACACACACACACAGCAAAGGAAAGCTGGCTATGACACACACACACACAGCAAAGGAAAGCTGGCTATGACACACACACAGCAATGGAAAGCTGGCTGTGACACGCACACAGCAATGGAAAGCTGGCTATGATACACACACACAGCAAAGGAAAACTAGCTATGACACACACAGCAAAGGAAAGCTGCTTATGACACACACACACAGCAAAGGAAAGCTGGCTATGACACACACAGCAAAGGAAAGCTGGCTATGACACACAAACACCGCAAAGAAAAGCTGGCTACGACACACACACACACCAAAGAAATCTGGCTATGACACACACACAGACACATGCACAGCAAAGGAAAGCTGGTTATGACACACACAGAGCAAAGGAAAGCTGGCTATGACACACACAGCAAAGGAAATCTGGCTGTGACACACACACACAGCAAAGGAAAGCTGGCTTTGACACACAAACAGCAAAAAAAAGCTGGCTAAGATGCACACAGCAAAGGAAAGTTGGTTATGATGCACACAGCAGAAGAAAGCTTGGCTATGAAACACACACAGCAAATGAAAGCTGGCTGTGACACACAGAGCAAAGGAAAGCTGGCTATGACACACACACAGCACAAAGAAAAGCTGGCTACAACACACAGACACACACAGCAAAGGAAAGCTGGCTATTACACACACACAAAAGGAAAGCTGGCTATGACACACAAACAGCAAAGGAAAGCTGGCTGTGACATGCGCAGCAGAGGAAAGCTGGTTATGACACACGCATAGTAGAGGAACACTGGCTATGACACACACACAGAGCAAAAGAAAGCTGGATACGACACACACACACACAGAGCAAAGAAAAGCTGGCTATGACACACACACAGCCAAGGAAAGCTGGCTATGGGACACAACCGTACACACACACACACACACACACACACACACACACACACACACACACACACACAGCGGAGGAAAGCTGGCTATGACACAGACACACGGCAAAAGTAAGCTGGCTGTGACACACGCACACACAGTGCAAAGGAAATCTGGCTATGACACACAGATCGACACACACATACCCACAGCAAAGGAAAGCTGGCTATGACACACGGCAAAGGAAAGCTGGCTATGACACACACACAGCAAAGGAAAGCTGCCTGTGATGCACACACACAGTAAAGGAAAGCTGGCTATGACAAACAGGCACAGCAAAGGAAAGCTGGGTATGACACACACATACACAGCAAAGGAAAGCTGGCTATGACACACACAGCAAGGAAAAGCTGGCTATGACACACACAGACACACAGCACAAATAAAAGCTGGCTATGACGCACACATGCACACACACAGCAAATGAAACCTAGTTGACACACACACACACACACACACACACACACACACACACACACACACACACACACACACTCTCTCTCTTTCAGCAAAGGAAAGCAGGCTGTGACACACACACAGCAAGGAAAGCTGCCTATGACACACACATGCGCACACACCAAAGGAAAGCTGGCTATGACGCACACAGCAAAGGAAACCTGGTTATGACACAATCACAACAGAAGAAAGCTGTCTGTGACACGCACAGCACAGGAAAGCTGGCTATGACACGCACAGCAGAGGAAAACTGGCTATGACACGCACAGCAAAGGAAAGCGCGGACTATGACATACACAGCAAAGGAAAACTGGGTATGACACACACACACACACACACACATACACACACACACACACACAGCAAAGGTAAACTGGTAATGACACGCACACACAGAAAAAGAAAGCTGACTATGACACACACACAGCCAACGAAAGCTGGCTATGGAACACACGCACAGCAAAGGGAAGCAGGCTATGACACATGCACAGCAGAGGAAAGCTGGCTATGACACACATGCACAGCAGAGGAAAGCTGGCTATGACACACACACACAGCAGAGGAAAGCTGGCTATGGCACACACACAGCAGAGGAAACCAGGGTATGACACACACACACACACAAAACAAAGGAAAGCTGGCTATGACACAGAAGTACAGCAAAGGAAAGCTGGCTATGACACACACACACACACACAGAGCAAAGGAAAGCTGGCTATGACACAGAAATACAGCAAAGGAAAGCTGGCTATGGTGCACACACACACACACACACACACACACACACACACACACACACACACACACACACAGCAAAGGAAAGCTGGCTTTGACACGAACACAGCAAAGGAAAGCTGGCTATGACACACACAAACACACAGCAAAGGAAAGCTGGCTACTGCACACATGCACAGCAGAGGAAATCTGGCTATGACACACGCACAGCTGAGGAAAGCTAGCTATGACACACACACAGCAAAGGAAAGCCGGGTACAATACACACACAGCAAAGGAAAGCTGGCTATGACACACACACACACACACACACAGCAAAGGAAATCTGGCTATGACACACACACACACACATAGCAAAGGAAAGCTGGCTACGACACCCACACAGCAGAGGAAAGCTGGCTACAACACACACGCAAGGCAAAGGAAAGATTGGTACGACACACATACAGCAAAGGAAAGCTGGCTGTGACACATAGACGGCAAAGGAAAGCTGGCTATGAGACACGGCAAAGGAAAGCTGGCTATGAGACACAGGAAAGGAAAGCTGGCTATGACACACACACGCAGCAAAGGAAAGCTGGCTATGGCATACATGCACAGCAAAGGAAAACTGGCTATGATGCACACCCCCCCACCAAAAGAAAGCTGGCAATGACACACACACACAGGAAGGGAAAGCTGACAATGACACACACACACACAGGAAGGGAAAGCTGGCTATGACACACACACACACAGAGCAAAGGAAAGCTGGCTATGACACAGACACAGAGCAAAGGAAAGCTGGCTATGACACAGACAGCAAAGGAAAGCTGGCTGTGGCACACGCGCACAGCAAAGGAAAGTTGGCTATGACACACGCACAGCAGAGGAAAGCTGGCTTTGACACACACACAGCATAGGAAAGCTGGCTATGACACACACAAACACACAGCAAAGAAAAGCTGGCTACGGCACACATGCACAGCAGAGGAAATCTGGCTATGACACACGCACAGCTGAGGAAAGCTAGCTATGACACACACACAGCAAAGGAAAGCCGGGTACAATACACACACAGCAAAGGAAAGCTGGCTATGACACACACACACACACACACACACTAGTAAAACCAAGTTGGAAAACAGCGACAAACAACAGTAAATGCCCTCGAGCCAAGGAACCACAGTATTGCTTAAACGCTCTTTATTCAAGACAAAACGTTTTCGCCCCTGCTATGCAGTAGGCTTCATCAGAAACAACAAAGTAAAAGAGATTTTAGCACACTTTTAAATAGTGCAAACATGATGTCATTTCCTTAGAAACAGTGTAGCCAAGTAAAAACAAACAAGAGGAAGTTAATCGCTCTGGAAGTACCAAAAAGTAAAACTTCTTAACATTAAAACAATGCATCAAAGAGCATAACAAAGCAAATAACATTGTATATTTATGTATCATTCATATTAACATAAAACCATAAAAAAGTATAAAAGTGGGAAGTATAAAATACTTTCCAAATAAATTTGGAAAGAGCGTACTATCTCTGATAACTTTTATATCTAAGTATTGAAGAGATATTACAAGACTCATTAAGGCCAGGGAAAGAGTAGGCATCCACCCCTATTTGCCATCCCTGGTCTCCAAAAATAATGACTGAGGTCCGCCTCTAGGGCCTAAAGTGACATGTTCAATTCCCATGAATTCGAAACTATGTCCTATATTATTGACAATGTGTTTAGACAAAGCATTGTCAGTTTTTTTATTTTTTATTGCATAACAGTGTTGGTAAATTCGGTCACTAAACTTGCGATCAGTTTTCCCTATGTAAAAACAGGGGCAGCATACACAAAAGGCAGCATAAACAATTGATTTCGTATTACAATTAATTTTTGAATGGATAGTATATTTTCTATTCCTAATTGTAAACGAGCTACCAGATCTCAAATATTTGCATCTATTGCAAAAACCACAAGGAGCATTTCCAACCTGTCTGGTAGTTGGCATGCAGTGAGTAGTCCTTTGAAGCAGTTCCTTTAGATTTTTCCCTCTTCTATAGACTACTGAGGGGGATGGACCCAATTTTTGAAGTAGTGTAGAATTATTATGAATAAAATACCAATTCTTTTTAATAATAGCCCATATGGTACCGACCTCTTTACTAAAGGTCAACACAAAACTTGTGTGAAAGTCTGTTAATAATTGGGCAGAAGTGACATTGGTATTATTCACTACAGGGCTTTCTAATGTCCCCACATCAAGTGCGTGTCCCGTAGTTGTTGACTCGTAGATATTATTAGCTAACAAAGGTTTATAAAAGCCAATTATTCTTTTCATAGACACCTCCTCAATGAGTTCATCAATCAAGAGGGTCGGGTAACCCCTATTAGCAAATAAATCCTTCAAAAAAGTGCACTCATGCCTCCAGTGTGCTACACATGCGCACAGCTCTGACCAATTGACCTTTGACAATTGATCTTTTTTGTTTAGGTGGGTGGTTACTAGAATAGTGTAGAAAACTATTACAATAAGTAGACTTCCCATAGGTACAAGAAGTAAAACAGTTGTTAACAAAATCCTTCACCAACTTGACATCTAAATAATCAATTTCGATAATAGAAAAATGGAAGGTGAATTTTAAAAATGTAGAGGAACCATTCATCAGTTGTAATAAATCAATTGCATCACTTTCATTACCATCAAACAAGATGAACACATCATCCAGAAAATGCGTATAAAATTTTACCATGTTTTTGAATTTAGGATTAACCCTAAAGAATTCTTTTTCCCAATATGCGACAACGAGGTTGGCAACACTACCACCACAGGGAGACCCCATGGCGATACCCTGTTTTTGCAGGTAATACTGGTTGTCAAAGAGGAAGAAGTTAGAAGATAAAATGATCTCCAATCATTGACTAACAATGGACATTTCTTCCTTTGTAGCCCCAAGACTCACCAACATAAGTTCGACCTATTCAACTGCTTCCAAGTGCGGAATACACGTATATAAATCAACTACGTCTGTTGTTAAAAAATTGAGAGATGGGTCAAAACAAATGTTATTAACAGATTCTAGAAAAGACCAAGAATCCTTACATATTTCAGGAATACCTTTCAAGTATTTAGTAAGGATCCTATCAATAACCTTGGATGATGGGTAGGTGATGGAACATCGACCATCAACCAATGCCCGTAAAGGTGGATCCACCAGGTCTTTATGTATTTTAGGGATACCAAACATCACGGGCACTTTGGGCGATGAAATGTTAATAAAGTTGAAGGTGTCAATATCAATAAGACCATCAATGAAAAGGTCCCTAAAGTAACCACTGATTTTTTTATGTGACCCCACCAACTCATTAAATGACACACACACAGCTGAGGAAAGCTAGCTATGACACACACACAGCAAAGGAAAGCCGGGTACAATACACACACAGCAAAGGAAAGCTGGCTATGACACACACACACACACACACACACACACACACACACACACAGCAAAGGAAATCTGGCTATGACACACACACACAGCAAAGGAAAGCTGGCTGTGACACATGCACAGCAGAGGAAACCTGGCTATAACACACACACACAACAGGGGAAAGCTGGCTATGACACACACACAGCAAAGGAAACCAGGGTATGACACACACACACACACACACACACACAAAACAAAGGAAAGCTGGCTATGACACAGAAGTACAGCAAAGGAAAGCTGGCTATGACACACACACACACACGCA
>NC_056731.1:195753634-195758634 GCF_019279795.1 Protopterus annectens
TGCAGACACATACAGCATAGGAAAGCTGGCTATGGCACACATGCACAGCAAAGGAAAGCTGGTTATGACACACACACACACACACACACACACACACACACACACACTAAAGGAAATCTGGTTATCACACACACACACAGCAAAGGAAAGCTGGCTATGATGCACACAGCAAAGGAAAGCTGGTTATGATATACATGCACCGCATAGGAAAGTTGGCTATGACACACGCACAGTTGAGGAAAGCTGGCTCACACACACACACACAGCAAAGGAAAGCTGGCTATGACACACGCATAGCAAAGGAAAGCTGGCTGTGGCACACACACAAACACAGCAAAGGAAAGCTGGCTATGACACATACATAGGGCAAAGGAAAGCTGGCTATGACATACACACAGCGAAGGAAAGCTGGCTACGACACACACACACCAAAGGAAAGCGGGTTATGACATACACACACACACACACACACACACACACACACACACACACTAAAGGAAATCTGGTTATCACACACACAGCAAAGGAAAGCTGGCTATGATGCACACAGTAAAGGAAAGCTGGTTATGATATGCATGCACCGCAGAGGAAAGTTGGCTATGACACACGCACAGTTGAGGAAAGCTGGCTGTGACACACACACACACACACACACACACACACACAGCAAAGGAAAGCTGGCTATGGCACACATGCACAGCAAAGGAGAGCTGGCTATGGCACACATGCACAGCAAAAAAAGCTGGCTATGATGCACGCACAGCAGAGGAAAGCTGGCTATGACGCACACACAGCAAAGAAAGCTGGGTATGACACACACACACAGCAAAGGAAAGCTGGCTGTGACACACACACACACACACAAGGAAAGCTGGCTATGCAGACACAAACAGCCAAGGAAAGCTGGCTATGGCACATGCACAGCAAAGGAAAGCTGGTTATGACACGCAAACAACAAAGGAAAGCTGGCTACGACACACACACACCAAAGGAAAGCGGGTTATGACACACACACACACACACACTAAAGGAAATCTGGTTATCACACACACACACAGCAAAGGAAAGCTAAAAATCCAAACAAAAACCAAAAGTCTGGAAGAAGAAACAAGTAAGGCACTGATATTAACAGAAATAGCGTAGTAAAACACGTTTTATTACCGCTTTCGTCCGAAGACTTCATCAGAATACAGAACACCAATAAATAAGCACATTATATACCCTTCAACAGGAGTAATAAAACAATTAAACTATTAACCTATCACATTAATTTCAACAAAATTATTAAAACTACATTCAAGAAAAATTCTTTCATCCTTGATTAAACAAAGAAAGCAAACCAATTGATTCTTTATCAACACTTAATCGAGAACATTTTAAAAAACATTTGATGTTAATGGTCTCGTTCAAACCAGGGGGTTTGTCAGCCTTTAATCTGACTTGCCAAAGTGCCTCCCTTTGCTCAACATAATTTTTGTAATCACCTCCTCTGAGGTCGGTTTTGACTACCTCCACCACTGAGAATAAAAACTTCTTAAAGTTATTGCAAATCACAGAATGCCTAAATAAGGCACTATTAACATCTTGTGTCTTGATGTTATAAATATGTTCGCGAATGCGAACATTCAAACAACGGGTAGTCATACCAACATAAAAACCGGAGCAGGAACTACACATGGCGATGTAAACAACCCCCTTCGTTCGACAATTAACATATTCAGGGACCATAAAAGTCCGATCAATGCTGTCAATAACAATCACGGGACCCTTGGCAATAAATCTACACATATTACAATTATGACAGGCAAACATGCCTTTACTAACTACTGTTTTGATTTTTGATAAGAAACTATCAAACTCAAGAGCTTTCTTGATATTATAAACATTCCTAAACACAAAACTTGGCTTTTGGCCTAAAACCTTAAAAATGTCAGAATTTCCCTCAATGATCTTCCAGTTTTTCATTAAAATTTGTTTGATATTGTCCCCATTTGAACTCATTTCCAAGGAGCAAACCAAGTTGTCACTATACCCATATTTAACAGAATTATTGCAATTCATATGTTGAAAACCAGAGTTTGAAGTATTTAACAAAGCTGAATATTGTGATTGACGCTTCCTTAACACTTCACTAGCACTGTCATCTAATAATTTTGAAGGGTACCCCCGTTGCAGAAATAAATTCTTAATATACTCAAATTCCAAAACAAGGTCATTTTCTTCTGAAGTCATCCGACAAGCTCTTATAAACTGACCTTTGGGAATGTTACGTATCATATATTTGGGATGAGCACTTGAATAATGAACATAACTATTTGTAAAAGTTTGCTTTCGGTGTATTTTACTTTTAAATTTCCCCAGTGTGATGTCCCACTGGACACAAACATCCAAAAAGTTAATACTAAAACCCACATCCCCTAAGGTAAATTTTAAAAAACAATCCATCATATTAATTTCCAAAAGAAATTGGTCAACAGTAGCCCTGTTCCCTTCAATAATAAAAATTAAATCATCAACGAATCTCTGATAAAATAAAATATTAAATTTATGTTTTAGGACACTCAAGAATGTGGATTCCCACCAAATCATAACAGTATTTGCATACCATAGCTACACCTCTTCTTTGCCGATAGTACCTATCCTTAAAAACAAAACAGTTATTCTGTAGTATAATCTCAATGAACCTGCAAATAGTACAAATTTGTCCGGTAGTATATTGCCCATTTAGTAATAAAATACTAAGAACAGCTTCTACCCCTTCATCATGGGGGATACATGTAAATAAAGAAGTTACATCTATAGTAAAAAGAAAATGTTTGTTTGAGTCAAAAATTGCACTAGCAGCAAAAATGTTTAATTTCTCTAAAAAATGCCAAGAATCTTGTAAAAAACTTTCCTGTTGTGAGACAATAGGACCTAGGGTGGCATCAATAATTAAAGATATTCCTTCGGTAACAGAATTTGGTGCTGACACTATTGGCCTAAAAGGAGGCTCAAAAATATTTTTATGTATTGAGATTGAGATTGATCAATTGGAGCGGGAAATAGCAGATAGTAGTGCAAATAATGATGATGTTTTTAAACTTGTTTTTGAAGAGGTTGAAAAACATTCGGTCGAGATAACTAACAGAAAGCAAACGAAATTGCAACGGGACATTATTGCATACGAAAATAATTCCGCATATACTCATTTTGTTTCTAATAATAGAGATTTTAACAGCAAACAACAACCGCCTCAAAGCTATAATAGACGGAACTATAGTTCCGTGGTTAATATTAAGGAACCTTCTCATTCTTATTGGGAATGTTGGTGTACGAGTTCAAGGCATTGACCGGGTTACTACTAACGGGGCTTGTGCTACCTTATCTACAAAGACAGGTGCTAGTGTCTTTCAAATTTCTGAAAAGACTGGTGACATGACTGGTGAGAAAAGTCCTGTGGGGGAATTCAATAAAAAGGATGAAAATGCAGACCCGATGGGGGCTGATAAGGGCAACCTGACTGGTTCAAATAATATTTCAAATAACACTAATGGTTTTTTAGGGAAGAAGAGTCTACCATCAAAGAAAACTGTTCTCACGAGAAGTTGGACTTTTCTAAGCTCGAATTCCTCAGGAGACGAGAATTAATCTTGCCAAATGACAACTTGGACATTATCAATTTAACGGAACATGTATTTACTTCTTGTGAATTAAGGTTATTACGTTTAGGTTTAAATTTTGTTCCCACTAGAAAAGCCGACTATTGTAGAACAGTGGTCGACATTAAAAAGTTCACTAGGAAAATGAACTTGAATTACATTCTAAGTGATATATCAGTCGAAAGAAAACCCCTAAAAAAGCCATCAAGTTATAACCCTCCCCTTACTAATACTATAAAGGTGTTTGAAGAATCATGTATTAGAGATATAGAGGGAATACTTGCAAATAAAAGTAAGGTTGAATATAATTTAAGTTATAAAGATAGGAAAGCATTTAAAGAGTTATGCCAGAAAAATGGGGACCTTAGGTTTATGAAGAGCGATAAGGGTGGCAACATAGTTATTATGAAACAGGACATGTATTGTTCTAAAATGTTACAACTATTGGAAAATGAGGAAGAATATGAGGCTATTACTCTCTATGACATTAAGAGAAAACAACGTCTAATTCATTCTTTTTTATATGAAGCATTAATGTCCAATGAGATCGATTTTGACGTGTATGAGTTTTGTGTTATAGATAATCCAAGAATTGGAATCCTATTTGGGATTCCGAAAATACATAAAAATATTTTTGAGCCTCCTTTTAGGCCAATAGTGTCAGCACCAAATTCTGTTACCGAAGGAATATCTTTAATTATTGATGCCACCCTAGGTCCTATTGTCTCACAACAGGAAAGTTTTTTACAAGATTCTTGGCATTTTTTAGAGAAATTAAACATTTTTGCTGCTAGTGCAATTTTTGACTCAAACAAACATTTTCTTTTTACTATAGATGTAACTTCTTTATTTACATGTATCCCCCATGATGAAGGGGTAGAAGCTGTTCGTAGTATTTTATTACTAAATGGGCAATATACTACCGGACAAATTTGTACTATTTGCAGGTTCATTGAGATTATACTACAGAATAACTGTTTTGTTTTTAAGGATAGGTACTATCGGCAAAGAAGAGGTGTTAGCTATGGGGTCCCCAGCTGCACCCTCTTATGCAAATACTGTTATGATTTGGTGGGAATCCACATTCTTGAGTGTCCTAAAACATAAATTTAATATTTTATTTTATCAGAGATTCGTTGATGATTTAATTTTTATTATTGAAGGGAACAGGGCTACTGTTGACCAATTTCTTTTGGAAATTAATATGATGGATTGTTTTTTAAAATTTACCTTAGGGGATGTGGGTTTTAGTATTAACTTTTTGGATGTTTGTGTCCAGTGGGACATCACACTGGGGAAATTTAAAAGTAAAATACACCGAAAGCAAACTTTTACAAATAGTTATGTTCATTATTCAAG
>NC_056731.1:195768634-195893634 GCF_019279795.1 Protopterus annectens
TCAAAATTTTAATAATTGAACTTGTTTTAAAAGCTATATTACTAAGACAATTAATAATAAGACATTGCTTTGCTTGTACAGAAATTTTTACATATATATACATATATATATAATTATATATATATATATATATATATATATATATATATATAATTCTAGATACATTTAGCTTTCCTTTTCAGAATGCTGGTCACAGAAATGGAATCATTTATGCCTGGTCTAGCTTTGGCATTTAATTTCAATTGCCATTCTGTTTCCTTAACTTGTAAGCATTTATTTTACTTTGTGGATTTTTAATAAAGGACTGCCTTGCTGTGGAACACGTTGGTTTGATTTCTGCATTTTGCTAAAGTAAATCCTGCTTTCTGGCTTGCTGTTCTTCTAAAAGTGAACAGTTTGAGCATGTGGAATTCAAATGTTGCTTTAAGCAGCTGGAGAAACTGCACACATGCACGTTATGGCCCGAAGGAATTTAAAGTAAATCCTTACCGGTGCTAAAGTAAAACCTGGCTGGTGCTAAAGTAAATCCTGCTTTCTGGCTGGCTGTTCTTCTATGGCTGCACAGTTTGAGCCCGCGGAATTTAAATGCTACTTTAAGCAGCTGGGGAAACTGCATGCATTCACACTATGGCCCAGAAAGTGAACTCAGTTCCAACAGGCTGGCAGGCTGTTCATGGAGCTGACTTCCTCATGCATGCCTCTGCACGTGATGACTTCAGCTGAAAAACAAAAATGCCTGAAGAAGCCTGGAAATTCTGAAATGAAGGGGTGCCACCCAATTATTTGGACCACAAAACCGGTAAAAAACAAGAAATTCAGTATGGTTGAGAGTAGAAATTTAGAAAAAGAATAGTAAGAGGCAGTGCAGGGAAAATTTTTAACACTGAAGATGGTGAATTAAAAAAGATAGGTTCTAGCTGTTTGTGGCAGGTTATTAGTGGTAAGGGGATAAGGGGGCAAGGAAAGCTGTGTAAAACTGCCAAAAAAGTACAAGGCTGTGGTTTCAGAAGAGAGAGTTCATACTCTTAAGTGCTGTAGTAAGTAGTTGAAAGATTGCTGAAGGAAAAAGATGTGAGGCTAGGGTTGACATATTTCTTTGTGGCTAAAACTGGAGTAAGGTCACACCCCTCATATCACCAGTAACCCCACTCATGTTCCGCCCATTTTGTGACATCATTTTGACATCACCTGGCAGGGAATGGCCTCTTTTTCCATTCCTGCTGCCTGCTTTTGGCTGATTTTTTATGCATTTCTGTAAAAAAAAAAAAACGTAGTAAGTCAGCCGATTTACAAACTCCCAATAGTCTGTTTCCTTTTTTGAAACAGAATGTCAGAGTTTGTACAGTGTTTTCCAGACTACCAGAGAATCAGTTTGATTTCCGGATAGTCCAGGAAAAAAAAAACTGAGGGGTGGCAAACCTATGTGAGGATAGAATCTTGGTAAGGGTAGTGAAGTCTAAAAAGTAACTATAATGAGAGTAAGCAGTGTTATGAATGGCATGTTTGGCAAGTAAGACTGCTTTAGCAGCAAGATGTATTAATACTTTTATGCTGTCTTCAGTTTGCATTTCTGTGCAGCAGAAATTAAAATATTGAGCATTTGCTGCCATCTGCTGGTTACTGGGAAAAATACATGTGAATGCAGGTGATTGATGGTATTTTAACATTATCAAGGAAGATGTTGATTGTAGATGTGTGTTATGATAAATGGGATGCAAAACTTGTAAATATTAATTTCCCTCATGAAAAACGATGTTAGACTTTGAAATATTTTTGTCAGCTTTTGTATATGATACAAGCACTGCTGGATTATGGGTCACACAGGCCTGAAGGAGCTGAAAATTATAAGGAGCCTATCTATTTGTTGTAACAATAGCGCAGGATTTTAGTCTAGACTAGGAGCACAAGCAGCAGGACCAGTGTCTGACATGTGGTCCTGAAGCTGCAGCTCTATTACTCCTTGTTAATGTGACCCTGGGTGGGAGACTAGATATACTAAGGGAAATTTTGTTTATTTATTTATATGTTAAACAGATGAAGAAATCCATTAAACAGAAATGTCTCTTTTCAGGTGCAATCCAAGATCATTCTGAGGTTAAATGACTTTCTCATAATCATATAGTATACAAATAGAGACTGAGAAAATCAAAAATAAAGACTCCAGGATCAATCTGGCTGACAGCTCATAGACTTAATGCTGTTCTCTAACCCATCAAGCTAAAGGATTACTTAGAATCACTAAATTATATGAGACTGTGAGGAGCAGAAGAAGGAAGCAATGCATAGCTGTCCATAGGCCGTCTGAGTTAGACATTGGTTACTGTTCAACCCATTTATTTTCAGTGAGTTATAGAGCGCAAGTCTTCAGATTCTTAGACCATGTAGTGGGATTAGGACCCTGCAGATGTTTTTTAGATATTTTGCCTCAAGGGTGCCTTAGTGTGGGAGTAAAGTTATTTGTTAGTGTTTTGTAAGTGGCATGATGCATGATTTATGTATAGACAGTGGAATATTAGGCTGACTTCTAGCAAAGCATAGTTAACATAGTGTAATATGTGTGCATGGTGAGAGGAACAGTGGTGCATCAGTTTACACACTTCTTTTTTCTTTTGCTCAATTCCCAGCTGAGGTGTGTTTTTTTTTGTATGACTTGCTTGAGTGTTTTGCTTTTTTGCTGGAGTCCTTGCACAGTACTCATTTCTCTTGCTCAATTCCCAGCCAGTGTGCTTTTTCTTCATATAAGGCCTCCTTGAGTATACTGATTTTTGCTGGGGTCCTGGTTTTCTTTGACATACCAATGACATGCATATAGGCAATTTGGCAGTATTTCTAACTGAGCCTAGATGTATAAGTGATGTGCATGCTAGTACCCTGAGATGGAATGGCGTCTCGTTCAAGATTTATTTCATTACATGCCTTGTATACTGCAGCAGGGTATGGCTCCACATAAGCCTGAGTTGGATAAAGAAGGTACTACAAATCAGTGGTTTGAATGTCTTTGTTGTCATGATGCTTAGACTTGTGTTAAAAATTAGGGACATGTGCCACTCTTTTGGCATGCAAGCATGAAGCCCTGACTGTGACACAGGCCACCTGGGCTTGTCTAGCACCTTGTGCAATTGCTGGAGTTGACATGGGGTAGATAGCAGTGATGAGGCTTTGTCAGGTCACCTCTCTTCAAGGGGGGTGCATGTCCAGGCATTCAGTCCTGTTGTAGAATGTCTGGTAGAGACAGTAGTGACATGCCTCACTGACAGTCATTTCACTCTGAATGCTGGGGTGTTACTTTGGTATGCACGGTAGTTTTAATGCCTTAAAGTATAAAAACCCTAGTGTTGTATAAATGACAGTTCCGCTCTCCACACTCTACTCATACCTCTAAACTGTCCAGATTTATGCCTCTTATTTTTGGTCTATTCCTCATAAAATTTGTGGTTTTCTGGAAAATCTTTGAGGATTGAAGTCACTAAATAATAATAAATAATGACATTTGATATTTGAGTTTCAGACTTTATATCCTTTAGAAAATGTATACTAATGCAAGGTCTGTCATTCTAGCAACTTTCTAAGTTTATAGGATGAATATTTAAAATATGTCCCTATTTTTGGGCCTTTGTCCCTCCATTATTTCTGGCCTTGTCCAGATTTCTTTCTCAGAGAAGTTGAGAGGTATGACTCTGCCGCTTGGCTCCAATCCCTGAGAGAAATGCATGAATGAGCTGTAGGTCTTTTGCTCCCCATGATAATAAGTAGCCTCATGGTTTGAGGGGAGACTGATGGTCACTGAGCTAAGAAAAAGAAAAACATGTAAGAAAACAATGAGGACATTTACATGTGATTGCTAGGTAAAAAAGAAAGAATACTTTGAAATGCTATGCAGAAGGGAAAGAATTAGTGACTGTAGAAGAAAGAAAACTAAAACTATGTGGTGGAGTATCATTACTACTTTATTAGGAAGATAGACCTTTCTTTGAAGGGAAACTCTGTACAATATTGTTGTAGCTTGGATCCTGTCAGTATAATGGCACAACAATAGATATCTCAACTGATGTAAATAACAGTGTGTGAAGAAATTAGACACTGTTATCTGTGCTAGCATGTCTGGCTGAGTTTTTCTATATAATTTCAGATTATTTTGTGTATTATATGCCAGCATGACTAGCTATGATATTGTAAATACGTACTTGCATGTTGATTTATAATTTGTTTGTACAGAGTGTTTTAAAGACTTGAACAGTGTCCTTTTACATTTCTAACTGCACATGTTTTGAAGAGAGATTCTAAAGGCAAACTGTGTCAGATTTAGCTGATCTGCAGATTATGTCATCAGAATGTTGACAGTTGCTATGCGTTACTGCCAGAAGCTGAAAGACAGGAAGGAACTTTTAGAAAACAGCAATTGATTGCTTTTCAAAATATGAAATGAAAATTAGATCCGAAGTACTTGTGACAGGCTAGTCTGTAAAAGAGCCTGCTGAAGACAGTTAACAGTCTGTAGTCAGTTGTTGTCACTTAACAGCCAGTGACAGATGAACTGTGCAGTGGATACCCAAAATGACTCACCAGAAACTGTAAGCCTGCCTTTGCTCTGTTTTTGTAATTTAGTTTAGATCAGGGACAGTGTTCTTTAGTCATATGGGAAAATTATAACTGATCAGTTCGATTTTTTCTAAATGTTTGATTTCTATCTGTCAGCATTGATTTCATTTTCCTGGTGATAGCTCTGTTTAGAAATTTGTAATAATTTTGCTCAATATTAAATATTTTTATTAACTTACACTGTGGCTGGACAAGCAGTGTTTTTCTTTAGTGATTTGAGAGTGCTTATACTTTCTTTCTTTGATAATTCCAGGGCCACGCAAAAGCTTGGCTGCTTACGACATTTTGCTACTTTTTGTTTTAATATTTAATTTGCATAATGTGATACCCCTTTAGAAGGGCAAGAAGACATTCTGATTGGTGGCAGCATTTTACTGTATTATTTTGGGGAAGGGACACACCTGGAAATCTGTGTCAGGCTTTCCCAGAAGTGCTTGGATGCGTGAGATTTACTTTATTTAAGTGTGAGTGTGGGACACACTGCTTTCAAGTGTGTAATAAGGAGTTGCATTAGGGGTGGAGAGAAGTATACAGTCCAGTCCCAGGCTATAGAATGTGTTCTGTTGTGCTCTTAGGGGAAAATTGTGAGGTATTACTCCTGCTTAAATGAAAGTCTCACATTGGAGTCAGTAGTGAGGATTGAAGCTCCTTAGTTACTGACCCAGAATAGTAAGGGACGTCACATTATTTGGTGGCAGTTCAGTGGGATATTATCTGGACTCCACACAGAGCACCAACTGGAAAAAGAGATCTATTTTTTGTGGGGAGAATGGATCTTTTGAACATTGTATATGTATCCATGTTTTGTTTTGATTGTAACTATGGCATGTCCAGCTGGGTTGAGACCCATTTTCATCAGATGCCTGTGGAGAAGACCTTCACAATGACAATGTATGCATACAAAAAGTATACACGCGTGTATTACAGGACAGCATTATTTTTTACACTGTAGTAACAGTGAAGGCTACATTATTTTTTTACAAAGTAACATGGGCAGTAAAGAGCAGTAGCACATCAGAACACAAGGACAAATTAAGCAGGGCAAACTTCAACAACAAATCTGGTGTAGACACAACTGTGATTATTGAAAAATTCAAAGTTCAAAGTATTGGAAGTTCTAACTTTAAATTTAGATGGCAAAGACTCAGGTTAATAAACCTGTGCCAACCAGTAACTATAACTTGAATTAGTATGGAGGGATGGAGTGGTGTGCCTGCTGTTCCAGTGACCTAAACCAAAAGGCTGACATACTCCAGGTGGCTGTGGCCCATTGATTCTTTTGATGGTAGGAGTCCTATTGGCACCAGTTCACCTACTCAAAGGGGGGTGGGAATGTGGTGGACCACCTGGCTCCTTCATCACATGCAAGTGATGGCTTGCAGGTGACACAGTTGCAGCCGATAACCAAGCAATAATGCCCAAAAGGGTGTATGTTGTTATTTATATAATACACGCCCAACAGTGCTCACCTCTGCACCCCTGGAAGGCATTATTGCATTATTTAGAGAATAGGCTATCTGTTAAATTATTTTGCATTATTTATTACTATAGATTTTTAATAGTTTTGATATAAAATAGTACCTCTGCCTAATGTTTCAAAATTGCTTTGGTGTATGTAGTTGTTTTTAGAGGAAGTATTTTACATCCAAAATATAAAGTTATCTAATAAGTATCTAATGTTCACACAAAGAGCAATGAATGTTGAGTACTTGATTAGTGAACATTTAGTTAGATGTGTCATGTAAAAATAGAATTAAAAAAAACAGAATGAAAGGCATTGCAGCTCCACCCCCCACACCCCATTTACAGTACTTGATTTTGCACCATAAGGTAGTGCTGAACTCTCTGCCAAGGTAAAGGCTAATCCAGACAGGCCTACACTCCCATCCTTGCTACTAGTAAGCCAATGCTTGCTCCTTGGATAGCAAAATGGATTACATAAGACAGGAGTTAACCACTCATAGCAAGGTGAGAAACAGCTGTGTACTTATGTTTACTGAGACATGGTTAAACAATAATATAAATTATAGTGCAGTCTATGTAGAAGGGCTTACATTGTTTAGAGTAGACAGAAATCAGGTGCACCAGCTGTAAGTTGGTTACTAAACACTGCTCTGAAAATATCGAGTTTATGTCATTGAAATGCAGACTTTTGTATCTGCCAAGGGAGTTCAATAGTGAGAACATCATAGTGGTGTATATTCCCAACAGTACCAATACCAAGAAGGCACTGAATATACTTTACCAGTCAATCAGTGAGCTGCAAAACCAGAATCCGGAGTTTGCTCATATAATAGGAGGTGATTTTAATCAAGCAAATCTGAAAGCACTTTTACTTCATTACTTCCAACATATGGTCTTTGCAACAAGGGGGGAGAGAACATTCTGGTTAAGGTCTACACCAATGTCAAGCTAGCCTATAAGGCAGTACCTCATCTACATCTGGGTAACTCAGATCATGTCTCCATTATGCTACTACCAGCGTATAGGTCATTGTTAATTAGAGGAAAGCCATCCAGGAAACAAATAAGGATATAGCCAGAGGGAGCAGTCTCAGCACTCCAGGACTGCTTTGAAAGCATGGACTGCAATATATTCAATGAGACTGTTATGATGGACCAGAAAGTTAACCTGGATATGTACATAGTCTGTGGTGGCCTATATATCAAAGTGTGTGGATGATGTCACAGTCAACAAGAGCATCATCACATGAGTGAATCAGAAACCCTGGCTCACAAGTGGAGTGTACGAGCCTTTGAAGGCACGCAATGCTGCCTTTAAGTCTAAAGACAAAGATCCCCTTAGGGAAGTCAGAGCGAAACTAAGAGGAATAAGAGAAGCTAAGCGTGCCTATGGACAGAAAATTCAGGGTCACTTGTAATACCTGAGAGATTCCACGTGTCTGTGGCAAGGTATACAGTTTATTTCAGACTACAGGCCCCTACCTTCTCAATGTGATAACATGGAGTTTCTCAATGAGCTAACACCTACTTCAGCAGGTTTGAGAAGGGAAGCAATACAACGGCAATGAAAATGCCCACCAACCAAAAAGATGAAGTGCTCTGCCTTCACCCAGTAGATGTTCAAAGGCTGCTGCGATGGGTAAACACAAGAAAGGTAGCTGGTCCTGGCAATATTCTGGGGTGGGTCATCCCTAGAAAGGCTGAAGAGCACCAAGTTCCTGGAGGTGCATATCGCTGAAGACTTGTCTTGGTCAATAAACACTAATCATATTTTCAAGAAGGCGCAACAGCGTCTACACTTTCTAAGAAGGTTGAGGAGAGAAAATTACCACCTTCAGTTCTCACAACCTTCTACTGAGATACCGCCGAAAGCATCCAGACTAGTAATCTCTCGGTGTGGTATGGAAAGCTGCACAGTTTCAGATCACAAACCTCTCCAGAGGGTGATGAAAGTGACGGAGAGAATTATCAGGTCCATGCTCCCATTTATCCAGGACTTGCTCTCTGCTCAGTGCCTCAGCAGAGCCATGAAAATAGACAAAGACTGCACTCATCCTGCACATGGTCTGTTCTCGTGTTTGTCTTCAAGCAGGAGATACCGTACCTTGCGTTGCAAAACCACCAGATTTAATAGAAGCTTTTTCCACAGGCCATCAGACTCCTGAATTCCAGTAATAACATACACCATGCTGGTCATTGAGGTTTGGAGTTACAACGCTGAAGTAATTCACAGACATATGCAATAACTGTATGAAAGTAAAATCTTGTACCTTATTTGCAATATTAACGATGCCAAGTTAACATTCTGTGCAATGTGCTAAGTTAGCATTCCATGCAATTTGAAATCTGTCTGATTCTGATTTGTGCAATATATTATCTGTGCAATATTTTAGGTAGTAACGAAGACATGCAAGTGGAATAGTCTTGGTGTATGTCCTTGTACTTGTTACTGCACTGCATAAATGTCTTACTGTTGTTATTGTTGGATTAACATTAGTACGTGTTATTGTTATATTAATATCAGTATATGTTGTATGCACATTGAGTCTGAAGTAATGCAGTTTTGTTTAGTTGCACTGTTGTGCAGTCTGAATGACAATAAAGTTCACTTTGACTTAACTAACGTTCCTGACAAAACAATGTAGATTAAAATCAGTCAGTAATGCTGCACATAAAACTTTGACATCAGTCCTGATGGGCTGCCTGTTGCAGTCAGCACTGTTTCTGTCCCTGTTTCTCTTTCTTTCACTCAGTGTCCATCTCTCACAAGCACACAAACACATACCAAGGATTAAAGTCATTAAAATATCAGAGAATTAAGAGTCTCCTTCTGTTCTTGATGCCCCTGATGGGCTGTGTGTTGCCTTCAGTGCTGAATCAACCTCTCGCTCTCCGTCTCTCATACGCACGCAGGCATACATTCACATATACATACAGAAAGGTAGGCATATATGAATCAACGTGATTTTTTTTTTTTAATTAGTTGACATTTTAATTTCATTTCACACTTGTTAAGCAGCAAAGAGCTGTTTATCAAGTACACAATAATGGTGGCAGTTAGTTTTTTTTGTAGTCCAAGCTTCGTGGCAGCGGAAGCTGCCGACTTGTTTTTCAGCAGACAACACCTGTACATTAATACCCTGCTGGAGAACATTCATTCTTTAGTCAGGATGGTGATGTGCAGGTCACCTATCCTCTAAACAGGGTAAGGGCTTGACTGACCAAACCAGCGATGGTATCCCTCATTAATGTGTGAGTGAAAACATTCATCCATATAGGAAGGTTATAGCAGACTGGCAATTAGCACATAGGATTAGGACTCTGAGATGTTAATACACTCATAATTATTTGCTTCCCATAGTCAAGATACAGGGTTTGATTTCTTCCATCTCCCTTTGCCTAGTGCTTGACTCTGAGCAAGTCACTTGGACCAAACAATGCTCCCGGGTCACCCCTAAAAATGGAAATTTGTGTCCAGTGTGGACTTACCTGCTTAACAAATGTATAAAATGTTGTTGTATCTTTCGGCTTTTCCCGGTTAGGGGTTGCCACAGCGGAACTCCGGTCCGCTAATGATTGGCAGTAGATTTTTACGTACCAAGTTGCCAGCCCTGACGTACAACCTTCAACGAAGATACACCCATTCACGCATGCTTCCACACAGAAGACGCTTTAGCTGAGAATCGAACAGAACAATGTCTTATTGTGAGGCGACAACGCTACCGCAGCAACACCACCACAGCTAAAAAGCTAAAAAAAAAAAAAAAAAAAAGGCCCCCTTGTTGAAATGGGCACTCGCATCAGATGCAAGGGTGGGGTTAGAATCAAATTCAACAGTAATCCAAATGCAGACACAGCAAGAAGGCAGGAGTACATGAAACTATAGTCTTAAATGCAGTGGTTGCAATACATCGCTCTAAAATCATTTAGAGTATATGAACTTAATGCACAAAAATAACAGTAGTATTTATAACCAACTTGAAAAAATGCAGTTTATTAATGCAAAGTACTTATTCAGTGATGGATGGCACAACAGTCTTTCTGAATTCTATGTAATCAGTAGGGTGGTTGCCAAGCGTGTTTAAGACTTACAGAGGTGAGCCACGTTTCTCGCAAGCATAACACTTTATAGAGGTTCAAAACAACTAGTAAACAAGTAAAATTGTCCCTAGCCAATCACAGCTAGCACAGTCTTTCTTAAGTGACTTACAGCACTGAATTTGATTACACTTGCCTCTTCTGCTACTAGAATGCAGCACTAGCAAAATGGAACCAAAGTGCAATAAATAACCAGTTTAAGCAATGAAGCTGCCTAAAGTGTAGGAAATGACCAAATTCAACAGTAATCTAAACAGCATACATGGCAAGAAATCAGGAATATATATTTATATATATATATATATATATATATATATATATATATATATATATATATATATATATATATATATATACATACATACATAAATATATATATATATATATATATATATATATATGTATATATAAATCCTTCAACTAAATCACATTTTTACCATAAGAACTGTGCTCTGAGACCCATTTTAACTCAAACTGTGGTAACTATTGTAGTCTGTCTCTGGTGGCTTAGATGGATAAAGCCCTGAGTATGTCCCAGGTGACCAAGGTTCTGTTAGCAGCTCGTACTGGTGATGCAGTGACAGGGAGAAATAGAGCATGCCCATCCCAGGGAGGGAGGACATTTGTTGTTGATATTCCCTAAGAATTGTCATGATCCAAAGAAGGAAGTTGACCTCAGACAGGTCAATGAGTTCAGAAGAGGGGGAATGGTGTAGGTCATATGTGACCCCTTCAGGCTAGAAGATAGAGAATGGCCTCACCCAGGATGCCCTTAGGTTCCATACTGACCTCATCATAAAATTTAAGCATTGGAGTGGGGGTGAATTGGAATGCAAGTAGATCCAGCATAGGACATGGGCACTGGAAAGCAGAATGACTATTGAGAGAGTGCACAAAAACAAAAAACAATAAAATACACAAAGATGAAGTACATAATTGGTAAGAATCTCTGGTGTAATCTCAGGAAGTCACAGTATGTGAAAATCACAAATACCAATTTTATTGTTGAAGTTAAGCACCAAGTTAAGACACAAACTTTTTTTTTTTTGTATTTTTCTTATCAGTGTACAACTAGGACATCTTCAGAACTAAGTTGAAATACTGTCATGTGACTGTTAAATACTACAGTTTCACTTGACTGAAACTAAAAAAAAAATAAATAAAAGGCTTCTTATTTAATGCTGTATACTGTCCTGAAAAAAAAAAAAAAAAAAAAAAAAGTTTTCATAGTAAGTAATAAATTTATGGATCAATTCCTATCAGACATTCTAATAAAAATAATATAATATTTTATAAAAATGCAAACATGAATAAAGAAATATATGTATAAAAGAATATATATATAATATAATATATATAAATCATTGCAGTTCATTACAGAAAAACTAAAATTATAGTATTTGGGTACTATAAATTAATACAGTAGTAAAATACACTTCTCTATATAAGTACCATTTGATATTTATATCATATGTACAGTGTGAACATCGTGTGACAAAATCTCATTGTTAGTCATATTAATAGCGCACAGGTTTGCAAATCATGCCATTTTCTCACATGTATTAACATAAAGACCTTAATATGCTAGTGTGAGAATATGTTGCACATATATAGAATTCTACTATAACTTTTCTGCCCTCACCTTAAGAACCGAGTTTATTGAAACCTATTCATTAAGGTGTGACTACGCACTGGCATCAAGTTTAAGTTTCCAAATTAGTTCCTTATGTTCAAATTTTTTTCTCCCAAGCCACTCCTCTTGGGTTCATCAAATTTATTTTTTCCAAAGTACTAAATTCAAACTTCTTAAACTCTTGGCAACTAACTGCTAGTGGAACAGGTGCAGTGAACAGCACATGTCTCTTTTGTTCCCATATCCTTCAATATGGCACAGTGTCATAAGTTACCTCACAGCAGAGGTGCAGCTAGCTATTTTTGTGCCCAGAGCCATGCCCTGATCTGGTATGCCCTTAATGTCAGTTTTGAACCAAACAAATACTTGTGTAGCAAAACAAAAGGTCTTTTTTACTTTTATACTGTAGCAAACTTCTTGCTACATTTATCGCAATCAGCTGTTTTACACACACACACACACACACACACACACACACACACACACACACACACACACACAACTATAACAGTTCAGTTTAAAAAAAAGTTTATACTACTATTAAACTGTAACAAACAACTTGCTACATATTCTACAGTGCTTCAATTAAAAAAAAATTGCTTTTAAACTGTGGCAAACGTCTTGCTACAGTTGTAGCAATGAGCTGTTACACACACACAATGCTACAATACTCCAGTATAAAAAAAAGTTCTACTTTTAAACTGTAGCAAACAGCTTGCTTCTTTTTCTGTGGTGTTTCAGTTAAAAACAGATTTTCTACTTTTAAACTGTGGCAAACTGTTTGCTATATTTATAGCTGCTGCAATTTATGTCACACATGGAGCACTACAGCACTCCAGTTCTGACCTCAAATGCAATTCCTACATTTTGCTGGTGTGCACTGAAAAACTACTAGAATCTGTAGGTTTTGTCTGCTGACACCTTCACTCCACCCTAGCTTTGCCTCTGCCTCACAGCAGTGTGTAAGACTGTGACAAACACAGGGATGCTAGTGGCAGTGAGGAGCCAAATGCTGGCTGACATGGTCAGTCATGTCTAAACATGTATAAGTCATGACACCAGAAGAATGGCAATGCCTAAAGAAGTTCAACATGCAGGAAACTGACATGCTACTGAAGGCCCTATGCACACATGACAGGTGTATATGGGATAAGTTTAAAGCAGGTAAGGCTTCCTGGGACCAGGTGTAACAGAGACTGATATGAGACATCATTGGGTGGTCATAATTGGATGCTGGTGCAGGTGCATTTCATGGTCAATGACATGATTCTCCATGCCATGCTCAGGGCATAGCCAGGGACATGTCTGCCACAAAGGGTGAACTCTCAGTACACTGGCAGCTCACAGACATAGAGAAGTTCCTGCTGTTCTTCAGTTATGTTAGTTTGAGAAGACTCGTACCCAATAGATGACTGGATGTGCGGGCCAGGCTAGTTATGACTGCTCAAGTGGCTGTTGGGAATGCTCAAGGTGAGATGATATTCCTAGGACATTGTGTTTCTGCCTCATGTTTTCACACATGCCCATCTGCATATATGTTACTCAGGGACACCAGGGTTCATCTGAGATACCTACACCACAATGTACAGCTACCCAAATGTCTGGGAGGTATGTATCAGGTGAGTTATGGCACATGCTGTTTGTATAAGACATTACCTAAAACCTCTGCATGGTTTACTGAGGCATAGCATTCAACATTTGTCTTTCCTAGGGATATCAGATATGCAATGGAGGCAACCGGCACCACAGGCTATGTATGTATGGTTATATCATCAATTACTGAAAACAAAGACAATAAACACAAAAAATGGCAATCATTTTAGATGAAATCTAAAAATACAAAATATAAAAATCATATTTTCTTGCAGGGGGAAAGCCCCCCCCTGTACCCCATACTTCCTGCTAATTGTACATATACGCCAACCATGAGATCACACAACAGTAGGATAAGGGCAGATGCCTTGCCCTGCTGCAGAATGATCTATCATAGAAAGCAACCAGCAGGCTGAAAGATATACAAACAGAGTGTTTACTCCTATTTAACAGCACAAAAAGTGTTCACTGTTCTAAGCTCTCGCTGTTGTAAAATGCAGTGTATGTACCCATAGGCTTTTTATATTTTTGAAGTATTAGCAGTATGTGTGCTGCATTGGTGATGTGAGTCACACATGTACCAGCTGTCACATTGGTAAGTTATCTGTATGCATTCACAGGCTCCACTTGTAGAGGGTCTAGCACAACAAGTCAGAATATGCCTATCAGCATGTCTCTAGAGGCTGACAGTGCTGGCATTATGCATGTGGAATAGTGTGAGGGCACAGTGGCACTGTGTGCAATGTTAACAGTGGATCATGTACTCCATCTCCCAGTTTCCAGGATGATCTTGTGGTGCCACTGCTGTTTAATGTAGGATGTCACATCTGTGTCAGCCTCTCATCTGATACACATGCAGCACCAGTGCAGGTAGTATCACAGAATTGCACTGCCTGTGATGTGTGCAGCACATCTTTGGAAAGAGAGCTGTTTGGGTAGCCATTGGGTCCATGTCCTGGGTATTATCCTTGGCATCAATCAACAGATGTGCAGGGCTTTGATCCAGACATAGGCACACACTACTTGGGTCAGAGCTGCTTAGTGTGCTTTGTGACCTGTGTAATTACCTTCCACCATTGTACAGACTGTGGACAGTGACAGCCCACAGCCATTAACAATTCACAGGGTCAGTGGGGGACTGGCTGCAGTGCGAGCATAGCTGTGCAATGTAGGTGTGCACAGCAGGTTGATACAAATGGCACACACTTTTTTCCAGAAAGACCACACTGTCCATGGTTGCCACCACCCCAGATGTGGAGGCTCACCTATATGTAGCAGGTGCTCATCCAGCTGCACTGTGGCCTTTTCCCTTGTTTATGGGCACTCTCCTAGACGACTTGACCTGTGCTCATCTGTGCCCATAGACAGGGGATAAGGCCACAGTGCACCTGTATGTAGCAGATGCTCATCCAGCTGCACTGTGGCCTTATCCCCTGTTTATGGGCACTCTCCTAGACATGACCAGTGCTCATCTGTCTAGGAGAGTGCCCAAAGATGGAGGGGATAAGGCCACAGTGCACCTGTATGTAGCAGATGCTCATCCAGCTGCACTGTGGCCACTGTGCTATCAGTAAATACAAAGCTTGCTCTCATCAGGCACTCTCTTTTATTCTTTTCACTGTGCCATAGAGAAATGTTTGTAAAAATGAGTTGGAGGATTTCAGCTCTTGATCACCTAAAGATCATAGAGGGAACAGCTTTAGCTTTCAACTGAAACCCAATGTAACCTAATGGGTGGATATAGGGGTCATATCCTTCTGATTTCAGTTCGAGAGTATTTGGAAGTGTTGTAGTTACCTACATAAACAATCTTCCAGGGTCTAGAAATACAAAGGGTTTTCATCTTTGCTTGCCTGTCATTGCACTTATGGGATGCAGTAAGAGGAGAAGGACAAAACTACACTAAGAAGACTGCCTTAACTAAAACAGAGCCTAATCTTAGAGTTTACGTCCAGGCTACATTTTAGGAAAAAAGGCATAGGTACTGACCAGGTTGCAACACTGTAGAACTTGTGGACAGAGACCTCTTTGAAGCAGGCAAGTAGGTGTAGCAACTTCCTATGCAAGACCCACACAGTAGTTTGACTGACTTTCTTATTAAAAACGTAACCTGCAATTGTGAGTCCTACAACAGTGCAAATTATCTCTTTACAGCCCAGTGACATTTCCAGTCGCTATTGTAGTTACAACCAACTGATGCCTCTAGGCTTCTAATATCGCCTGTATATATTTTCATTAATAATTTCAAAACCATGCCACATAAAGCTATTGAAAGGTTTCACCAAAGCTCTTATGTGATGGGCAGCATGTCTGCACTGATGTTTGACCTCTGTCTGTTACTGTTAGAGATTAATTGTTGTTCACAAACACTATTTATGTTGTCATCATTTTCATATATTTCTAAGCATCTCAACTACCAAGTAACATGGACAGAACTGCTTGGCTTCATGTACAAGCTCACAGATGGACAAAAAATTGCTGATTTTGTGTGTGTGTGTGTGTGTGTGTGTGTGTGTGTGTGTGTGTGTGTGTGTGTGTGTGTGTATGTGTGTAGCTTGAGTGGTTACTGTGGTATTGTAAGTTGTTTACAAAATATAACAAATTTATATTTATTGTTTATTATGACTGTGGCGCCCCACTACTGGACCAGTAATCAAGGAGCCTCGATCCTCACCACTGGCAACAGTGGGGGAGCATTCACAGAGGGGATGACAGGTACACACACAGTATTTCCAGATACAGCTGTCTGCATCAAGTACAATTTCCATTAAGAGCACACAGAGACCACAGTCAGTTTGGGGCTGATTTCTCCCTCTTCCTCCAGATCCCCAGTAAGACTCCTCACTCACACAGCTGTAGTGTTATGATATCAGCTGAGTGACGAAGCCAAGACCCACAGCACCCTCTCTGTCCAACCAGTGCTTCATGTCCCTGCCCAAGTAGCTGACACACACACACACACACACACACACACACACACACACACACACACACACACACACACACCTGGGAAAGGCTAGTACAGGTTTACTAGCTATGCCTCCTTCTGCCCAGACTATAAGGTAGTTATTACTGCCACCAGTCACTCCTTATCAGCTACTTTAATCTTAATTTGTACTATTAATATTAACACACATAGTAGTTTGACCAAGTGCAAAGCTATTAGGAGTGGCCCACACAGTGTCACCATATAAATATGCAAATACTGTTAAAACTTAAATATCTTTACAGAGATCAGCCACAATGAAATGTTTAAGTATATTTAATAATAAATAATAAACGAACAAGACAATACCAAATATATATTCACAGTTAAATCAGAATTCAAAACCGCATGAAATATTTAAAACAACTTTGCAGGACAGTCTCAGATAAATAAAGAAAAATATCTAAACTAAGCTTCACTATATTCCTTACTGAATCTAAGAGAATTACTGTAATCTAAGAACGTACTAATAGAGTAAGGCAGATGTGGTGAATGGATCTTCTAGTTGTTGTCAGGTCCAAGACAGAATGCAGAATGTTCTGTCTCACTAAGAGACTTTTCAAAATAATATCTTAAATATCACTGCTGGGATAGCTTGCAAAATGACATTACTTCTTGTCATCTGACTTCTAGTCCCCAGGCCAAACCTCCCATTGCTAAAGCTGGCAGTATTTAGCATAAACCTTTAAAAATATGCAGAAAAGGGCTTCTCCTCAGATCTCTGGCAGATACTGGAAGTCATAAAACTATTGCTTTCTTTTATGCTTTTAAGACTAGTAATTAGTTCACCCTAAAGATAGTACAGAAAGTTGCTGTTAACAAGCTTCATCGTGGGTATAAATCCTCATTCCCCATTTGCATCATGTGTGACTCTGCATAAGTCAGTTAACCAGACAGTGTTCCAGAGTTGCTCCTGAAGAGGCAGCTTGACTTGGTGGTTTTACCTGGTTAACAAATGAATAAAAAGGTTGCTTGAACTTCAGGAATTCAAACGTCTGGTAATATAAAACAGAAAGGTGCATATGACATCAAGCATTCACCTTATTTAGATTGCCTTGGGTAGCAAACAGACAAATTAATCATTTGAGTTCAAGTAAATTCTGAGGCTGCTTCTGGAAAGAAAGATGAATAGCTAGTAAATAAGGACACACTTGCCTCATGCAAATTAAGCTACATTTCTTTACACCATAAGACCTGGTTCACATGATGGGCACCTGAAAGATGGTATTGCAGAGTAATATTTAGGTCACAAGAAGCCAGTGACTCAGATAAGAGAAGCATGAAACATTTTAGGGCAAAGTTTAGCTCCTACAGGGAAGGAGGTACTGCCATCAGTGGTTTAAATTACTCAACTCCAGGAGATTTTTTTTTGTTTGTTTTCTAACAATCTGCAGCTAGATCACAGTCTTACATTTTCATAAGTAGTTGCATAGGTAGTTACTAGACTTGAAGTCCATGGAACCATTTAGGAGTCTAGCCCATATTCCCAGTTGCTCTCAGACAATGTCTACTTAAGTGACTTGCACAAGGTCAAGCAGTAGGCAAATAAGGATTGAGGGAATCCAAACCTGTACCACAGAAACTACAGTTTATAGCCTCAGCATACTTTGTAAACCAGAGGAGTAGGTAGGCCATTTGGAGCCCAGGACAAGACACTCATTTGCTCCCCTATCCACCAGCCCAAAGAGCAACAAAAATATTTTTTGTAAGGGTGGGATGCCTTGCCAACAACTTTTCACAAAAACATAACAGAGACCACTGTTCAAGTCATTAGTAGAAAATCTCCACATTACAAACTGCATCCATGAAGGAACTAATACAATTGGAAAATAATTGACGTACATTAGAGCAAAGCAAAATACAATAATATTGCAACCAAACCATTCCCATTAAATCCTTAAGGAAATAGCATTCGTTCATTCGACAAATGATAATAAATTAAAGCAGCCTTCATAAATTAAAAACTCATTTCTCCCGCCCACAAAACAGCATAGCACTTACTGAAAATCCAGCAACTAATAGAAAGAAACAGCTTTGATGAATTAAGAACTCTTATGACTTCCTCCATTAAACAGCATGGCATTCATTGACAGTCCATTCAATAAAAATAATAATCAAGTAATTATAGATAAAAGCAGCCTTGATTAAGTAAGAATTCGTATGGCTTTCTTCCTCTAAAAAAAGCCATTAAGACAACATTTGTTCATCTGATTTTCATTACATTTTTATTTGACGTATCCACTCCCCCATCTTTCTCAACTGTCCATGTATTCGCAGAATGTCCAGATTTTTGCGTAATATTTTTGGTCTCTTTCTCATAAAGTTTATGGTTTTCTGGCAAAGTGCCTGATGATTGAAGTCACTAATTAATGACAGTCATTTTAGTTGCAGACTTCCTAACCTTCAGAAAATACATGCTATCACAAAACTTATTATTCTAGCACCTGTCTAAATTTGTAAGAGCAATATTTAAAATCTGTCCCTGTTTTTTTGCCTTTGTCCCATTAGACAAGACAGTAAATAAATTTGCATTGCATTCTCCACAAACACTTACTCCTTCCTAGTCCAGTTGTCCAGGTTCCAGTAAAGTTGTCCTTTTTTCAAGTTCCATTTCAGCCCTGAGCTCAAGCCCCAAGTACAAAAAGGCAGGCTCCCATGTTGTCCACTATTCCACCACTATTTGGCTGTAGTCAGAATTTAAACTTTTAACTCCGTGGCTCTGTTGATAATGTGAAAAAGAAAAAAAAAGAAATGAACTGCTACTGCATGTTTTGTATGAAGACTTTAAGCTGCAATAAGAAATTATTTTTAAGTTAAATAACTAGCACACTCACAGTGAGAGATTCTGCTTTTTACTTGGTTTGATTTATCACTCTTTGTGGGCGCCAAAGACAAAGCCATGTTACTGCGTTCTCTTTACTGCCCCCTCCACCTACCCAGCCAATCAGAAGTCTTTGTGGCAGTGCTGGAGGCTCATCCTATATGTAAAATGTAGGGATGAGCAGATACCCATGTAAGGTGACAGGGAAAGGGGGAGGGAGGTACCCAGGAGTCTCCGACATCCTTGCAGGATTTTTTTTTACTTTTTCTCCTGCTTCCCTTAAAGGTAAAAGAAATGATAATGATATTGAATAAATCACACCCTCTACAAGACAACACCCAGGGCAATTGCACCTTTTGCCCGACCCTTGCTATGCTACTGGTGTCACCTGCCAGACTAAGGTTGATAGTTGTTTAACAACATTTTTTTCAGGAGCATCTCTGCCAGTAAGTCAGCAGGACCTCATGCTGTCCACAAAGGTGGTTCTAGAATTAGTGGTGGTTCTTGTACTATGACACCAGGTGTCATCTGAGGGAGATAAATGAAGAAGGAAAGAGTGAAGTCTTCAGAGAACCTTAGTGGCACTGACAGGATGGTCTTAGCGGGCCAGACCCATTAAGCAGATGCTGAAGGCATTGCCAGAGAAGAAACTGCAAGTGATGAAATGTTTGAAAAACAGTAGAGGAGTTACAATGTGAACTACATTAACATCGTTTTATTTATTTGTGCTTGCTGATATGTAATTCAGTAATAAACAGTAATAAACATGGGTTTTAATTCAGTGTTGCATACTTCTCTTCAGGGTAGCATATATAGATATAAATGGTAAGTTAAATTGTCGGTAATATAGTGTGTATTTTAAAAAGCAGACATTGAAACAGTTCTGGTGTAATTGTTTCTAGGTTAGTCGATCAGCGTGTATAATGACAACACAGCTAATATGTAAGCTACTTCGATCGAGGGAGGCGGCAGCAGCAGTGGATATCAGGACGTGGCCTACAGTGTTAGATACAGGTAAGACTGTTCCATGTACAATTTTTGCCTTGTCTTGATTTCCAGCAGAGCTGATGTTATGATTGACTGCATTCCTGTGAAAAGTTTTGGACACTAGTAGTGTTGCCTGATACTGCATAACCTACGCACCTTAGGTTCTTTAACAGGCTGTGGTTGCAAGTATGTCTGATTGTATGCAATACAATGTAGAATGAAGAATGTGATTGCTTCAGTAAAGCTAATTTGTAACTGAATTTTCAGACAAATCTGTGTATGGAGATTTTTTATTTTATTTTTTTTATATTTAAAATCAATAAATCATGATACTTGTGAGTGTGTAGGTGTGTGTGTGTGTAATATATATATATATATATATATATATATATATATATATATATATATATATATATATATATGGGTTCTTGTTTTATCGACAGTACGGTTCATCGAACTGTACTTTGTCGAAATTACTTTAGCGAATGTGCATTTTGACGAAAATGCACTTTCTCTGAATAAAAAGAAAAACATGCCATTAGGATGTACTGTTAGTTGTACATCAACGTGTACTGTTGATCTACAACTAAGGAAATTCTTTTTGAGATCGTAGTACAGTGGGGATAAGGGAATATTCCCTTTTCCCCACTGTAGTGCGATCTTGGAGTGAGAATATTAAAGTGGGTGGGGTGCAGGGAGGCTTGCATATTAGTGTTTAGTGTTTTTTTTTTTTTTATGTTTAGCTGTTTTTTATTTGTCCGCGAAAGTGCATTTTCGACAAAATGCACTTTCGCAGAAGTAAGGTTCGATGAACCATACTTTTGAGTAAAGAACATACACCCATATTTATATGTATATATATATTATATATACATATATATATATATATATATATATATATATATATATATATGTATACACCCACATAGTGGATGTGGATATAAAATGTGTACACACCCCTGTTAAAATGCCAGTTTTTATTGTGATATAAAAAAATGAGACCACAATAAATCATTTCAAAAACTTTCCCACCTTTAATGTGACATATAACCTGTACAATTCAATTAAAAAACAAACAAATGTGTTAGGGGAAAACTATAAAAATCAAAAAAACATACAGTAAGCTGGTTGCATAAGTGTGCACACATTTAAACTAATACTTTGTTGAAGCACCTTTTGATTTAATTACAGCATTCAGTTTTCTTGGTTAGGAGTCTATAAGCATGGCACATCTTGACTTGGCAATATTTGCCCACTCTTCCTTGCAAAAGCGCTCCAAATCTGTTAGATTGCGAGTGCATCTCTTGTGCACAGCCCTTTTCAGGTCATCCCACATGTTTTCTATTGGATTTAAGTCTGGGCTCTAGCTGGACCATTCCAAAACTTTAATTTTCTTCTGGTGAAGCCATTCCTTTGTTGATATGGATGTATGCTTGGTGTGATTATTTTTTGAAAGATGAAATTCTCTTCAGCTTTCTAGCAGATGCCTGAAGGCTTTGGGCCAAAAGTGACTGGTATTTGGAAATGTTCATAATACCCTCCACCTTAACTAAAGCCCAAGTTCCAGCTGAAGAAAAGCAACCCCACAGCATGATACTGCCACCAACATGCTTCACCATGGGGATGGTGTTCTTTTGGTGATGCGAAGTGTTGTTTTTGTGCCAAACATACCTTTTGGAATTGTGGCCAGAAAGTTCAACCTTGGTCTCATCTGACCATAATACATTTTCCCACATGCTTTTGGGAGACTTGCTGTATTGATTTGCAAATTTTAGCTGGGCCTGGATGTTTTTCTGTGTAATAAAAGACTTCCATCTTGCAACCCTACCCCATAGTCCAGACATATGGAGAATACGGGAGATTGTTCTCACATGTAGTACACAACCAGTACTTGCCAGATATTCCTGCAGCTCCTTCAGTGTTGCTGTAGGTCTTTTGGCAGCCTCCCTGACCAGTTTTTATCTTGTCTTTTCATCAATTCTGGAGGGATGTCCAGTTCTTTGCAACATCACTGTTGTCCCATATTTTCTCCACTTTTTGTTGACTGTCTTCACTGTGTTCCATTGTATATCCAATGCTGTGGAAATTTTTCTCTTTAATTGATGGTAGGTGTGTACCCAAGAAGGCTGAATGCCGTAATTAAATCAAAAGGTGCTTCAACAAAGTATTAGTTTAAGGGTGTGCACACTTATGCAGCCAGCTTATTGTATGTTTTTTTTATATTTTTCTCCTAGCAGATATGTTTTTCAATTGAATTGTTGATTTGTACAGATTATAGGTCACATTAAAGGTGGGAAAAGTTTTTAAATAATTTATTGTGGTCTCATTTTTTTATGTCAAAAAAAGTGGCATTTTAACAGGGGTGTGTACACTTTTTATATCCACTGTATATGTGTGTGTGTGTGTATATATATATATATATATATATATATATATATATATATATATATATATATATACATATATATATATATTTGTGTGTGTGTGTGTGTGTATATATATATATATATATATATATATATATATATATATATATCTATATATATATATATATATATATATATATATATATATCTCATAATAGTGTTTTAAGTATAATATTGCAGATTTCTATGCTAGATCTTGCTTTTGTTGGATATTTCTTTATATAAGAAAAGATGGCAGTGTCTTATTCTGCTAAATATTTACAGCTATGCTTCTTTTTGAAACATTATTGTTTACACCATGTTCAAAGCAGATTGTCGGCGTAGTATAAGTAATATGCTTAACTAATCAGAGAAAATTGAAAGTAGAGGTACCATTTTAATAACTAACAAAGAAAACAAAGACAGTTCCTCCTAGTTCAAGAATGCATATCACCTTAACAAGAGTCATCAAATGATTCCTTGTGTTTGTGTTAATGAAGTCATCAACTAAAGATGGTTTAATGAACATCTGTTAGGGGTTCATCAAATGTGATACATGAGACCTTTCTTGTTCCCTGTAGTAATGATCATGCTTTCTCCAATGGCCCTCTGTTGAAGGCAAATGAGATCGCTCTTTGCAGTAGCAAGGAAATGGGGATGCACTGAGGTTTATTCTTCCCTCCTGAAAATGCTGTTCACCGATCATTGATGCGTGGGACAAGCTTCCACAGAAAATTGCTTCTTGAACGGTGTGCGGACTACTGCCTAGAAGTTTAAGTGTTAGAGATGTAATAACCTGCTAACTTAAAGATGTTCCAAGATCAAGTGTTGAATCTGTTTCAACTAAATGAAAATGTATACACAGAAAACAAACCCAATGAATCTGTCTCACTAAAAATCATGTAATTAATATACTGTGCTTGACGAAATCTAATTAATTTTTTAGGGCAATGCCCACTGCAGTACCCATGAAGAGGGCTGTTGCATTTCTCTAAACATTGTAAGAAACTCTAGGTTGATGCATAGAGGGGGGAGGGGTGCCAATTTCACATTGCAATAACCATCATTCCATGAGTTAGAACTGTTAAGAAATGTAGCTGCACAAGTGAAACACATGCTTCTCAAATCTTTATTTTGTTTCGGTTAAGTTTATTTTTCTTTATGGTGTTTTTCCAAGTTTTCCTGCCAACCATCAAGCACCCTCATCAGACTTGAGCCCATTTATTCCTTTGCTTCTGGGGAGTCTCCAGTACAAGTGCAAAAGATAAATGGCATGGCCATCCTGCAGCAGCCTTGGAGGTGTTCTTTCTGTCACGAGCACTACCAATTATATGTTTGGCCCTTGTCCCCACCCCCACCAAGATGTCTGACTTGAGGTCCTATATCACTGTGGCACCTCTTAAGCCTCCCCATGCATGTGCCTGCTACTAACCACATGCTGATGAGGGCTACTATCACCATTTGGGAGTCCTAAACCCATATTTTGCTTCTGGTCATTTTGTTACCCTGCAAGCCTCTGCTTACTTGCTGGCAGTTGGTGAGAATCACCACTGGCCACTCCCTGTCCTTAGGATAGATGAACCTGCAGTGGTTCTCTCTTCCATCCTTGCTCCCCTGACTCTTTCAGTTCTTAAACCACTACTCAGATTCTAGGCATATGGATCATATTCAGGGTCCAGATATGGACATTCATTTAAGTTTCTACATATGTGCCCATTTCATTGCCTTTTGTAGCTTCCCCTTTCTTTAAAAACACAATCAAATTAGTAAAAAAAAAATTAAGAGAACTATTAGGAAGCTCTAAGTAGGGTTAGAACTTAAAATAGACACTAAAACCAAAAATAATTACAAATCTTTCTTTAACATTGTCAGGAAGTTAAGAACTAACACCTAACAATGTTCAGGGCTAGTCCACAGTAATACTACCCACACTGACCCAAAAGAAATAGTCAATATCTTTGCTGACAAATGTGGTGCAGATTTTATTCCACACACAGTTAAAACTATTCCACAGATTTCACTGTCCTACTTCCTTTAATTTCAGTGGAACAAGTCCTCTCAGCCCTCTCAAAAGCTAAGAAAACTTCAGTCATCGGCCCTGATAGTAAATCAGGTTACCTAGTTATCAGTACCAGATACGGCCTTTTTTTAAACCTGTCCACTGGTTACATTCCTCAGGCCTGGCAAGCAGCCATTGTAATGCTGTTATACAAGGTGACCCATCCGTAGACCCTGGTAACTATAGACCTATTAGAGTTTCTAGCCTAATATGTAAAGCTGTGAAATGTATTATTTCAGACTTCATTAATGTGAACATAGAAAATCTCTTAACCCTGGACCCTAATCAGTTCAGTTTCTTTTTAAAGGAAGGCCCTGCCTTTTTAACCTCATTAACCTCTTTGAAAAAGTCACTGAAGCACAATATAGCTGAACTAGTACAAAGGCCTTTCACAATAACCCCCATGCAGGCATTATTGACAGACTTGTAAATCTGAATATAAACCCTTATGTTGTTTGGTAGATAACTAGCTGGTTGTCTTACAGAACCCATGTTAGAGTCACAGCTGCCACTCCTCAAAGCAAAAATGTTACCAGTAACATAACAGAGGGTTCAGTGTTGGGCCCTCTCCTCTTTGGCATTTATTTTCCAGACTTTGAGACCAACACTGCTGGCCTATGGGTATCTAATTGTACAGATGACTGTAAATTGAGTGGTGGTGGTCATTTTTCCACTGATTTATAATTACTCCAGTGTGTGTTAGACCATGCTAGCAGTTGGTACAAGGACAGTAATTTTTTAGACTGTGCTAGCAATTGGTACAAGGACTACTTCTTCTTTTGGCTTTTCCTGGTTAGGGGGTCACCACATTGGATCACCTGTCCACTCATGATTGGCAGTGGAGTTTTTATGGTGTCAAGTTGCCATCCCGGCACCCAACCTTCCACAGAAGGCACACACACGCATGCCTAGGGCCAATTTAGAGTGTCCAGTCCACCTACAACATGTCTTTTCCTCCCACATCCCAAATCAGTTGGTACAAGGACAATAGTCTCAAATTAAATGTGAAAAAATTTGTATAGTAAATTCTGGAAAACAAAAAATTTTCACATACCGTATAGGTGACGCACCATTCCTGTCAGGCACCGTCACAAAGGAAGTCGGCACTTTTGTAGATAATGCCTTATCTTCTGACCATCATGTCTCTGCAGTACTTCAGAAAGCCTTTTTTATGGTTTGTCTTATTTCTAAAAAATCAACTCTCAATCCAAAGAAGAATTAATTTCTGTTTACTCATATCTCATTAGTCCCTTTATTAAATATAATGCCCCTTTTATTTGCATGTATTTGCCTAAATATATCACTCGCATCTTCAGAGATTCCTTTGCAGAATAGTTTGTTACTCAAACACCTTATTAAAGGAAATAAATCATCAACAGATAAATAAAACATGTTGGTGTGATATTCCTATCCCAATGTATCCCTCACCTCAGGAGCAAACTTCCACCAAATCTCAAGCAGAATAGCACCCTTCTCACCTTCAAGGTAAACCTAGATAATTGGATAAGCAGCCTCAAATTCTCCCCAGTCTCTCTCATGTCTATCTTGAAACTGGTGGAAATTTTTGAGAGTGGTTAGGCTTGTACTAGCCTGCAGACTCATTGCCTATTGCTTTCCTGTGAATGCATTAACCTATGAGACTAGTTTGAGAGAGACTTTGACAACAGGCCTTTTTCCATAAATAATTTGACCACTCAGAATTCATTGAAATGCCATTGATAACACTGCATTAACCAGTGCTAACTATATAGACTGTACCATTGAAGTTTTAGTCGATGCTTAAGTGACTATGTTTTGCAGGTATTCTACTTTGCTATCTTTAAAAGTATCTGCATTACTTTTTTTCTTGCTAAGTATTTGGTTCTGCCTTTGTAATTTCTCCAAGTATTTAGGGTTTCTAATACCATGACAGGAATCAGCACCATTCCTAAGTCAAAGTATGGTTAAAGTTCATTAAATTAGTATTGTTTCAGTCTTTAATATTGGCCAAAAGTCCTCTTTGCAGCACCCACAGTGTGCCCAGAATTCATTCCTCCTGCAATTCATTTGGAGTTAATGTATTGATAGCATATGTAAATATGACTGTAAATTCTTTTTATAAGACCCATTTCTCCTACTACTATCAGAACTGTCTGGGCATTATTCTTGCACATTGCTCTCATTTCTGCCTGTAAATCCTGGTATTTTATGACTTTGTGTCTCTCTGTATGCAAGACACTGTAATCACTGGGTGTAGCAATTTCAGTAGTGAATGCTACCTTTGTCGTATTTTTCTGCACTACTATATCTGGTTTTCTTGCATCTGTTTTTTAAACTGTTGCTAATGGGTGATCCCATATGATATGAACTTCATTATTTTCTATAATGCTTTGTAGCTCGTGTTTCCAGTGCTTTTCAGTTACTTCAGTATTGTATTGTTTGTATAGTCCTCAATGCAACAGTCTTGCCACATTATTATGCCTTTCAGTATACAGATCCTCTGCCATTAGTGTATCACACCCAGCAACAAAATGTGCAAATATGTTCAATTCTGTTTTACAAAGCCTGCATGTATCTGTTTCTCCCACGTCAACAGACTTTATAAACCAGCATGTATGTAGTCCAGTATCATGGGCTGCCAATATTAACCTTTCATCTTTTGGTTTAAATTTACCTCCCTTTCACAATTCCTGTGCCAGATCCTGATCTACATGAGGTTGTTCCAAATGTTTTCTGTACTTGCACCTGTTTATGCATTTTCTTTATTTCTTGCCTTCTCATCTGATCCTTCTCCTTCTATTCTTTCTTTTGTTTTTTGGCACATTAAGTTACTGCCTGATTTATAGGTTCATAGGTAGGTACTAGGCTATTAGCCCTAGGGCCTGTATAAGCCTAGCCAAAAAGGTACCCTGGCTTTCGCCACCCAAGAATATTATTTTCCTGTGCCCCTGTCGAGCAGAGCCACGGAAGTGATCCCCAGGGTGAATTTCCTATCTCCCTTCCAATCATCAAGATTTTTCTTGAAGAGTGCTAATGAGGAGTTTTGTTTGATATAGATAGGTAGTTTGTTCCAGAGTATGGGAAGTCTCTGGAACAGGAACCTATCCTTCCAGCATGTTCTGTTTATTGTGGTGACAAGGTTTAGGTCCCTAAAGCGTGTAGCTCGGAGGGATTGGGATTTCTTTAAGTGGAGCATGCCCAACAGCTCTGGGTTTGACATAGCTTTGTATGTTAGGCAGAGATTGCCTCTGAGTTGGCGATATGCGAAGGAGTAAAGCTGGAGTTTTTTGAGACAGTCTGCGTAGGGCATCTGTTTGAGGCCAGTAATCCTCTTTGTGAGGTATTTCTGTGACCTTTCCAGTTGTTGTAGATGTATTGTGAAGTACATAGCAAAAGGGGCGTTGTACTCTATAATGGGTCTAATGAGTGATGAGTAGAGGGGAACAATGACCTCTTTTTTTCTGGATGAGAAACCTTTTGTGAAGAGATGAGCCATGTAGAAGGATTTCCTGACCACTGTGACGATGTGATTATCAAAGGAGAGATTACTGTCCACCTGTGTCCCAAGGTCTCTTATCACACTTTCGGCATTAAGTTGACTACCACTTATGTGGTAGTTCATGGGTACAGAGTTTTTACCAAATTTTTGTCTATTTCTGGTTGAATTTCATTACTGCTTGACACTGGTATGCACCAATATGCTTCTGATAAACTACACAGGGAAGTCATGGTAGGTTTGCACTTTTCATGTTTTTCAACTTTCACTAAGTTTGGATTTTATGAGGTCAGCAGATATGTATGCAGTCCTATGATTGCTCAATTTCGAGGAGGCCCATACCTCCTTCAGAACAGGGAATATATAATCTTGGCATACACTAATTTTTATAAATCATTTGATAAGCATGAAGTATATTTCTTGTTTTTTGTCTGACTGATCCAGTACCTTTTGTGGCCAGTCAATCACCCCAAAACTGTTAGTACAAGAAGAACAAATTGGTTTATAGCTTGTACTTTGTTTCTAAATATCAGGGCTATTTTCAATATTAATTTTATTTTTCTAAAATATTCCATACTAAGTTTTGTTCACATTTGTTTATGTTTTATTGTTGATCCTTCATCAATGTCCAAATATTTATATACTCCTTCCTGCTCAAGTTCTCCAGACTATTTTCTTGGTGCTGCAGCTTTCTTGCTTAAATGGTTGCTTTTGCACATTTATCAAGAGCAAATGACATTATTTCATGTGAGAGAAATTTGACCACTTGCAGTTGTGCTTTCAATGCCTCATCTGATGAACTATATAGTTTTAAATCATCCACAAAAAGAAGATGAGAAGTCATTACATTTTGTTATTTTCTGGGAGCCAAATTATAGCCATTGACCTAATCTGTTAAACAGACAGATTAATGGATTAAGGGCAAGACAAGAGAGCAGCAGTGACAGAGAGTCACCCTGAAATATCCCCTTTGAATATTTATCCCTGGGATAATAATTTGTCCTTTATCACGGCTTAGCTGCAGAGTGGGTTTGCTACTGTTTCATGGTCACTGTAATGTAATCGGTCAGTGTAGGGTTTATCTTCTATATCTGTAAGCACTCTTTTATCCATGAATGTGGAATGCTGTCAAAGGTTTTTTTGTAGAATCCTTGACACAATTCTCTGTTATGACTTTATTTAACAACAAGTGATCCTTTATTCTATATGACAGTCTTATAATACCCGTTTTTCTATTACCATGATTGAGTTTTCTTATAAATGACTATAAATTCTTATCGGCATTAATTCCAGCATAATGTGTACACATCATTGGAAGGCAAGTTATTTAACTTGGTATGGTATTGGCTTGGCTTGGTATGACTTCTGGACAGAGGAAGGACGACAAGGAGACATGGTGGTGGAATGAGGAAGTACAGGAGAGTATACAGAGAAAGAGGTTAGCAAAGAAGAAGTGGGATTGTCAGAGAGATGAAGAAAGCAGACAGGAGTATAAGGAGATGAGGTGCATGGCAAAGAGAGAGGTGGCAAAGGCTAAGGATAAGGCACATGAAGAGTTGTATGAAAGGTTGGACACTAAGGAGGGAGAAAAGGACCTGTACCGATTGGCTAGACAGAGGGACCGAGCTAGGAACGATGTGCAGCAGGTAAAGGTGATAAAGGATAATGAGGGAAATGTACTCACAAGTGAGGAGAGTGTGTTGAGCAGATGGAAAGAGTACTTTGAGGGGTTGATGAATGAAGAGAATGAGAGGGAGAGAAGGTTGGATGATGTAGGGATAGTGAATCTTGAAGTACAATGGATTAGTATGGAGGAAGTAAGGATAGCTATGAAGAGAATGAAGAATGGAAAGGCTGTTGGTCCAGATGACATACCTGTGGAAGCAAGGATGTGTTTAGGTGAAATGGCAGTGGACTTTTTAACCAGATTGTTTAATGACATTTTGGAAAGTGAGAGGATGCCTGAGGAGTGGAGAAAAAGTGTTTTGGTACCGATTTTTAAGAATAAGGGTGATGTGCAGAACTGTAGTAACTAAAGAGGGATTAAATTGATCAGTCACAGCATGAAGTTATGAGAAAGAGTAGTGTAAGCTAGGTTAAGAAGGGACGTGATGATTAGTGATCAGCAGTATGGTTTCATGTCAGGAAAGAGCACTACAGATGCGATGTTTGCTCTGAGAGTGTTGTTGGAGAAGTGCAGAGAAGGTCAGAAGGAGTTGCATTGTGTTTTTGTAGACTTAGAGAAAGCATATGACAGGGTGCCTAGAGAGGAGTTGTGGTATTGTGTGAGGAAGTCAGGTGTGTCAGAGAAGTATGTAAGAGTGGTACAGGATATGTACGAGGGTAGTGTTACATTGGTGACGTCTACGGTGGGAGTGACGGATGCATTTAAGGTGGAGGTGGGATTACATCAAGGATCAGTTCTGAGCCCTTTCTTATTTGCAGTGGTGATGGACAGGTTGACAGACGAGATCAGACAGGAGTCCCCGTGGACTATGATGTTTGCAGATGACATTATGATTTGTAGTGAGAGTAGGGAACAGGTGGAGGAGACCCTGGAGAGATGGAGATATGCTCTAGAGAGAAGAGGAATGAAGGTCAGCAGGACTAGGACAGAATATATATGTGTGAATGAGAGGGAGGATAGAGGAATGGTGAGGATGCAAGGAGTAGAGGTGGCGAAAGTGGATGAGTTTAAGTACTCGGGATCAATAGTTCAGAGTAATGGTGAGTGTGGAAGAGAGGTGAAGAAGAGAGTACAGGCAGGATGGAGTGGGTGGAGAAGAGTGTCAGGAGTGATTTGTGACAGATGAGTACCAGTAAGAGTGAAAGGGAAGGTCTACAAGAGGGTAGTGAGACCAGCTATGTTATATGGGTTGGAGACAGTGGCATTGACAAAAAGGCAGGAGTTAGAGCTGGATGTGGCAGAGTTAAAGATGTTAAGATTTGCACTGGGTGTGATGAGGATGGACAGGATTAGGAATAAGTATATTAGAGGGCCAGCCCAGGTTGGAAGGTTTGGAGACAAAGCCAGAGAGGCAAGATTACGCTGGTTTGGACGTGCTGAGGAGGGATGCAGAGTACATTGAGAAAATATGCTAACAATGAAACTACCAGGTAACAGGAAAAGAGGAAGGCCTAAGATAAGGTTAATGGATGTGGTGAGAGAGGACATGCAGGTGGTTGATGTGACAGAGGAAGATGCAGAGGACAGGAGGAAATGGAAACAGATGATCCACTGTGGCGACCCTTAATGGGAACAGCCGAAAGAAGATGATGGAAGGCAAGTTATTTGTCTATAATTTTTAGAATAGCTTGTAGGTTCACTTTTAAGTAGGAGTATAATTGTTTCCATTGTTAACCAAGTTGGTGGTGTTTGGGGATATGCATATAAGTAGTTCTTACTCAGGACTAAATCTTTGTGTAAAGATATTAAAACTTTTAGCTAGAAGTTAGGTACTGCTTCTGGGCCTGGAGTTTTCCAGTTAGGAGCTTGTCTTAATTTTGTTTCAGTTTCTCTGGCTGTTACTTCATCCCATTTCATATTCTGTATATTTGAACTTCATACTGTTTCTTTTACTTATTTTATCCATTCAGTATCTTTGTCATGTTCCACAGTCTTCATAGATATTTCTCCAATGTATGTCTATTTCTTCTATTTTTTGGTGATATTTCTATTCCTTTGCCTTATTTCCCATTTCTCTGTAAAACTTTTTTGGGTCATCAGTGAATTGCTTATTTTGTACTTTTCCTTTATATGTATCTGCATATCTTCTACATTTTCTACCTATACTGATATCGTTAGTTTATTATTTGCAATGATATACAATAGATAGTGGTCTGTTGCTTTTATCACATCTGTCTTTCTAAGTCTCTTTGTTGACTAGATGTCGCCCTTTCCCCTTTAATATCTTTTGTACCAGTTTTGTATTTCTACCCCATGCTGCCTATTTCACCCCTCATATTCCTGTCCCTTTCTTCTTCCACTCTTACCCTATCCTCCTAGATACTCTACTCACTTGGCCTCAGCCAACTTTCTCTGATAATTTTTCCTTCCTCTTTGGTTTACTTTGTGAATCCCCGCTCCGTTCGCCCTGCGGGCTCACTCCGCTCCCCTCCCTACCCCCAATTCCCACCCACCCCCAGGGGTCCTAGTCTTATAGCTCTACAACCACACCCCTTTCCCTCCTATCCCATCCCTCTCCTTCCCGCCAAATTGTTACCTAGCCTTAACACACCCCCTCCACTCCCCCCATCACTTTCTCTGCCCTATTACCTTAATTTCTTATATTACCCTTCTCCCTTTCTTACACTTCTCTCTTTACTCCTACCCTGTCTTCTCTAGTCATATCATTCTTTATTCCCTTTAGCATCCAATTCTTATTTTCCAACTTTTCTAAAGATATACTACCCCCTCTCCTGCTAACCACACTCGTCCTCTCTCCTTTGTACTTTCCTCCTTCCTCCTCACTTCTCAGATTACTAAATAATGACTCCTTACATACCAACTTTGCCTCTACTCTCAATCTTACTCTTGACCCCCCTTCTCTCAACATACCATCTCACCTTCTTTGAAATTTCACTAAACAACTATCATAATTCCTCACAAAAACACACTTCTACTATATTCACTTTCACATCACACTCTAATGTTAATTCCACCCCTAGCTATCATCTACCTAAATTCCACAGGCTACATCACCTTACCTACCTCCTACAATCAGACAAAAAAACAAAACCTCTCACATTTCTAAAGAGCAACCTTTTAACTAAACTAGTTAATCCTACCCTACAAGATGGAGACATCCACCCCAACCCTGGCCCTATCTCCCCTCCTCCCCAAAACTGCTCACCTAACCTTAATAATAACTTCCTCATAGGACACCTCAACATTCAAAGCATAAGTAAGAAAATACCCTTCATCCATGCCCTCTTAGATATCCACTCTTTTGATATCCTTTGTCTCTCTGAAACCTGGCTAAACCCAGGCACAAAAGACTCAGAGATTATACCCCAAGGTTATAATATAGTAAGACATGACCGCTTAAAACGTAAAGGTGGTGGAGTAGCAATACTTTTCAAAAATCAACTTAACATCTCTACTCAACCAGCATATCCAAACCAAGATAGCAAAATAGAAGCCATCATTATTAAACTCCAACTTAATGCCAAAAAAGCCCTTTACTTTATATGCGTGTATCTTCCTCCAGGTAACAACATTCCAATATTAGAAGACTTTCTAAGCTGGGTTTCTACCACCTACCCCCAGGAAACCATAATTCTTGGCGACGTTAATATAGATTGGAACACTATTAATGCTGACAATCCCTCCTCTCATATTAACCTACATGGTTTCACCCAAACTATTACCTCAACTACAAGAGTCAATAAGCCCAGTAAGAGAGAGAGTATATTAGACTGGATACTCACAAATAAAGTCAACAAACAGTATAAAGTAGGTACTATGCCAGACGATATCAGCGACCACTCCCTAACCTACATTACTAGACAAAAGTCAGAATGTGTTAACCTCCCAAATACAAGGCTAATTCGTTCTATCAAGCATTTTAACATAGACCTTTTCCAAGCTGAACTGAGAGCATGCAATTGGAATTGCTTAAAATCACTTCCCCTGGAGGAGGCAGTCTCATTTTTTAATACTACCTTCCTATCCATACTTGATAAACATGCTCCTGAACGTTCTGTTAGAATAAAAACCAAAACAGCCCCATGGCTTACCAACAATACTAAAAAACTCATTCATACTAGAAACAAAGCATGGACGAAATGGAGATGCCATAGACAAAACCCTGATTTAGTTCTTTTTCGCCAGCTTAGAAATCTGACTAAGAAATCAATAATCTCTGACAAGAAAAAATTCTACTGTGAACTTCAGGAAACTCATCTTAACAACTCTAAATATTTCTGGTCATCAGTAAATAGACTTCTTTCCCCAGGAATTGCTAAAACTCCGTCCCCACTTAATGCTGACCCAGAAACCCCTCTCCAGACTGCTAATGCTTTCAACTCTTTTTTCTCTGAAACTATTCAATCCCTAGCCAAACAAATGAACACCAACAACTCTTTTATTCCAAATAATATAGCTAACTCCACCTACAACTTCTCTCTAAAACCCATATCTACTTCTTTCATCTATAGACTCATTCACAAACTGAAACCTTGCACCCCTTCTGCAGACAAGCTCCCTTCTCTCTTCCTTCAGAAAGCTGCCAAAGAAATTGCATACCCTATATCCTTACTTATAAACAGAACTATCCAAGAGGGAACCATCCCTGACATCTGGAAAGTCTCCTTTATTATCCCACTACATAAAGGTGGTAACTCCCTTGACCTTTCCAACTTTAGACCAATCGCCCTTCTCTCACCCCTAGCAAAAATCATGGAAAAATGCATTCATCAGCAACTTGTGCACTATCTCTCCCTTCACAACATAATAGCAAACTGTCAGCATGGTTTTAGACCTCACCACAGTACCACCACTGCCCTTCTTTCCTTTGTAGATACTATCAACAAAAATCGAAACAACAATACTCTCTCTTCCGCTCTTTTCATTGATCTCTCTAAAGCTTTCGATATGGTCAACCACTCTCTCTTAATCAACATTCTTGAATCTCTCTCCTGTGATAAATTCGCCATTAATTGGTTTAAATCTTATCTTAACAACAGACAACAAGCAGTAATATGGGAAAACCATATCTCATCACTCTTGCCCATTTCCATCGGAGTTCCCCAGGGCTCCATTCTTGGTCCACTTCTATTCTCTCTCTTTATTAACGATCTACAGACTGCAATCCCACAAGCAACCTGCATACAATATGCAGATGATTCAACCCTTATCTGCTCAGCACCATCCTCTACAGAACTGATCTCACTGACCCAAAATACCTTTAATACTGTAGAAACATGGTTTTCTAAACGTTTTCTCCTTCTAAATGCCAAAAAAACAAAACTCCTCCTCTTCTCCCCACCACTCGGTCCCCTCTTTTAAACTTTACCATTTACTCAAATAATGGTACTCTCATCTCACCTGATCTCACTACAAAACTTTTAGGAATAACCATTGACAATACTCTCTCCTTCGATCAGCACATTAACAACAACATCAAGTTAGTTAACAGAAAAATAGGATCCCTTTATCGCATCAAACCTTTTCTAACCCCAGCAACCAGAATCAAAATTGCTCAATCTCATCTTTTATCAACTCTCCTATATGCTTCCCCTATTTATACAAACCTTAAGAAAAGTAACCTTAACAAACTTACAACTTGCTATAACAACATAGCTCGCCACTAGTAACCCATTCAGGACCCACCATTGTATAAACCTAAAACAACTAGGCTGGCTCGAATTTCAAAACTACCTTATAATTCCTCAACTCACTATTGCCCACAACATATTACACCTACCCGACAACACCCCAATACTCTCTCAACTTCTAATCCCTTACAACAATCTCAACTCACTTCGCTCCTCTTGTAAACTCATGGCAAAATCTATAAAGGCAAACAACACAGCAGGTGATTCTTTATTCACTAATACAATAGGTAGAAGTTGGAATCTCTTACCTATTGACATAACTCTGACTACATCCCTGCCACTTTTCAAACAGAAAATTAAACAGTACTTCCAAAATCATTGGCTGTGTTCCTGCAATACACCTGACTAACCATTTTCTCTTACTCTGTTTCCCCTCCACTCTTTTCTTCTCTATCTACCTCAGTTTTGATTCTTTTACTGTTTTGAGATTTAAGTATGTACTTTTTGTACAATTGTGGATATTTAATGAACTGCTTATTGTAAACTTGTTTCTCTTTTAAATTATCTTTTGTTCTTTTTTTTGCTTTTGTAATATCTGATTTTAGCTATTATCTTAGAGTAGTAAATTTTTTATGTAATGTACTTAGTATATAGTGGAGCTTTTCTCCTCGGGCCTCTGCTGAAAATGGACATGTATCCAGCCAGACTAGCCCGGTCAACAAATGTAAAATAAAATAAATAAAAAATAAATTGATGTATTGCCTTTTCTGTACTCTTCTAGCAGTGATACTTGTCTTAATTGCTGATGGCATTTGATTTTTTTCCTTCTTTTCCCTTATTGCACTGTTTTTTATGGTAAGACTTTGTTATTAATTTAGCTGCACAGTAATATCTCCTATCTACTTCTGTTATTTCACATGAATTTCTGTGAATAGTCTTGATTACTGTGTTCATTTGTTTTGTCAAACTTTTAACATTTTGGGCCTTATTGACTTTCTGTAATCTGTTTTTTTTTCATTGATCCTAATATGTCTATCTCTATTAAATCAATCAACTCTTCCCTTAGATCATTTTCTTCTAAACTAAGGGGACATTCTTTGTTCTCCGTTTTCTGTGGACATTCTGCAGAAATTTCCTTAACATCTTCCAGTGACATATTCTCTTCAGCTTCATCCTGTGTCCTTTAATATGGGAACTCACTGGCCTATCACTCCACAACACTGACTGCATCAGAGTTGCCGCCATTTCCTGCTCCTTCCCTCGCTGTGCATCTCCAACTGAACTTTTGTACTGGTGTCCTTCATATGGCAACTGATCAGATGCTTCCTGTTCCACTAGTTTCTCCTTAATTTAGGGACCCATTGTTCTGTCATGCTGTGATGTTAGCAGAGGTGGATTTTCTACACTAAATTCTTCACTTCGCAGGTAATCCATAACTTCAGTAGTGAGAAATTATGTACTTACCATAACGTTCCATGTTAGTTGTCTTCTTCTCGCCTTCTTTTTTGCTGGATGGGTTCGGAGCCGAACCTCGGCTCCGACTCGGCCTATTACTAAAGCTCGAGAGCTATTTTTACCGGCTCGAGGCTATCCTATGTCCCATAATGCTAGGCGTGATATACCCAGATCTCGTTTGATAGCTAACACTATGGACATACATGTCCCCACCATGACAGAGAGTATATATATATATATATATATATATATATATACATATATATATATATATATATATATATATATATATATATATATATATATATCTTACCTCTATATATCTAAGCTCTTGTATATATGTACATATATAAAACTCTTATAAGAGTTACCAAGAAAAGGAAGAGAGGTAGCTAAGGAGATAACTCTCATGATAACACATCTCAGAAGATACTCTCGGTCTTGCCAGGCTAGGGGGATGGAGGGTGGGATGCAAGAAAGAAGGCGAGAAGAAGACAACTAATATGGAACGTTATGGTAGGTACATAACTTCTTAATGTTAAGTTGTCAATCTCGCCTTCATTCTTGCTGGATGGGACAGCGTCCCTAGCACCTTAGTCCTCGGTGGCTCAATGGAACAAACTCTTGAGTACAGTGGAACCAAAATCAGCCTGACTTCTAGAGGTCATGTCCAGTTTGTAATGAGAAATGAAGGTATGAGAAGAGGCCCATGTGGCCGCTGCACAAATGGAATCCATTGACAATCTTGCCTGAAAGGCTACTGAAGGAGCTAATGCTCTGGTTGAATGAGCTCTGGGCTTAATAGGGAGCTCTTTATGCCTCAATTGGTAAATCAACATGATAACAGAGGACAACCACCTGGACAAGGTTACTTTGGAAACTGGCAGGCCTTGCTTCCCTTCCGCGTAAGACAGGAAGAGCTGTTCTGATTTCCTCGTCTGCTTGGTTCTATCCAGGTAGAAGCGTAATTGATGGTGAACATCCAGACAATGTAACTTCCATTCAGACCTATTGGTATAAAGTGGGAAGAAGACAGGAAGATTGATGGTCTGATTCAGATTTTTTTCAGAGAGTACTTTGGGTAAAAAGGACAAATTAGTCCTAAGTGACACTATCTTTGTGAAAAACAAGGTAAGGAGGGCGAACACAAAGGGCTTGAAGTTCCGATACCCTTCTCGCTGAAGTGATGGCTACTAAGAACAGAGTTTTCCTAGAGAGCAACTTTAACGAACAGGAAGCTGCAGGCTCAAAGGGAGGGAGAATTAAAGACGACAACACCAAATTTAGGTCCCATGGTGGGGGAGGATCTTTTACCGGGGACATAAGTTAGAGGGTTCCTTTTAGAAAGGCTTTACAAAGTTTGTGTGACATAATGCTGGTCTCTGACAATCCAACATGAAAATTCGCAACAGCTGCCAGCTGAACTCTGATGATGGCTGAAGAAGACCCCATTTGAAAAAGTTCTGCCAAAAACTCTAAAACTGTATGGACAGGAGCTGTAAAAGGGTCAACTTGTTTCTCTCCTGCCCAAACAGAGAAACGCTTCCATTTGCTAGCATAAGTCTTTCTGGTAGTAGACTTGTGCGAAGCGAGGATGATGTCACGAACTGAATGAGAGATTGAGGGAAGCCTGGCTAGGGTTGGAAGTGGAGCAACCAAGCTGTGAGGTTGAGAGATTGAAGAGATTGATGCAGCCCGCCCGACTGATGTGTCAGAAGGTCTGGCGCTGGGTCCAGATGCCAGGGCTGATCTAGTAGATGACGTTGCAGGAACGGAAACCAAATTTGTCGAGGCCAGTAAGGGGCAACAAGGATCATTCTGGATCTCAAAACAGTTGCTTTCTGGATTAACTGAGTAATTAAGGGAAAGGGGGGAAAAGCATACAGAAGACCCCGGGGCCAATCGTGGACTACAGCATCTCTGGGGGGAAGACCTGGGAGAGGGAAGAGGGTGAAGAAGTCTTGGCACTTGCTGTTTTGAGGGGTTGCAAAAAGATCGCAGCAAGGCTGACCCCACCTTCTGAAAATTTTTTCCACTACTAGCTGGTTGAGAGACCACTCGTGGGGCATGAGAATGGCTCTGCTCAGCCTGTCCGCTATGATGTTGGACTTCCCGGGGGTATGCGTTGCTACCAGAAAAGGTTGAGAAGAGATCGCCCACTGCCAAAGTCTGAGTGCTTCTCGACATAGGGGGTAGGACCTGGTTCCGCCCTGCTTGTTGATGTACCACACTACAGACATATTGTCTGTCTGAATTGCAATAGTCCCAGTGTGTAGAGAGTCTTGAAGGGCCTGCAACGCTAAAAGTACCGCTCTCATTTCCAAGACATTTATGTGCAGGTGGCCTTCGAAAGGTTGCCATGTGCCCTGGACTGTCCTGCCCTGAAAATGCCCCCCCCCCCACCCAATCAGGGAGGCATCCGTTGTCACAGTAGCCACAGGAGGAGGATGGACAAAAGTTCTGCCCTGAAGAACCTGAGGGGAGACCATCCACCACGAAAGGTGCCTTTTGCATGACTGAGTGATTAGAATGCTGTGTGACACTGGAAGCTGTTGAAAGGACCACTGGGAAAACAGCATCCATTGCAGGATTCGCATGTGAAAGCGAGCTAGGGGGAGTAATGTGATGGCTGTTGCCATGAGACCTAGGGTTTTTAGTACGAATCTGGCCTGGACTCTGCTCTCTTGTAGTAGGATTTGATCATGATTGCGAATGTCTGAAATCCTTTGTACAGGCAGTTTTGCTGACAGTTCCACAGTGTTTAAAACAGTGCCTATGAAGGTAATAGATTGACAAGGCGACAAGGCAGACTTTTCAGAGTTTATAGAGATACCTAGCTCGTTGCAAATTTGGAGGGTATAATCTCTGGAATGGTGTAGCTGATGCTTGGTGGTGGCAGTAAGGAGCCAGTCGTCTAGGTATGGAAACACCTGGAATCCTTGTCGTCTCAGGTGAGCCACAACCACTGCCATGCATTTGGTAAACACCCTGGGGGCTGTGGTGAGGCCAAAGGGCAGGGCTCTGAATTGGTAGTGACTGGCTCCCAGCCGGAAGAGGAGAAACCTCCTGGAGCACCTGTTCATTTTGATATGATAGTACGCATCCTGAAGGTCTATAGAGCACATCCAATTGTCCTGACCCAGAAAGGGTAGAATGGACTGAAGCGTGACCATCCGGAATTTTGTTCTTTGAACAGACTTGTTCAGCCTGCTGAGATCCAAAATAGGTCTCCAGTCCCCTGTCTTTTTTGGTACCAAAAAGAACTTGGAGTAGACTCCGGATCCTTGCTGGTCTGCTGGGACTGGCTGGATGGCTCTTTTTTCTAGCAGCTTTGAATTTTCTAGTGCTGCTTGATCCCTCAGACCAGGTGGAATGTCTGGAAGGGGCCCTTTTAGCTTTTGTGGGGTATGAATAAAGGGAATTTTGTAACCCTCGGATATGATCGACCGTACCCATTTGTCTTACGTGAGGGAATGCCAGGCTTCTGGGTACAGTGATAGTCTTCCCCCGACTGCCTCTGAAGGTGGACAGTCAGGCAGCTCCTCAGGGGTGCTGGAAGGGTTTGTCAGAGAAAGATTCTCTGCTACCCTGATTCTGCGGACCCCCCCTGCCCCTCGGGTGGCGCCTATTATTGTTCCCTCCTCTGGCTCTGGAGGGAAGCTCACCACATGCGTCAGGCAGTACTCCCTGAGGTTTGCGGAACCACATTTTCCCACTCTTCTGACCCTTAGGGTATGGTCTAGAAGGGGTAGAAAAACGGACTCCTACAGCAGAGAGAGTCTTGCCTTCCTGCTCACACCTGGTCAATGTATCCTTAAATTGAGGTCCAAACAAGGCAGAACCATCAAAGGGGGTGTTAGTGAAGGACGCCTTGAAGGGGTCAGCAAAATTGCAAAGTCGCATCCAGGCGTGTCTCCTTAGAGCAACACCCTTGCCTGCAGCCCTACTCGCTCCATCGGCTGCATAGGAAATGAGCCGCATGGAGGAGTTGACAATAGAGTTCAGGGTGCCCAGCTGGGAGTTGATCTTTTCTTGAGGCCCTGCAGCTGATGGGTCCTGTAAGGTATCACCCAGTTCTTTGAGAAGGTCTCTCTGGAGACGGGTGAAATGGCACAAATAATTCAGCGACCGCATAGCAAAGCTCACTGAAGAAAACATCCGCTTGCCATACCTGTCCATAGTCCTATATTCCTTATTAGGAGGATGGACAGGTACTGAAGGGTCAGCCAACTACTTTTTAGTGGCCACCGCCACCACCATGGCATCAATAGGGATGCTCTTAGTTAGAAACTGCTTGTCAGAAGGGGCTGTAATAAATTTTGTAGGCCTCCGGGGAGTTGGTTCCATAGTATCCGGAGCTGTCCACGCCTTTCAAGCCACCACATCCATGAGTGGGTCGAAAGGCGGAGACACCCAGGAGGTGGAAGGGCGAGAACTGAATGCATCCAGGTACACTGACTCATCCTCAGAAGGGTTAAGGGCAGACCAGTTTCCCCTCTGCTTTAGAATCTCCAGGATGTCAGAAAATGAGACATCCTCAGAGGGGGACTTTGGGGACCCCTCTGACTCATCCAAGTCGGTCTCCGACGTGACTGACTCAGGGGAGTCTATATGCTTCCTCTTGCATTTTCTCTTCCGAGGGGGCTCCCATGAAGGATCAGGGGAGGCCTCGGAAGAGGAGGATACACCCAATGGGGCTACCTGTAGCGTCGGTTCTCCATGCTCGGGATCGGAAGGGTGGATAGAGACTGAAGCAGGCACCATAGAGGGAGGAGTCAAAGGAGCCGACCGTGGAGCAGGCACAGGGGCCAGCACACTCCTCATGACCTCAAAGGTGCCCCTATCAGGCAGGGAAGGTGGTCCCCGCTCCGAAGAGACAAGGACTCCTCCCGGCACCAAGAGGGTCAGCTCCGAGGCCGATGTCGGGGCCGAACTCACCTGCGCCGAGGCTCCGAGAGGGAGAACGGGGTCGGACAAGGGTCCAATGCCACTCGCCCCCTCAGAACTGACGAGGGAGTCCTGGCGCCCGGATCCCTCCAAGGATGGAACCAAGGAAGAGATCGGAGCTGACGAGGGAGCCGGAAGGAGTGGTTTCGGCTCCGACGTTCCGACGGTCCTGACCCCTATGATCTCCGGCTCCAAACTCAAAGGAATAGTCGGAGGAGGAATCGAAGAGGGAGTAGTGATAGCTACTGCATGATGAGGAGGGCTATGCAACATTTGGGCCAGTGCCTGCGACTTAAGTAGTCTGCTAACCACCCTCTTGAGGTCATGGTCCGACAGCCTGGAAGACCGAGAGGAATGGTTCCTGTGACTCCGCTCCGATAAAAAGGGAGACTTCGGAGCCAAATGGACATATTCCAGGGAAAGAGACCTGGAATGCTTTCTACTCTAAGACGACTCCGACAGCAGAGTCGGAGCCGACTGAGGCCTCAAATCATCAGTTCCGGCCGGAACCGATGCAGAGGTAGTAGTAGTAGCGCCACTCGGCGATGGCTCTGAACATGGAGCCGACAGTTTGGCGGGCTTGGAAGGTTTACCCGACGAAGGCTTAGCTGGGGAACCTTCAGGCTTCAACAAGCCTCTCAAAATAAGTTTGTTTCTGCGTTCCTGCAGGACTCTTGGACTGAACGCATGGCAGGCAGAACAAAAGTCCTGCAGGTGCAGAAGGCCCAAGCAATATACACAAGAAGTGTGACCGTCTGTCAGAGACATCTTCTGACAGCACGAGTCACACTTCTTGAAGCCTGAGACCTTGGTGTCTTTCGACATCCTGAAACAAGGATGACGGGCAGAAAAAGACAACTGTAAGTGGTCTAGTCACAATCAGCCAACACACACACACACAAAGAGCTTGTAACAGACCAAGAAAAACAAAAAACCCAACACTTTTTAACACAGTTTAACTCTAGGCACACACATACAAGAAAAAAAAAATCTACAGAAAAAATCCAAAGGGATTTACTACTACAGAACTGTAATAGAACAAGTTTAGCCAAAGGCCTAACTATTAAGTGAGGGGAAAACTGAAGAAAAAAACTACCTAAGAGGGGATTCTAAACAGGGGTCTATAGGGTAGTAACTAGGAATAACTATTGCTAAGGTTAGAACCCAAAAAACTGACTAAATACAAGAAAAAGATTAATACAACCTGGAGCCGGCAAAAAGACGCAACCTTGTAGCTGAAGCGGTAAACGAGATCTGGGTATATCACGCCTAGCATCATGGGACATAGGATAGCCTCGAGCCGGTAAAAATAGCTCTCGAGCTTTAGTAATAGGCCGAGTCGGAGCCGAGGTTCGGCTCCGAACCCATCCAGCAAGAATGAAGGCGAGATTGACAACTTAACATCTTCAGTTTCTGATTCTTTAAGTCCTCCATTACTAAACCTCTTTTGTTTTTTGTTTTGTTTTTGTAAAATTTTCCATATCCAGATTCCGTCACCTCTATTTCTCTTCAAATATCTTCAATGCTTCTTTTTCTGTATTGATTAGTTTTGTTTTCTCCTTTGCATAAGTACTGCATCATATTAAAGCTCTCTTTCCCTTGTCCATATTTCCTTTTCAGATGTCTCCTGCTACTCAAGTTTCTCCTTACTTTGGGGTCTCATTGTTCCTTCATGCTGTGACGTAACCTGTGTGGTTGTATGTATCATTTTTCTTTGTATTATGACAAAGAAGCTGAATGAAATCAAAAGTACAAGTTACCTAATGTTAGCACATTATACAAATATATGGAGGATGGGGATAATAAGCTGTTTGCTGGAGGAAATCCAATTAGTATACATTCAGTCTGTCACACTCATCTGATCCATCTTTTATTTGAACATTCACACCATCAGTGGGCACTTTTGTTTAGTAGTTCATTAACAGTTTTTTGGCTGGGATCTTCCTCTTCAGCTACTATTCTTTTTTTAAACACTTTTATTAAATTATCATTTAAGACATAGGCAACCATACATTAACAGAAAAGAAAACAATCCATATTAATATTTTTTCCATTGATAGGCATTCTACATCCTATATCTTTCCCTTCTTTATAAGTATCATGCCAACATTACATAATTTGATCAGCTCTTGCTTTCCATTAAACCTCACTCCCCTCCTCCTCCTGAACATTATACCTCCAACATTTGCTGAGGAAAATTTCTTTGAAGTCTGTTTTGGGTATAAAATACCTATGCAAATGCTTCCAAGTAAAAATCCTAAATCATCTGGCTGTTGTTTCATATTTGGGAGCCATATATATGTCCTCCCTCCTCCTGAGATTATCTGGTTTGAACCCCCGAGAGGTAAAACTTACCCTTTAAAAGACTATCGGTGCTCCTGCTGCACTCTAAATTGAAAGTTTCCAAATACATTCTCTGGAAGCTGCAGCTCTGTGCAGATTTTTATTTATTTATTTTTTTTGCTTAAATATTTTTTATTCTGTAACAGATTTAAAAAGCATAATAAAATTCAGTTGTACTGCTCTATATACAATATATACAAAGCATATCTAAAAAGAAATTAAAACAAAGTTTTCGAATGGTAGATAAACAGTTTCTTAATATCAAAAGAGTAATGACTTAGTTGAAAAGGTACAATGCAAGTATGAAAGTTTATAAAATTATTTTACAAAGGTATTAATCATGTAAATAAAATTGTTAGAAATGAAGCTATTCCAAAGATTCTTAATCACTGGATTTGAGAAAAGTCTGTTTTTCTTTTTACTGTTCTCTTTCTGGATAACATCATTAAAAAGAAACAATAAAAATCTCTCAGTTGAGGTGAATAATTTCCTTTCCATATCTTAGTTATAATTTTCCTTGCTACTGTCATGATTCCCAAGAGTAGGTAGTTATCTTCTTTCTTCGGATGTATATTTTCAGATATTAAATAATACCAGCATTTTATTTACTGTGACATTCAGTCTGTAAGGCTTGAATAAAGTCTTCCAAACGGATGTAAACGAAGAAGTGTACAACATGTATAATAAATCAGCTTTACAAAATTGCCTGCATCTCCAACATTCAGTGTTACCATTTACCCCAAATTTTGCTATTCTGTGTGGTATTAAAAATGCTGTATGTAGAAATTTCCTGGTAAGTATACGCCATAATTGAACCAGAGAGATGTTTCTCTCTGATTTCAGTAAGTATATTTTATTTCTTCCAGAGCATGAATGAGCCTTATTTAATATGATGAGGTTCTAAAATGTATTATTTAAGTTGCTATATAAAGTGAGGATTTTGTATGGTCTAGAAATTATATTTTTGGACTATTAAGTAAATTTTGACAGTAATTGTATTAGTTTTGGTGTTTCCTTATATTGAGATTGAGCTAAACATAAGAATCTGTTTTGTGCATGACTTTATATTTGTATATGTATCCAGTTTTGGGGTATCAAAGTAAAATTCTAATAAAGATTTTATGGATTTTATTTTAGTTCCTTTAAGACAGTTATGCCAACCTGTAAAATTATTGTTTTTCCAAGTGCTCAATTTTTTTATTGAAGACATTTTTAGTTGTAATGAAAGGAATTCATGTCAAACCATATTTTAAATGTATATTTCCATAAATTATAGACAATTTAAAAAAAGAAGTTAATGTGATTTGATTGTATAGAAGAGTAAATATTATACTGCATATAGTTGTACAGATGCAGCAAGTACTCCCTTATTGGGAGCCATTTTTAGAGAAGGGACAATTATATCTTGGCAAGTTTTTAGGGAGAGGTTTCAGATAGCTGAGGATTTATATGTTTTATATGAGAGTCTTTTTACTGGTCTTTCAGGTAATGAATGAAGGGCTCATGAGACTGCTTTATGGCCTGCTTGGATCAAGTGGGATGTGGAGGCCAGGTCTAGTGTGGGCATTTGGTATGGCTTAATCATCTAGTCATATAAAATGCTGATGATACCAAGGGTATTTTTATTGGCAAAGCTAAAGATTTCCTGGTACATGCAGCTTCAAATAACCATTGACTCATCGGTTTGGGTTTCCATGTTAGCTGCAGTCAGTTATGTACAGATGCCTTAAACCAGTGGGTGATAAAGCTTGGGATGTCAGGATGAGCTTAAGAGTATACACATTTGTCCTTATTTGATTGTTATGTATACTTACATTATCTATGTTTTTAGTACTTTTATACTGTTATGTTCACATTTGTGACTGTTTTTACTAATTGTTATTTAACAGTGCTGTGAACATGATTTCAAAAAAGATATCTAATTTTTTTAAAAAGTAAATTACAAAAAGTGGATACATAGTTCCTGATGATTAGCCTCAGACTAGAACGCATTTCAGTGGACTGTCATTCAGTGTTTTTGCGCTGTGTGTGTGTTACCAATGTGGACTTGCCCGTAACAGTACTTGTTACACTGTGGATGGAGGAAGGAAGAACACCCCCCCCCCCAACACACAACATAATTGCCCCACACCAGTTCTTCTGTTTTCAGTAAAAACATGAACCTTAGAATCTTTTTCTGTTGCTAAATACACCTGGTACAGGTATGATATTTGTAGACGAACTAGCTCATAATAGTTCTTTTTTGTCACAGCCACATACTCAGAGGTGCTCCCCAGAGGACCTTCTCTGATGTCTCCTCTTCCTGTGACCAGTTGGTCCATTCATTCCATCAGAATGGGAGTTGATTATTCCTGGACTAGCTGAGAGGTGCACATCCCATTCATTCCTGCCTAGAAATCCTAATGATCCTTCCTTTCCCATAGAGAGGGCTACATGGTTGGGAGCAGGCTCTTCTTCCGGTAGGAACTAAGCCAGCTGACTGGTCCTGAGAGGTGGCCAAACTGACCCTGCTTGAAAACACCTTCTACCCTTTGGTGTTTCCTCTGAGCATACAGTTGCTACCTCCTGAGGGAAATCATACCTTCATGAGAGTTTCCCCTTGGCTACTTGGCATGAGTGCACTGTGGTAGTAAAAGCTTTTCTGGCTAAAAATGCCATTGGTAAACACTTAGTGCTCCTGCTAATATTGCCTGTGTGTCGAGCCAGAGATGCTTTTCTCCCCACAGGATGGGCAAGCATGTAGTGGCCACTCACTGCCAACATCCTCCACAGCCAGGTCCTACAGGCATGTGAACCTCTAGCCAAAATCTGATCACTTGCACCATAGTCAGGGCATTACCTCTCTAGAGCAGGGAGCTGGTTTGGCACAGCTTTCATCTTCATCTAAAAAAAACATACATAAATTTGCTAAAATAAATACATCAATCTGATTTAAAAGCTAAAATTCTAGAGAAAGATCTTAAACTTAAACTATGGCGTTAGAAAAATGGATCCAAATGTCACCTTTTGAGATCTATAGAAATTGAAAAACATTGCGAGTTTGCCCAAAAAAGTTGAAATTTCAGTTTTGAAAATAGTCTCAAAGTTGTTGAGAGTGGACATTCCAACAATGAGGCAGCAGTACTAGTTGAAAATATATAAATCTTCATGGGGGTATTGAAGCCTGTGAACAATGGAGGAGTCATGTAAGTTCACTCTATTACCCTTAAAAATTCAAGTTTTGCAAGCAGCTGTTAAGACAGAGCAGAATCCTTTCATCAAGCTAATAGTTCAGGGCTTGTTTTCAGAAATAGCTCTCAAAACCAAGTTATTTGAGCCACTCAGGAAAATTTTGTGGCAACAGAGAATAGCTTCACTTTTTCCTGTTCAGTTAGAAGTATAAAGACCAATAACTTATTGCAACTTATTTTTTATACAGTTCTTGAGGCTGAACAAGTATTAGGGCTCATATTCTGCTCAAGAAATCCCAACCTATCAGCAGAGCAGTCCAAGACTTGCGGATATTGTACAGAGGCCCAGGAGGGGGGGATAGTACTGGGGGCACAAAAGAACAAACTGAGCTATAGGAGCAGTCCTAAAGAATAACTGATGGGTCCACTGAAGAGTATGAAAAGATGTGGGAGGGGGGGAAAAAATGCTTTGCTACAGCATCATGCTTGTTTTATCTCATTAGTTTAGGGGAAAATGAGAAGGAATGAAGGAGTTGCACACTGTAAGCAAGTTTTGTTTCTTTTTTTTTTTTCCTGTGGTTGCTACACTTGTGCCTTTTTACCGGTTTATTCAGTAGCACCGAAAAACATGCATCATCCAAGTGTCAGAGGTATTTGGTAAGAAAGGTGTTGTGACTGCCTCAGATTTAGATGGAAGAAAAGTATATGGTATAAAGATCAGGACTGCAACTTTAAACATAAATGGTTTGACCTACCATGTAAAACATGGGTGTACAAACTTTGGTTTGCCTGGGCCACATAGAGTGAAGAGGAATTGTCTTGGGCTGCATATAAAATATATAATATAGTTAACTGTTTCACTGCTACGGGCGACCAAAGTCGACCTCCTGGCTCTACTCTAGGTGCATTCAAGCAATAAATGTAATAACAAATGCCTAATTACAAGGTTTAAAATAATGAAAATAAAAGACCATGATTATATTACTGTATTTTTTTCTCATCACATAGCCAGGGACTTGCATATCATCTTACTTCTGTTCACCAAGTTACACCGTACTCATGCAAGAGTAGAGTTTGTTTCAACATTAAAACAACGACAAACAATCCTAATGAATCCTGACTAACCCTGCAGAAAGATATTAGGTAAAAAAAAAAATGTCATCCATAAATACACCCCCTCCCTCCCCAGGACACACTACATACCTAGTATATTTTTGACATGTGCCAGGATATTATATTTAAAAAAGAAAGTCATCAAAAGGCCCCAAAACACACAGACCACTGGCATCTGGTTAACCCTACCAATGTATTAAAAAAAATCATCAACAGCCCCAAACCACATTGACTCCCTATACCTGGTTAGCCTGAAATGTATATAAGCAGCATAAAGTTATGAAAAATAAATACACTGATACACACACACACACACACACACACACACACACACGCGCACACACACACACACACACACACACACACACACACACACACACACACACATACACACACACACACACACACACACACACAAAACCTCTGTTTCAGATAATGTATGCTAACACAAATCCTAATAATCAAGTAAAATTTGTTCCTATTTTGAGCCTTTGTCCCCCTTTTACTTTAGGTTCATCCAGATACTTGAGCTGAGTCAACAGAGCATACCTTTCAGCTGTCCAGTTTTTGTACAATATCCAGATTTTTGGCTCTTATGTTTGACTGTACCTCATAAAATGTGTAGTTTTCTGGTAAATGACTGGGGATTGAAGTCATTAAATAATGACAGGCATTTGAGTTTCAGACTTCATATTTCAGATAATACATGCTAACGGAAACCCTGTTGTTCTAGCAACTTTAGAAGTTTATAAGAGCAATATTTAAAATCTGTCCTTATTTTTAGTCATTTGTCCTCAGTTTTTTTTTATTTTTATTTTTATTTAACATTTGTTGACCGGGAATGTCCGACTAGGTTCCACAGAGCCTGTTTTCAGCGGAGGCCCGGGGAGAAACGCTCCAGATGCATGTCTTTGGAATGTGGGAGGAAACCGGAGTTCCCGGAGGAAACCCACGCGAACACATGGAGAACATGCAAACTCCACACAGAAGGCACCCCAGCCAAGAATCGAACCGGAGAACCTCTTACTGTGAGGTGACAACGTTAACCGCTGCACCACTGTGCCACCCAGTTATTTGTGGTTCTGTCCAGATTTCTTGTGCCAACAGGCTGACAGGTATGAGGCATGCAAAACTGTGATGCTGCTGCTGCCAGGGATCACTGCCACTCTTCGATCTCACACACACACACACGCACACACACACACACACACACACACACACACCCACACACACATCTGCTTTCATGCACATATTCACTCACACATGCAGACAGAAACATGCACACATACTTTTTTTTTCAGTTTCATTTATTTTTAATTTATACTCGCAAAACAGCAAAAGCACTACTTATCACTGTTCACTCTCTCTTACACACACACACACACACACACACACACACACACACACACACACACACACACACTGCTTATATACATGCATTTAATTACACAAGATCACTCTCACTCTCTCTCCCCATCTCTCGCGCACACATAGTATCCTCTGCTTTCATACAGGCATTCACTCACACAAGACTGCTGTCACTCTCTGTTGATCTGTCACACATACAGTCTCCTTAGCTTTCATTTCACTCACAGAAGATTGTTGTCACTGTCTCTCGATCTCTCTCACATACAGTCTCTTCTGCTTTTGTACATGCATTCACACACACATGCAGACAGAAACATAAACACAGTCATACATACACACCAATACAGTCAGGTGCCCAACATAAAAGTTATTCTTTCTGTGCAACCTGGTGGTTGGGGGACCACTGTCATACTGTAGAAGGGTGCTTGGGGGTTAGAAAGCAGTCATTTTATTATGCTGCTGTGGTTAAAATTATTCTCAACTGTTCCCGATTTCACTGAAGGTCCCTGATTTTATTTCAATGCTTCAGTTTCAGAAACTCCATGCTAACGTTAAACCTATTATGCTAGCATACAGTAATGCAGGTACAAATGGTTAAGTAAATCTGTGAGAAGTGACCAATTGACTGGTCTCTCTTCACTCTCTCTGTCTTACTGTTTCCCTTGCAACTAGAGCACGGGAAGAGAATGGGAGAGTAAGAGGACTAATTAGCAACCGCTTCACGTATGTGGCAGGCTGCTGACTTCACAGTCCTGGGTCCTAGTGCCTGCCAGACCCCCCCACCCCCCACCTTCATCCTCCTACTTATAGTAAATTATTTCAAATAGCACCCCTCTCTCTCTGACCACAAACTAGCTCAAATGGGGAAAACCCTGTGGATTTTTGTGACACCTCTCTGTATACAGAGAGGAAATGGGGCAGTTATTGTCTCATTTCCATGTAAACCTGCAGATGCTGTCAGCATGGTCTTAACAGTGGAATTAAACCTCTCAAGCCATTTGTTTGAGAAGGGTGGAGGGAATAGTTTTTAACTGCTTTACTCAACAGTGCTTCTACAAACAGGTCCTTGGGTCTGATGTAAAGTTAGACCCTCTGTCTATCAGTATTTCCTATATGGAGGCCCCTCCTGCCAAACATTTCTAACATAATACCTGACATATATCTGCCTCAGTAGATGACAAGGGCACAGCCTCAGGGTGTCTAGAAGCATATTCTACCATGCTACCCATGGCTACCCTGTTAAGTGGTTCTTCAGTAACAGCCTAAGGTGCCAGAGCAGTCTTAATTTTTGTCTTTTGATTTGTATAATAATCCTGGCTCCTGTGCTTCTTTTCACCTAGTGATGGGATACATCAGGGTGAACCCAAAATGGTGGCTGTAGAAGGAGAAATGGTACAGCGGTTGGCATATTTCGTAGGTCTAGCATTGAGAATATTTGTCCATAGCCCACAGTTCTCCTTTTTCAGACAGTCTAGGCAAAAAGCATACAAAGAAAGGGTCCTCCCCACAGTTTGAGTACTTGTTGAAACTAATAAGTAAAGTTAAAGGTCTTAAAACATTTTTTCCTGCGGAAGAATTTTAGAAGCCACATATTTCTGTGTGAATTCTACTAACCTTTACAGTTGTGGTACAGATTTAGGCTTACTACTGGCAACTATCTCTGTTCCTGTAGTAACCCCCTTTAGGAAAAAAAACTATAGTCTCCTTTGTTGCTTCCAGGATAAAGTAATATGGCATAGGATATCAAGAATTCCTTTGGGATAGCTGAATCCTTGTAAATAATATGCAGGGATTAAATGACCAAATTCTGAAATCTGTGTTTGCACAGTACTTTAATCTTTGCCATTGGCATTAAATATTTACTCTTGATTCAGCATTTTAAATAAATAAGTTCACAAGTATTTTGTCATGGCTGGATATTATGACAAAACAGTTGCATACTTCAGATCTTCTCAAACATTTAGTAGCTGTATTTAAAAGTATGCATATTGCAGTAAAACAAATTCCGTTCCCCTGGCCATGCATGCCACTGGCCATGTGGCTTCATCCCTTAATTAACTGGTCTGCATATGAACAAATGCTAGCTGATCATTTTTCTCTAAATGATTCAGTGACAGATAGTATCCCTTTAGGTTATTGACATGAGTGTCATGATTTAACATTGCTGGCAGTTATTTCTTGCATCTGAGTTTGATTTTTCTGTTCCTTAACAGGACTCACCTATACAAAATGTAGAATGTTGTGCAAGGCTGTGAAACTGAAATGCATACCATAGGTTCCTTGTTTTGTTGGAAATTCATTGGCAGCAATATTAAATCACTTAGAAATGGTGTAATTCATCAGGAAGCCCATCACAAAAGTGATTGATTTCTTGTTGTCTGCATCAGTTTAGTTTATTTCCTAACAGTAGGATCAGTAACTTGGAATTTGGATTCATGTATGTTATGGCTACCCTTACATAAAAAATGCTACTTTGTTACTTCGTGTTTGTCCAGTTATTTTGTTATTAATACTGTCCTGTTTTAGCAGCTGTTGCTACTAAATGCATGATTTTGCCATGTTAAAGTCAGTTGTTAATGTATCTGTTTCCTTCGGAAAAATGGTTATTTCAAAAATCATAATATGAATATATTTTATTTTCTAAAGTTTACTTGAGGTATAAAAATACTTCCATAAAAAATCCTAATCTTCTGGACTTTGTTGTATACCTAGCAGCCTTCCAATTTCTTCTTATTGTTGCACTGTAAAATACCTTTTCTTTCTTTTTCCAGTCTTTTCTAACCTTCTCTTGATTGATTCTTATAGTTTTCATGCAGTATTTTATATGTCATATAGTATGCCTCTTTTTAACTGCAACTTCTATTCTAGATTCAATCTCCTAAAACCTAGCCTTTCACTTACCACTCCCCTATCACTTTTTCTTTGCCTATATTTTATCAGTCCCTGATAAGGAAGGGAGTCTGTAACCTGCAGTTCAAACTTCTGTTTAGCCGCATTCCAAGCTATTGCCCTTTCTTTCCTGAGTTATTTGCTCCCAGTACCTTGGTTCATTTCCTACTTTCCTCAAGTAGATTCATACCTCCAGTTGCCTATTTTCTATAGCCCTACCTGCAGTTATCTCTTTTAGTAAAATCTTTCTCCATCCCTGCACTAGCTTAGTTCTTAAAATACTTTTGGCTGCTTTATTAATATAATCTACTGTATAGTTGTTATTCTCATTAAGGACTTTGTATCCAAATCCTAGACTTTATCTGTCAAACTCCCATTGTTCCATCATTGTTTCTATCTACTTTTGTTTATAACCTTCTGCTTAAATTCTGTATATCAGCTTAACTGTATAGCTCTAAATACCCATTCAAATTATGTAGCTCTAAACTACTTCATTCTATGAGGATAATCAACTTGTCCCATTTAACTATTACCCTGTTTCCCCCCTAAATACATTTCTTTAAATCTTTCAGCAGTTACCATTTTCAGCTTTTCCTCTGTTTGATAAAAAAAAATTCTGGACTTGTGTAGAAGACTAAAGGACTAAAAATGTCACTACTTGTATCTTACTGTCCATATCCATAATCAGGAGCTTAAAGCTTCTCAGTTTTTGTATTATCGTTTTAGTCTCTTCTCACATATCTTCAGCTGCCATACAAAATGATTTTAATCTGTACATCAAAATACTTCATCTTATGTCCCATAAGTAGGGTTATAGCTGAACCAATTCACCAACTCATGTGTGGGTACATGCTTTACCTCTGTAGCCTTTATCTTCATTTATTTTGTATCCCAGAAAGACTTGAAACTGTCTAAAATGTTCCACAAAACTAACATGACCTTTTCTGTGGATTTCACAAAATAATAGCATCTACAAATAATTGATAATCATTATAGCTGTTTCCTTGAATTTGAGAATTCTTTTTTTCTTCTGCTAATGACTCTAAATGAAAAGCAAATAACTAAGGGGAAAGAGGGCAAACCTGCCTTGTTCCCCTGTTCAAACATAGTTTGTTAGAGAGAAACCACCCCACCGTAATTCTTACCTCTTTACTAACATAACTATTCTGTCAGGTAAAACAAATGCTACCATTGCCCTGCTCATAAAATCCCAAGCTGAATGTATTGAGTACTTTCCCTGCATCAGGACTCGCCCACAAAAGCAGTCTTTTTTGTATACTTGCTTCCCTTTGGATCACCTTTGTTCTAGTAATATCAGAAGTTTACCTGTCCTCTAGAAAACCACATTGATCCATAGCTATCACTTTTATCAACACTGCTGCCCTTCTTTTAGCTAGTATACACCTAAACACTTTATCATCATCATTGAAATGGGTCTATATGAATCCAGGTATAAAGAAGGGTCTTCTTTATGCTCTTTTGATCATACAAGCAAACACAACTTTCTTTCAAGATATCGCCCCCCCCCCCTTAAAATATTATTAAACAGAATCTTCCAAATCATTATCACTTTATTCCCTCCTAACTTCCAGAATGCCATCTGTTCCTGGAGATTTCTCTTATGATGGATTATACATCACTATTTTTTATCTCGCCTTTCCTGTTTCGGCTATTACTTTTTGAGCTCTGTCTTCCATATGTTTTTCTATTTGTGCCTTTTCTTTGTTTCCAGTTACCTTTGCCTTATACAAATGTTCTTAGAAATGTTGAAATATCTGTAATACCTGTATAGCATCTCTGGTTATTTTTCTCTTCAGTGACTCCCTAAGTTTGGCTGTAACCTATTCTGCTTCTGATGTCTAAGTCATTGTTTTAAAAGTTTTTTTTTTTTGGTCTATAGCTGTTATCAGAAATAGTTTATTTTATTATTTATCCTGTGTTAACCAGATTAGTCCCACTAAGCTACTAACCTCCTTTCAGCGGAGACACAAGGTGGTAGTTCTACTACTGTGGGGAAATTTGGACACTTCCCTAACTCTTTTCAATAGCTGCCATGAGATCTTTTACATCCACTTGAGTTACGATCAACTTAAGCATATGGGACCTCAATTTAACTTTTCATCCAAAGGTCGACACACTCAGGAGGTGCAGCACCCCTCCTAATGCTGCACTGCAATGTCTGTAATACAGTCACCTGGAGTGGGAGTAGTACCCACAGCCTTATGGTTTTCTAGCAACAAAGGTGAGTGTGCCACAAGGTTGTTTAACAGCAGTTTATCTAAGCTTATGAATATTATCCAAGTACCCCCTTATTTTCCTTTTAACACTCCTGCTTTCGTTCGTATTCAGTAACACTTTATCCATTGTCGGCCAGTCTGTCTCTTATTTCCATTATTTCTGAAGTAATTTCAAACTTCCCTAGTAACCCTTATATTATTACCCATTCCCTGAATTCCTCACTGAAGTAGGAAAACACTGGTGTATCACTTTCACATCATTACCCTGCATCTTTAGCTTTATTTTTATTAGTGTGTGAGCTGGTAAAGTTATTATATAGATAGCAGAGCTTTCATTTAAATACACATGCTCCTGTGAAATATAACTTCTATCCAGTTTGTCCCAGTTATTATATCTTGGAGAATGTTATGTAAATTCTGAGTTCCCACAACTGGAATCATATATTCATATTAAATATTCTTATATACCTGTTCAGAATTCTACCTTCTTTCATTCTACACCCATTCCTCAGAAACATCCTCACTATTGCAAACCAGGTTCCAGGTTCCAGTCCCCACTCATAAATAATATTCCCTACTGAAAGCGTATTATGTCTTCACAATATTCTCATAAGCTCTATAACAGTAGTTTTAGATACAGTATAAATACATGCCAGCATAATTTGCCACCCCTGTCAGTTACTCCCTGTTGTCAGATATGTACCATTAATGCCTTATTTTTCCCATTTTCTTCCAGTAGTGTAGCCCCCCCCCCAACCTTGGTACAGGCAACCTGTTCCTATCAGGTATATCTGAAGAGTATGCTAAAGATATCTGTGACATCCTGCTAGCCTATAAATCTGTTATGTCTCCTGTCCTCCTCTACTTGATCCAAGTATCCCATCCTTCTAAAGTGTAAATTTCTCATTCTTTTTTCTCAAATTCTCATGCTCTGCTCTAGCTTATTGCTCCCAACTATTGGACATGACCATTCTTTTGAATATATATTTCCAGTTTGCAGCTTACATACACACAGTAACGTTTGGCAGGACAATCTTGCTTCTCATTTCTGTTTGAATACGTGTCGCATTTTCCCAAACTTTTCTTTTCAGTAAGAGCACTCAAGAAACAGACAAAAATAAACGCATTTCCAAAACTCCCCATACCCTTTATAGTAAAAGAAAAAAGCAATCAATGTATATATTCTTAAAAGAAAGTTCACCTCCAGATAGGAGCAGTTGTCCCAAATTGACAGTGACATCCACAAGAATTAAGTATTCTGAAGGTGAGGTTAATCGTACTAAAATGCATCTTAAGAGTCCATATTGCCTCATACACTGATTGCTGTTTGTTCTTTTCTTATCTGTATTTTCCTCCCAGATATGAAAAAGAGCTTGCAAGCTTTTAGTAAACATTTAACTTTTAACCTTAAGAAAAAGTGCACTGACTAATCAAACTGTGTACTGCACTACTTAATGTATTACAGTGCTAAGGCTGCTGGGGAAGCAACTGCTTGTATAACTTTATTTCCTACATTTTTTTCACTGCACTGCTTGCAAGTGTACCTATGAAATAATTACATTTTACCTTATAGATTTCACTCAGAATGCAAAGTTTACACCTTCTTGCAGGACTGCTGTTCCTGTATCTTATTCTGTACATAATGGGAGTGATGCTTTGCAGTCCTGTTTATTCTCCAGTTTCATATTGTTGCTGCTCATCTTCCTAATCATTTCAGTCTCCCAACACTGGTCTTTTGTACAAGTCTAAGGTACACCTGATTCTTCTGGTCATTTCCTAGGTTTTGTGTTCTGTCACTCAAGCATTTACCCTTGGAACAGTGGAAAAGATTTCATTGGTAAAGTCTTTCTGTGAGCTTTGTTATTGTTAAAAAAAAAAGTGACAAACAGAGTCCCCTTCAGCTTGCAGAATCATTCTTTGTTTGTTGTTCTTTGCTGGCTAAGCTTTATTCCTTCTTTAGCCTGTTTTGCATCCATAATTGTCTTAGATCCCCCAGGAAGTAAACATTTTGAAGAAAGCTGGATATGCCAGTTTGAATCTAATCTCACATCTGCCTCTTGACATCCCAGTTGCCAGGATAAATGTACATCTGTTTTGCCCTGTGTACAGCAAATAATAATTTTCCACAAACACTCTGGTGTTCACAGATTTTAACATTTTCCCTTCTGCCACAGTTTTATCAGAATATACACTGTCTGCTGGTATAATTGCATCTTTACTAATATAGGTCTCAGATGCTTTTTTATGGCCAAAGTGGGAGCATACACATGATGTGCCCTGTCAATTAACAATTCCTGCTGACCGAACACTAGTCCAGTAGCCGATTTGTACTTTCATAAAATAAATGCTGTCTGCTCCAGTTTCTCTGTTATGGCAAAAACATCTCAAAGTTTTCTTTGTGTGCAGTGTTTTTGTAATGATACTATCTTTTGAAACAGCTATTCATGAGAAGCCTGATTTTTACAGTTTTATCAGTTCATCTGCATAGCCACTTAATATTTCTTTTATTATTTCCAGCCTTTTGTTATTTAACATTATATATTCATCCATCTCACCTATTTTAAAACCAATGAGTACATTTTATTTTTTTCTCTAAATTACTGGAAGCCATCTCTTGTAATAGGCTGAAACTTAAACTGCATTATATTGAATAGCTGCAAGGTTCTTCCCATTGAGATTTTTTTCTTCTGTTCTGGTTGATTTTTCTTTTAATTTCTCCAAATGTCTTCTTTGCTGACTAGAATTTACCAGCCAGTAACCGACTTTAACACAAATCGATAATTTTTCTGGCTTTTTTTAAACTAATTTTTCAATTTTGCTCAACTGTTTAATAAAACAAAATAAAATAATGCAGTTCAAAAACTAGGATAAATCTTGATAAAACAAACAGGATAAGCGCTTTCAGCTATCTAAGCCTTCTTCAGATCCTGCCATTTCCTATAATCCAAGGATATTTAAACAGGTAAGCACCAATGAAAACAAAGCTTTCTATGTAATATTCTGCCTTTCAATGCAGGTTTTCAGGGAAGCATACCATTAAGTCCTGGTTCCTTATCAGCCTGTAAGTTGGCTGTCCAGCATATATCCAAGTACTTTGTCCAATTTTGTATGTCTCCACCTCTTAAATTTTCTTCCACCAATCTCAAAACCATAAATAGAAATTTATGTGTAGGATAAAAAAAAGTTTGCTCAAGCATGCATTCATTCAGTTTAAGGATTCTGTTTTCTATACCCATGCAAGTGCCAGCAGTCACTGTATCCCTGTATGCATTTGTTTGTCAGACCTTGAATCACTGCATTTTCAGGGTAGGTAGGAATCCACCATTGCAGCAGTGACCCTGTTGATAAAATACTGTTTTATCAGTTCACATAAAAAATATGATCTGAAAATTAGAGATTTCAACTAGTTGGACTTTTCCCATTTGCTGTTTTACATGCGGCTGTGGTTGGAAGATGAAAATTTCATTTAAATGTGTAATTTGTTTGTCAACATTTCTTTATTATTTTTTAATCAAGAATAATTGTTCAGATGTAGTCATACTAATAAATGATTTGTTGATTTTTTTTCAGATGATTTGCCAAAGAAAAGACCATCTCTAATTTATAAACCTTCAAATCCTGACACATTGGCATATCTAGATTTCAGTGTGTCCACAACAGGAATGCTAGCAGGGGTAAAGGTAAGTCTCAGTTGCTCTAATAGCACATTATAAACCTTTTTACTTTGGTAGTCATAAGTAATATATGTAGTGCATCACTGTGAATATGTCTTTATGCATTTTTATTGCAGTGCATATAGTCCTGTTAAAGTATTCAGAAATGAACATGAACAAATACCAGGGTTCACACAGTATAATTTCTTTCTCATTACTCAGGTCCTTATTTTGCCAACACTATATATCTCTGTGCTTAACCGCAACTCCCTATGCACATCCTTCAGCTATAGCTGCTCTGCTGCTGTTAAAATTATGTATAACCCGGGTGATGTTTCTTGTAAAAGAAAAAATAGAGGTGGAGTTTTGGATAACATGATATCATGAGAGATCTTGGATAAACAGTTTAGGCACTGCTGGCTGTAGAGACATGAACTCGGCCTGAAGATACTAAGCATAAAATAGGTATTTGGATGAGAACTCTAGAAGTTCTTATTTCTGTTCTCCTGATGTCTTAAAACATATCATAACTAAGACATATTTGTTCTCTGTCTGCAAATAATATGTAACATTTACCATATATGTAGATAGCCTTGCACCTCATACCTCCCATTTTGTATGATGTGACCCTGTACATTGCATCATTTCTGGAGCAAAACTATGATGTTTAATGCATCAGCAATTGAACATTTCCACCACAAAAAAATGGCACAGAATGATAAAGCCATGACTGCAACCCAGGTGAGAGAGGATTGTTTACAAACTCTCAGGCACCAGTGGGCAGTACAAGGGATGGATGGTAGGAGTGAATGGCAGATGTCAGCTTATTCATCCTGTCAGGAGGGGAAAGTAGCCCTTTCTGCTGTCTGACGCTATGCTGACACTCACTGTGAAGACAGGTAATTAGGTGAATAGCATGCAGAGATGTGTGCTTGGGTATCTGAAGCTGCATATGCTTGGTAGCATTTGGTCCATATACATGGAAGCACACACAGATGCATTAAGAAATGTATAGCAGGTTTTCACATCAGTGAATTTGCATGTAAGCAATAGGAGAGGAGTTGGGGCTTAGAGCAAAAACTGTTACCTGCTGTAGATGGCAGCCTGCCAGACATACAAGTCTCACCCCACCCAAATGCCTGGATACAAGAAAAGATCACTATTAAGGTATTCCTCTGTGAAAAGCTGAGACCCCCCCACACACACACACTCACACCCTGGTATGATGTAACACTCCGTCCTGGCAGAGTGGAAAATTAATGGATGTAATGAGTACTTGGGTGAGGAATGATGGTTAGGACTGGTGAGAAGAAACCTTTCAAGGACTATTCATGAGATATTGTGTATTTCCACTGCCTTATTGATACTTGTAGTGAAAGACAGATGACAGAATGATGCATGCACTACTTTCAAAAACATAACTCACTAACTGTAGCCATGACAGCATGGCAGTGACTGTGTGGCAAATGTATCAAAATATATATTTGAATGTTCTGAAAGTGGAAAACATCTGCTAAGGTACATTGTTCTAGTTATGCTGAATGCCATGACACTTCTTGAGTTTCCATAATCAGTGTCATTCTTTTGTGGTAAGACAAGCACAGATGAATATTTTTTCTTGGTATATTCCATAATTGTGCAGTTGCTATTTGAAGACATTCCAACCAGGTAGTCAATTTACCAGAAAGCGCAGTTACAACTTACTGGAAAACTTAATTACTAATGGAAAGAAGCACCACCATCGTCAGATTTAACACATCTGGGTTTCCTGCCTTAACAGGAATATTGGCATATTTGCAAACATGTTAAAAGACAATTGCACATGTCAGCTACAGTATATAGGTATATGTGACATTGAGTAATGAACTAGCTGGAGTGATTTCCATATATCATGTGGTAACACTTCAGCTAGCACATTCTGAGTTTGATTGTAGAGTTCATGGAGGTTAGACCACATGCAATGTGTTTGTATATTTTCATTAAGCCACATGACAACATGGTATCAGAGAGTGTTGAAATATCTCCCAGAATGCAGAAGCAAAGAAGAATATTTGCCTTCAACAGTTATTGTGTTTGGAAAATATATTTGCACTCTGAGCAGCAGGTTGATTAGAACTCTACCAGTGCGAAAATTGAGAAATTGTTTAAAAAGAAATTAAAAATCCAGTTACTGACTAGTAATTACACTGCCTGGATGCCAACAAAGAAGAAATTTGGAAAAGTAAGAGAAAATACACCAGAAAAGGAAAACAAAAAGCCATGGCTGGGAATTACCTTGCAGCTGTTGACTAACATATATATATATATATATATATATATATATATATATATATATATATATATATATATATATATGCACACACACACACACACAACACACACACACACACACACACACACACACACACACACACACACACACCACACACACGTACATGTATGTATATGTGTGTGTGTGTGTATATATATATATATCTATAGAGAGAGAGAGAGAGAGTGAGTGAGTGTGAGTGAGTTCAGGTTTCAGCTTTAGTACAGGTGATGGCTTCCAGTAATTTAGAGGAAAAGAAATACATCAAATACACTCAGAGATGTTTAAAATGTGTGATATACTGGAGGAATATATAAAAGCAAATGTCAAAAGAATGGAAAAGTAAAAGCAGTTTTAAGTAGCTATTCAAATGAGCCTATAAAACTGAAAAAATCAAAAGCTGAAATGAAGGAAAGACTGGCTGAACATGAGGTTTCTCAAGAAGATCCAGAAGACCTTTTAAAAAGATAGTAAGTAGTTAGGAGACAGAGAATGCAGAGAAAATCTGAGATTATTTTGCTATACCAAAGAAACTCAAAGGTATAGACTACATTAATTTTATTAAAGTACAAAGTGATGTGGCGGGGGGGGGGGGGCAGCCCAGCATCCATTGATCAGGTCTGTCCAAGGGGTACACATTTCAAATGTATCTTTCTGCCAATCCCTGGTATGCCTAGTCTCCAAGGTATATATCTGTTGCATTATCTATCACAAGTCTGCAAGCCTTTGGGGATGTACCTTCTTCCTGGCATGGGTTATCACTTTTAGCAATCAAGAGTAAAAGGTTCAACAAACACTTTTCTGAATTATCAAACTCAGATCAATGATAAGAAAGCTGTAAAGGAGTATGTGGTCAACACCACCATGTTATAGGGCCATAAAGTACTACACAAAAAGGTCAATTCTTCATTAATGCTCTTTAGTTTTTTAAATTCCTAAAATATGTGTACCCAGTCTCCCTGGCTCCCAAAGACATCTCCAACATTCTGAATTAATTGTTGGAAAATAAGCGCAAGGCTGCTAGGGTATAGAAAATTTGGAATAGACACTGCCATCCAAAGAAGTGATGCTGTCTTGACTTTGTTACGTACCATGGAACTGGGAGAAGAGACCCAAACCTCAGTTGGGATCAAAATTCCCAGGTCTTCCTCCCAAACTAATCTATACCTCTCTGTAAGTCTTGTCAAGTAGCCATAATAACTATAGATTTGAGAAGCTAGGCCAGATGTAGGAAGGTATTTTTCTGTTAACTGGATAAAAAGGCTACCCTAATTGAGGGTAGTTAGAGCTGTCAGTTTTAAGCAGAGTCTGCAGACTCCCTCATTACAATGACCTTTAAAAAGGCTTTCTGAAATGATGCCCCCGCCCCAAATATGCATCTCTCCACAGGTTGTCCAACCCAGTAACACTTCACCTTGTTTTGAGTGTGTGCATTGCAAAGGAGGGTTCAACCTTGCTACTTTAGTGGCCAGACTTAAGTCTAGAATTGCCCCAGACTTTGAGTACTTGAATGGAACTTAATTCTAACACTCAGTTGCTAGTTTCATGGAACTAAGTCTTGGAGACAGTTGCAAGTTTTTATGAGCTGAAACATCCAATGGGCTAAATAAAGTTGCTTAATCTTTCCACTAGGACTGATTTGGAGCCTCTTTCCTAGTAATACACCCTCATAAAAACCATGTGGTCCATTTATATGTTTCATTAACGTCTAGCTGCAAATTGGTTGGGCACCAGATTTAAGTTATCCATAAGTTGGAAGCAATTTATATACAGTGTAGTAAAACTCAAAATTGGACATTTCCAACCCTCTCCCCCCATGTGAGATATAGGGTGTGTCAACACTTCACAGCTTTATCCTAGGATATCCTTCCTGTCATTGAAATGCCAAAGCAGTCCATCAAATTGTGGCCAAAAAGACTTTTGAAGGAGACAAGGGAATTCCATGAGCTGCATACAGTAAAAATATGAGTGGAAACCATATTATAACCTGCACTTTTTTCTTGGTAATTTTATTTCAGTCCCGTGCAGTGTTTTATAAATTATTTAACTTTATTTCCCCTTGGGTAGCCTGGAAGTCACCCTGAATGATATTATCAAACTTTAGTCCTGAATATGCAATTTTTCTAGTCTTGGCATTAGAAAAGGGAAATGCAGTATCAACTTTTGCGATGGTAATCAATTAATCACCATTGTTAATTATTTACCTTTGGTGTTAGCATCCCAGACAGCAAATGCATCTTTATCAAGTGGTCATGGGTAGTAGTAACCATAACAATCCCTGTGTGATTAGGATGGATCAGAAAAGGGAGTATCCTCTAAGTACAATATAATCAAATTTTAAAATGAAATTGCAGGTAGTGCAATGAACATAAATGAAGTCTGAAACTATGGGAAGTGAATAGTTACACAAGTAGTTGCTTCCCTAGCAGCCTTAGTATTTTAATGCATCAAGTTTAATAATGCACAATTTAGTTTTATATAAGGGTAACCAGTGTACTTTCAAAGCTAAAAGTAAAAGTTTACTTAAATGCATGTAAGCTCTTTTTCACATGTGGATGAGGAATTGAGATAAGATAAGAACAGACAGCAATTTATGCAAGTCTGAGCAAAGGTACTAACTTGTGCATTAGCAGGGTTAATCCTAACTTTAGAACAGGTAATGCATATGAGTTTAGCCATGTGTATAAAACAGAATGCAAATCAGATAGTAAGACTCAATGAGGAATAAAAGATCTGTTTTGCTTTACATGAGGATCAAAGATGGAGGATGAACTGATTGCATCATTTTAATTAAGACTTGCAGTAGATATGGCTAGAAGCATAACATGATTCCTTTTCCTAAGTTTAAAAAGTTAAAGTAAAGCTGTGCTAGAAAAAAGGACATATTCAAAAATATAAAAAAATGTAAAATATTTTCGAGAGGATGCTTTTGAATATAAATATGAAGTAAAAAGACCTGAAGCTCTGAAATTTAAAAATGTGTCTGAGGCACAGAGATAGGAATGCACATCAGACTGTTGAAAGAAATGCTGAAATCTAATGGATAGAATGTGGAATTTTAACTGGGGCTGTATGGCTCTGAAAAGAGCTGTGTGTACATCATGGTTAATCTATTCTGGACTTTGGGTGGCATCATAAGGTCAAAACTGCTGATGTTAGTACAAAACTTAAAAATGGCTTCTTCTACAATTACGTAATTATTGTAATTTTTTGGGTTGTGTTACTTAAGAGAAATCAGGACTGGGTATACAGCATAAAAGCAAAGATTACACGTTTAGAGTAATTTACACAGTCACAGGGACATCTCATGTGCTGTGCAGTCATAACTGTGTTACCCATCATGGTTATACCAGTTTATTTACAGGCTTATGAAGTGTTCCATGAGTCTGTTACATATTTTTAACATCTTTATTGACTTACCACTTAGGATGTAGGTTAACATTTATATAAAATAAAACAAACCATGTTATTTTCACTGTTGCAAGCATTGTATATCACATACATGTGTTTATACAATTATCATCAATCCAAAATTACATAAATTGGTCAATTTCTGCTTTCCCTTAAATCTCACTCCTCATCCAAAACATTATTGTTCATGCATTGTTCATTCAATTTCCATTTTTTTCTATGTAGTTTGCTCCTACCCTTTTTCTAAAGATTCCACTTCCAGTTCTTTTACAGCTGTTACAATACTCACTACTTCAGGTTGTTGTTGTTTGTCTTTTGGCTTTTCCAGGGGTCGGTCCACTAATGATTGGCAGTAGATTTTCACGAACGCCGAGGTGCCAGCTCAACATCCAACCTTCAACGAAGGCATGCCCATTTACACATGTCTTTCGAACACCACCCAACCATGGGGAGGACATGCAGACTCCACACAGAAGGCACTCCCCGCACTCCAGCCGAGAATCGAACGGAAGAACCTCTTGCTGTGAGTCAACAGCGCTACCGCTGCACCACCGTGGATTACTCACTACTTCAGGTACAGTTGGTTTAATCTTTGATTTCCATTTTCTAGTGGCTGCTTGTATGGCAGCAGCCAGAATTTAACTTAACAAGGGCTTGCTATTTCTAGGTAGTTCAAATCCTGTATCACAGCTCAAAAAATAATTTCCTTATTAGCACCCATTTGCTTACCACTATATCTAACAGAGTACTCTGTAGGGAATTTTTAGTCTGCCAACTCATTACACTCCCAAAACATATGTTCACAATTATCTCTTTCTTCGCCTTCACAACTCCAACATTTGCCATCTACCTGTAGAACACTTCTTTGGAGTCTACTTTGGGTATATAAATACTTATGCAACATTTACAGGCAAAAATCCTAAATCTTCTAGACATTGTAGCATATTTTGGAGCCGTATATATCTGTCCTTCCATTGTTTTCTTGTGAATTGCTTACCCAGTCTCCATTTCCAGTCGCTTCTAACGTCATCTAATTGATTCCATTATCATGCAATATTTTGTATGCTCTACTAATTATCCCTTTTTACAGAAGCTTATTTTTGGTATTCAGCTACAAACTCTACCAGTGCAAGTCTTTCACTTAGGATTCCCTGATCCCTTTCTCTGTGTTTATATTCTGATATCAGTCCATGATAGGGATGGCAGTCTGTAGCCTGCAGTGCAAATGTCTTCTTGGCTCTTGTCATTGTATTACCTTCCTCCTCTAGTTATTTTCTCCCAATACCTTGGTTCCTTTGCCAGTTTCTCAGCTTTATTCAAGTCCCGTCTTGGCTATTCTCTTTGCCCCTAATTCTACTTATCCCTATCAGCAGAATGTACTTTCTCCATTCTCACATTGCCTTAGTTTTTGAGTACTTTCTGCTACTTTATGAATGTATCTGTGTGGCAGTTATTCTCCTTAAGGATATGCATCCAAAATCCCATTCACTCATTTCTTGAATCCCCCTGTTTCATGTTCACCCCTTTCCACTTTGAATTATAGATTTCTGCTTGGGTTGTGTGTATAAACCTTAAGGGTGTAGCTGTAAAATATCCATTAAAAGCATGTAATCCTAAACCACTTTGTTCTGTTGGAAGAATCAACTTATTCCATTTGACACTTGTTCTCGTCCACTCCCAGATATGATCCTTCAACTCTTTATTAATTATTGTCCAGAACTTTTCCACTGGTTGATAAAAATATGCCTGACTTCTATATTAAAGTAAAGGGACCAAAAACATTTTCCCTGCCTTTGTCTTGCTATCCATACCCATAAACAAGCTTCCAGTTTCTCAGTTTTGTATCATCTTTTGTTTAGTTTCTTCCCACATATCATTACCTTCCTCAACAGAATCCTTTTTAACCCATACTGGTAAAGACTTCATTTTATCATTTCCCTGTAAATATGGATATTGCTGAATCAATTCATTTTTGGGTACGTAGTTTACAGCTGTAGCCTTTGTTTTGTCTGCATTAATTTTATGTCCCGAAAAAAAAAAACTTGGTACAAAATAATATCATCATTATCAACTTTTCTTGATTACCATTACAGTTATGTCATTGAATTTCTGAGTCCCTTGTTTTCTTTGTCAGTGGCTCTAAATAAAATGCAGGTAACAAAGGAGGAAGGAGGACACCCCTGCCTGATTCCTCTATTCATACATAACTTATCAGAGAGGGACCCTCCCACTTTAATTTTTGCCTCTGATCCCGCATATATCCTCCTAATTAACCTTGATATTGCATTAAGGAATGCAAATGCTTGTAGTGCCCTACTGATAAAATCCCAACTTCTTCTGTCAAATATTTTTCTAGCATCAAGACCCACGAACAGTGGTGGTATTTTCTTACATTCTACTTCCTTCTGGATCATCTTTGTTATATTAATGTTGTCATATGTTTGCCTCACTTCCAGAAAACCACATTGATCCCATATTTATCAATTTTGGCAACACCTTTGTCATACTTTTAAGCTATTATAAACATAAATACATTATAAATGTGGTTTAAAATTGAGCTGAGCTTATTTGAAGCTGGGTCTGATGGGTCTTTACTGCCTTTAGGTATTGCAGCCACTGAGGCTTTCTTCCAGGAGGTTAGTGCTTCCACTCCTTTTACAGTTCTATTAAAAAAATCTTCCCATTTTTTACTAATTTCTTCTATTCTAATTTCCAAGTTTCCACATGAATACCATCTATTCATGTAGACTTTCCTGCAGATTGATTATACATCACCATTTTTTATCTCATCTCCTCCTAGCCTAAGTGTTAATTGTGGAGCCTCATCTACCTGTAACCTTGGTATATTTAACTCTCCCATAAGTATTTCCATTTGTACTTTCTTTATTTCCACATTCCTGTGATTTATACAAATTTTCATAAAATGTCCAGAATATTTGTAATACCTCCACAGAATCTATGATTATTTTACTTATTATAGGCTCCCTAATTTGGCAACAGCCTTTCTACTTTCTGTTGCCTAGGTCATTGTGCTAAGAGTTTTTGTGCTCTGGAGTTATTATCAAAAAAGCAGTTTCTTAACTGCAGTCTTTCTAAACTCATGCATATTTTCCAGATACTCCCTTATTTTCTCTTTAGCACCCTGCAGTTGTATCTGTTCTTCTTCTTTCAGATTTCCATTATTCTGCATTCCCATTGTCAGCCCTTCTAAATAATTCTTGTTGTTAACTATATCTCTTTTTCTTTATTTCTTTTCTTTTAAAATCCATTTTCATCTTATCCCACTCACTAGCTGTAACTTCTGAAGAAATTTCTATCTTTCCTAATAGTTCTCGAATAATTTCCACAACTCATTCCTGAAATTCCCCTCTTTTATATAGGTAGGTGGGGAAGCCCCACTTTCTCACATTTACTTCATTACCCTGGATTTTTATCTTAGTTGTTATTGATGCATGATCTGAGTTAAGTGCACATCTTTCTGCTAAATATAACTTCTGCCTAGTTTAGCACAGTTGTTGCACCTTAGGAAGTAATATGTAAATTCTAGCCAAGTTCTTATGACTGAAGTCATGTTTCCATACCAGATATTTTCATAAGTTTCTTCAGAAATCTACCCTTATGTATTTTTTCCCTTTTGGGTCCCCCAGATACATTCTCACTGTTGCAAATCAAGTTGCAATACCCATCTATAAGTAATATTCCCTGCTGAAAGCTGATTATTTCTCACAAAATTTTCTTACCCTCCATAATAGCAGTTTAAATTGAACATAAATACGGGACTGCATAATCGTCCTGAGACTGTTATGTATTTCATATAAAAATAAAAAATCTGATTATGTCCCTTGATTCATGCTGCCAGAATCTTATCTTTAGCTCTCCCAAGTAAAGCTGAACAGAAACTTAATAGCACAGAGAGCCCAGTGTCAAGAAGCAGTTAGAACCAATAAAATGGGTGGACTGTATGTTCACTATTCTGATGAGTGGGCATATAATGTCTCCCACTGCTGCAAGTTTAATATTAGATGGATTGGAGTTCCAGTCCTTTTGCTGCCAGCAGTTTGTATGTGATTGAGTATTCCCTTCCTGCTGCCACCAATTAATATGTAAAATGAGTGTATAATGCTACGCAATGCCACCATTTTATAGATATACAGGGACTATGGCCTCAAGATTCATAACACTGCAACTGATTAATATGTGAGATTGTGACTGGCCTTAAGTGTATTGCTGTCTTTAATGACGGCCATCAGTTTTCACACCCAAATAAGTTTTACAGTGTATAGCTGTAGATCAGTTTTAGGTATCCTGCAAACTGCTAAGAAATAACCTGTGTCTAGCAGACAAGACATCAGCTGGCCCAAAAGTGATGGATTTACTGCACATCAGCAAGTCAAATGGAATCAGAAATGCAAACGTCTAGGGATCTAAACTCTTCTGCAACATTAGCAGACTCCCCATCCATGTAAAACAAAACTCTTCCCTGTCCATGTTCAAAAGCAAGTTGGATCTATGGATGGGGAACAGGCAGTTTACCCCAGGACAGCACCTTGTTCTACTAATGGGTAGAGGCAGCAGCTCATTACATGTACAGTTATTGACCATGGGATGGGTAAGTGCACTCGAACACCAACTGGGATAGGTTAGTTTAAGTACCAAAAGTGAAACTATTTTTAAAATGGTCCACAAGGGCAGTTAGCCTAGTACTTACCTATGAACCTATCAAAGTTACAGTTACTGGCTCCAAAGGATCTTATCCACCTAACAGTAAGCCCGACATATTCTATTACTATTTTAACAACAATAATTGAAACTTAATCAATATTATTTTGCACACAGTGCCACAAACGCAGTACTTTCCAGAAGGGCTTGATGAGATCTGTCTAGTAGAAATATGCTTTCTCTGTTTTTACATTAGTTCTGTTACTAGATAAACCTCTATAGCATGGCAAAAATATAAATTATAGCTTCCCCCATAAAATAAACCAACCATTAAGTATTGTTCCAGTGGGCGGCCACGATGGTGCAGTGGTTAGCATTGCCACCTCACAGCAAGAGGTTCTCCAGTTCAATTCTCGGCTGAGGTGCCTTCTGTGCGGAATCTGCATGTCCTCCCTGTGGTTGCAGGGGTTTCCTCTGGGTGCTTTGGTTTCCTTCCACATCACAAAGACATGCAGCAGGTGGATTGGACACTCTAAGTTGGCCGTAGGTGTGAGTGTGTGTGCCTTCTGTGGAAGGTTGGGCGCCGGGCTGGCAACTCGACACTGTAAAACTTCACTGCCAATCATGAGCAGACAGATGATCCGCTGTGGTGACCCCTAACCGGGAAAAAGCCGAAAGAAGAAGAAGATTAAGTATTGGTCCAGTAACATTAACTTGAGCCGGAAACAGTTCAAAAGCCCACAGCCAACAGTTAAGAATTGACCAACTTTAGCAGCTATCATTATACCCTTTAACAAAGTACGTGCCATAGTCTTAGGAAATTAAATAATGGCATTCTTCCTTGAAATAAATAAGATTAAACAATGCAGTTTTTAAAACCAAATGTGCACACAGCTATATAAATCTGCATAAAGAAAATTCAAAAATATGATTAAACAGAGACAGCTGTAGAATTCAAAGTAGCTTTTGAGGACCGTAGACTTCCAGGAGCTAAAGAGATTTAGCTGATGTTCTGTCTACCTGTGACTTGTAAATTCAAATAACAGGTGCACAATTCCGATGACCAATAGACTCATCTTGATCTGTGTTTCAGATATGCAGTCCACTTGTGCACAGTACAGAAACATGACCGTAACTGAAATGCTAGTTGCTTTTTGCCTGCTTACAAGAGTCAAAGGCAGTACTTCTTGCCTGGATTTAAACATGAATTATAATGTTCCTGTTGTCAGTGTTTTGGGTTGTGTGCATGTGGGGTCTGTGTAAAGTAATGCATTATTTATCTGAAGTAACATTTCACAAAGCATTGCAAATGTATGCAGAGTGAGAAATATATTAAATATCAAATAGTTATAATGGACATTTTACATTTGTGTTAGCTTAATATGCCTACTTTGCAACTGTCATTAAAAAAGCAAGATTTGCATTTTTTATTAGTCTACAGGATTTGATTAGAGTGATTAAAAGAGCATGATCCATTATTGGTTGGTGAGATTGTGGTCTCAAAAACAGTATTTTATTAGTATTAAATGCTAACTCTGGTTTTATGCTAGGTAAAGCTGCAAACAAGCTCCGGATTGTGTACATTTACTATGCCATTAAGAAGGCACAGATTCCTTAGGCTTTCCTTTGGTATATCATCAGTACCAAAAGTATTTCAAAGACCTGTTGCTCGGGTAATTGAAGGCTTTAGGAATATTGTAAATGTAGCTGATGACCTGTTAGAGTGAGCTTAGATGTAAAATGAACATGATGAGGGATTGCTGAATAGATTGAGACATCACATTAAAGAAGAGGAAATGTAAAAACTGAGTGGTGTGGCAAATTATATGAGTTAATATTTGGAGGGTCAGAAATCTGATCCAAAAATGTGAGCAGGTATGCAGATGCCAAGACCAGAAGAGAAGCAAGCAAACAAGCATAACATAAGTTTCTGGGAATTATGCTACATGTTGTAAAGTAAAGAAAACGTTCAGAGCATAAGTAGCCTAGGGATGTAGCTGTAAAAACAAAATAATTATGAAATGTTCTAGTAACTATTTACAAGTGCTGCAACACTAAATTACTATGATGTGATCAAACCAATTTTGTTGGAAGTAGATGTCAGTCAGAACAGTGTAGGTTCTGCAATCTGATTAGAGAATATAAATGTTGGTTGAGAGTCAAGATGATATACAGGTGCTCCTCTTGAAAGCAAACTGGTAGCAGTATTGTATGGATGTGGCAAATTCCATGAATATGTCTTTGGTAAAGACATTTGGGAGAAATCAATCATAAGTCATAATAAAGCATGTTTAGAATGCCCTTTTATAAGTCAAGGCATCTTTTAAATTATAAGGAATGTTACTTAAACTACAGAAGTGTGATCAGTAAGTTAAATACAGACCAGGCAAGGAAATATTTGGAACAGATAATCTCAGTCATATGTTTTTACCAAAGATGTATGAAGAACTGCTAGTAAAAGAAGAAGAAGAATTGGAAAATATATGGATACTACTACAATTACCAATTATACGGGAAATTAAAATAATTTGAGAGATGCATTGATGCTGATTTTTGAACTGCAGTTGCTGAAGTACATTACAGGGAAATGATAACCTGAGAATGTGAGAAAAATAGTAAGGAAAGAAATGTAGCCTTATTTTTCTGTCTGGGAAGAAATAAGTTGTCTCCACGGCTTAATGCTGAAAGCAAACAAAACAATTGTTATGAATCATTTGAGGAAACACAGGCTTGAATGGTTATATGAACCATACTTGGGGATAGTAAAGTACAAAGAAAGACATAACAAAAGCTGTGAGAATTGTCATCTTACAGTTTTGCAGTATAGATTGATAGCAGAAGGTTGAAAAGCAGTTTACCTATTTTGTCTACATTGCTGATGCTAGATCATTGGAGTAAAGCAAAAGGAATGCTGTGAAGAAATTGTTTTACTACACAGAAATACTATTGTAAAGGAAACTGTGGATGATGTCCAGATTTTTAAGGTGAGAACAAAGAAAGAATCCAGAGGGCTTTTAAAAAATCCTCAGTCTGAAGCTGAAGTAGTTGGAAAATCAGTCTAACCAGGATTATACTTATCCATATGGAACACTGACAGCTGTGTATAAAAAAAATTGCAGTCATTTGTATAAGACAAATTTGTCAATTTTGCAGGAAGATTGCTTGCTTATGTGATGTAAAAGAATGATTTACTAAAGAAACCAAGCAGATAATATGGACTGTTACCGAGTTAAACAGAATTCTGAAAACTGAAAATTCATATTTATATAAAAAAATTTAATTCGGACAAAAATATATCATAACATGGTTAATAGACTATTAAGACTAATTTACAGTGATCAATGTAATGCATTATAGTGTGTAGATGTTTATATTGAATATGTTTTTGAAAAACAGGATGTTATTTATGGACATGTAAATTTAAAGGTAATGAGGTAGCTAGAGTGATTTACATGTCTTGTAGTGTGCAGTTCATCCAGAAATTTTTCATTTGGTACAGCCCATTACATTATCACAGGTCAGCATGCAGTTATATTTTTACTCTCAAATCTTCATTTACTGAATGAATAAAAATGAATATGAATGTTCCTTAGTCTGATAATGTGTATGCCATTATTCTGTACATAGTTTGTAGATGTTATTGTTTGTAATTTTTATTGTATTTCTTTTTGTGTCTGAAAAGATGTTATACTTTCCAATTCACTACTAATCGTATTAAGTTTGAAAATTATCTTATGTTTAATAAAAAGGGGTTTGACAAAACATTCAGTGCAGGTTTCCATTTATTTCACAGGTTATATATGTATATTTTTCCTGAGGTGATTATTCATTTCTAAATTATTTTAACAAGACATATGCTCATTTAATTTAAATTAACAGTTAGTGTATATCTAGGGTCTTTGTTTTATTCTGAATGAAAGAAACTTTATTCCTGTTCCTGTTTTGTTACATGTGTGCATGATGTGCCTTACAACACCTGCATTTATTTTCCAGTCTCATTCTCCAGTGAAGTAAGTGGTTCCTTAAAGATGTTGGGGGTAATCAGCTCTTCTGAACAAGACCGATTCACAACCATATTTTTTGAGGATACTAACTGTTGCTGGGAAAAGTCTGTTAACATCTGTACTGCTGAAAACAGACTGCCATAGCAGGAGCCTACAAAGCTATCCTTTCAGGAGATTGGCAATGCTAGTCATGCATCTTCTTAAACACAGGAGTGCACACTTTTAGCTGTCATGTCAGCAGGCACTGAGATTTTTAGATGTGGCTGGTGAAAGCTCTTGAACTGCACAGCCCCTCACGTACTCAAGAGTAACAGTTTCTTAGCAACTGCACTCACCAGGCCCACAGTTTGGTCTTGTAAGTTTCAGGACTTAGAGGACATCATTTGTGAAATTATAAGGGTTTGGAAACAGGCTTGGACTGTTTGACACAACATTAGGCACACAGATTCAGTTTTGCTTTAAAGAGCAAGGTCCTGAAAATTTTGTTAGATGCAGCGTATGCCTCATGGAATAGACAGTTGTAGGCATGATTTTTCTGTATTTTTCTGCTACAGCATATTCTGAGTGATGCTAAAATTTAAGAATGATTCTTTTGGCTTCTTCTTTCTGTTTCCATATTTGGTTTTCCTTGCCTCAGAGCCTGTGGGTCATTAAACCTGCCAATTTTCATTGGCAAATCTTATAATACAGAATCAGTGAAGCTTTATTAAAGTTTCTTGAATAATCAATTGCGGTTATGTTTTGCATATCTTATCACATTCACACAAATTGCTGGCAGTTTGAAAGTAAATCTCTAGAGATATCTGAATTAATCTCAGCCAAACAGGTCTTGTCTTCATTTGAACATCCCATCACTTGACTTTTTGCCCATCAAAAATTTCTTCATGCAGTACTTTTTAAAATCCACTAATGGTCTCAACCCTGGAATACCTACTGTCAAGCACTTATTTATAAATCCTTTCTTTCAACCATTTTGCAATTTGGACTAGAGCTTACTGCACAGTTTGATTGCTAATTTTATTATATTTATAAAAAGAGACCTTAAAATACCTTTTTTGTGCCAGTTCTAAATTCAAGCTGTTGACAGGCCATATTAATATCCAGGGTGTAGAAAACATTGGGACCATTTTTTTCATGGTGCTGCTATCAGAAGATCTCTTTACAGAGTCTGGAATCCAGCACTTAATTTCAGTTGCGGTGACTTCTGTCTGATGGATTTTAAAAAGGCCATGTTGATCTGTTACCTGAAGCTGTTGGAAATTTTTTTGAAAATGAAAAGAAATCCAAATACCACTCCTCAGTAGGAAAGATTTATTTTTATTTTTATTTTATTTTACATTTGTTAACCGGGCTAGTCTGGCTGGATGCATGTCCATTTTCAGCAGAGGCCCGAGGAGAAAAGCTCCATTAACATATTAGTAGCTAACAGTGAAAAACAATCAAAAAATTCAAACAATCAGACACAAATGCAAAAACAAACAGCAAATAAATCAAATGTAAAAAAGTAAGCAGATTAGGAACAGTTATTATGTAATGTAGAAAAAATTCAGATGTAGTTGAACAAGAGATAACAATGGAAAGGCAGTATTGCAATGAATTAATTGTTAGGGTGAGACTGTCATGGAATGAAGAGGATAGAGAAAAAAAATTGTGACATATGGAGAGTCAGTAACAAATTCGTTAATTACAATTTAGAATAGTACAAGTTATGCCAGGGTACTAGTGTTAGGAAAGAGATTAGCATTGAAGTGATCTGAATGTATGTAAGTAAGGAAAAAAATGACAAGATGTAGTAATACAGCAAGAACAAGGAAGAAATAGGAAGTGAAAAAGAAAAGAAGGAAGAATAAATATGCAGGTAAGTCAGAAGAGGGATAAATCAGAAGTAAAGGATAATCATTAAGAGTGAAGAGGAGGGGACTGGAAAGAGATGCATTATATGTTGAGCTCAGTCAGGATTAGAGCATGGGCATAGCCAGTGTATTTGGAAATGGTGTCTTAATTGTTTTTTGAAAAGGTGAGATGAGCTTAGGGTGGTAAGTTCCACGGGAAGTTTATTCCAATATGAACCAACAGTATTTGCAAATAAGGAGTCACCTGCTTTATTGTGAGATTTAAGAGTAGTTACTAGAAGCTAGTTGGCTGAGCGAAGTGAGGTAAGGTTTTTATATGGGGTGATTAGGTTATTAAGTATGGGTGTATTGGAGGGGTAGTGTAGAATTTTAAAAGTGATGACTAATTGGCCTTGGGAGTATTAGGTTCTGAAGTTCTAGCCAGTGAAGTTTTTTTAGATTGAGACAATGATGAGTACGAAAAGGGGATCCTGTGGCAAACCTGGCAATACTATGGTAGGCTGTGTTAAGTTTATAAAGGTTGGCTTTAGAAATGTTGATAAAGGATGGAGAGGCATACAATAGTGTGGAGATGAGGTGAGTTTGGGCAAGAGACACTCGGGTGGTAGCATTAAGAAAGGGCTTAATTCTGTAGAGGGCACCTATTTTCTTATTTACAGTCTTGATGGTTAGATCAATGTGGTTGTCAAAGCTTAGCTGATTGTCAATAGTAACGCCTAGTAGTTTGGTGGAATAGTCAGGTTTAATGATAGTGCCATTACAGGCCACAATGGAAAATGAGATTGGGATGGATTTGAGGGTTGGGGTGAAAAGTAGTAATTTGTTTTTTTTGGGATTAAGGAGGAGACAGATCTGTTGGAACCATTTTTCTGCTGTTGTAAAGACCTTTTGGGTGGAGGAGTGGAGTTCTTCTGGAGATGGAGCAGAGCAGATGAGAGTTGAATCATCAGCATACTGTATGCAAGTGGATGTCGGGAGAGAAGTGGGCAGGTTATTTATGAATATTGAGAAAAGGAGGGGACCTAAGATGGATCCTTGAGGGACTCCGATAGTAACCGGGAGCTGAGAGGATAGATGGTTGTCCCAGAGGACTGCTTGTTTTCTATTTGTCAAGTATGAGTCAAACCACTGTAGTGCTAGTGAATCTAGTGAGAGGGATTTTAAAGTATCTAGGAGAAGTTGATGGTTGACCATATCGAAGGCTTTAGAGAGGTCCAGGAATAGTGCAGAGGAGAAAAGGTTTTTATTGCGATTTTTGTTGATCACCTCTGTGAAGGAGAGGAGGGCAGTGGAAGTACTGTGGTGGGGTCTAAAACCATGCTGAGAGTCTGCGAGTAAGTTATTTTGCAAGAGATGATGTAAGAGTTGATGGTGTATGCAGCGTTCCATAATTTTAGATAGTGGAGATAGAAGGGCTATAGGCCGGAAATTAGAAAGTTCGTTGGAGTTTCCTCCTTTATGGAGTGGAATGATATGGGAGATTTTCCAACAGGATGGGATAGTGGATTCGGTTATGGTTCTGTTAATTAAGATGGAGACTGGGTAAGCTAGTTCAGTTGCTGCTAGTTGAAGATACTCAGCTGGTAGATTGTCAGCAGAAGGGGTGCAAGGTTTAAGTTTAGAGAGTAACTTACGTATATAGGTTGTGGAGACTGTATTAAATATTAGAGTAGGGGTGCTGTTTTGAGGAGAGGAGGTTATTTGAAGGGGAGGAGGAGGGGTCATGGTGTTAGCTAGAGTGGCGACAGTTTGAGAGAAGAAGTTGTTGAAAGTATCGGCTATTATATTAGATTGGGTCTGAGCTAGGCTAGTTGGTGTGGGTGTTTTGGTGTTCCCTGGGTGTAGCAGTTTATTGATTCCTGACCAGAAATGTTTGGGGTTTTGGTTTTGTTGATACTGCATGTAATAGTTCTTTTTATCTAGATAGGTGAGTTTTTTTGTTGTGTTTCTGAGGTGTTTGAAATTTTGATGGTCAGCTGGGTTTTTAGTGGATCTCCATTTATTCCATAATTTATTTCTAGCTAGCATTGTTTGTTTGTTTTTTTTTGAAAGCCATGGGGCTGCTTTGGAGCCTCGTCTAATCAATCGAGACGGGGCATGGTGCTGGAGAATTAGTAGGAAGGTATTGTTGAAATGGGTAACAGCTTCATCAAGTGGGAGGTGTTTTAGAGTTGACCAGTTATATTCTTTGAGTTAATTACGAAAGGATGATAGGTTAAAATTTGTTTTGTTGTGTACAGTACGATAGGTAGCCTGCTTGGGATTGTTGTATTTTTGTTTAGTGATATAGGTAAGGAGATGGTCACTGATATTGTCAGGGAGTATTCCAGTTTTATAAGAGAGGGGATTGTTGTTGATCAGTATCCAATCCAGGATGGCTTGTTTCTGGGTTGATTTGTGTATTCTAGTAGGGGAGTTTATGGTTTGTTGAAAGGTAAAGAGATTAAGGTGAATGGAAGGTTTGGGAGAGATGCAGGAATTCCAATCAATATTAAAGTTTCCTAAGATTATGGTTTCCTGAGGAAAGCTACAGGAGACCCAGCTAAGGATATTTTCTAGTGTATTGCCGTTATTGCCTGGAGGGATGTAGGAGCATATTATATAGATGGCTTTGGTTTTATTAATTTGGAGTTTGGAACAGAGTATTTCAGCATTGGCTGGGAGGGGGGCAGGGAGTCAATTAAGGCTAGCTGCAGTTGGGATTTGTATAATAAGGCCACTCCACCGCCCTTTTTGTTAAGACGATCTTGCCTTAAGGTGCTATAGCCTGGGGGAGTGATTTCATTGTCTTTGGTACCTGGTTTAAGCCAAGTTTCAGTGAGACAGAGAATATCAAAGGCATAGAAGTCAATTAAAGGATAACATATGAGGTATGTGCCTGATAGCTGATTGCCTGGGAAGTTCAAAGGTACTTCCAGTGCCCTTGGGGAAAAATATTTTCTGGCACAGGACCCTCTGAGATGTGTCTGACTTTCCACCAAGGTTTCCTTGAAGATCGCCCTGTGAGTTATCACAGACTATACCTCTAAAGGGTTCTGGAGATGGATAAAAATATTTCAGTGAAAACTGGCTGAGCTATTTGCTGTGTTGGAAAGCAAATTTCAGCTCCTGACAAATGTCACTGACTGCACAGATGCTCAGTTATAGTTCAAAAGGTCTGTATTCGTATACAGTAGCTGAGCCAGGGCTGCTAAATTTATCAAAGTATTAATACTGGCGGGGCCAGCATAATTATAGTTTTATGGGTTTTTGTCAAGATGAAGCTAAAGCTACAGAATCCCCCCTCTGCTGGTGTTAGCTGGCTTGGCAAATGGGGCTGTCTTGCCATGTCAGCAATATTTTGGTTGATTTGGTATAAGCTTGTCTAGGCTTAAAGTGGCTCTTGGGCTGATAGCCTAGTAACCATTTAGGATTCTCAGGGAGAAGCCAGAATAGCAGTTTCCTGTCTCTGTCTTTGTCTCTCCACCGACTTTATAAATCAAGAAACTGGTTACCCCACCATGTTTTAGGATGTTGCAAAGTCCACAAACACAAAGCAGGTACAGTAACAGGGTTCTTCAAAACTGCCACAGCCCGCAAAATCATCTTTCATCTTTCTTCTAAACCACAAATTCAGCTTGGAGTACGATCTTGTTCTCTGGTATGTTCTGAAAGTCTGAGAAGTGGCTTCCATGTATAGACTTTGAGATTTGTCTTCACATTCCATTAGATCATATAGTTGTTATCACCTTTACCTTACTATGTACCCTCTCCTCCAGAATTTACTTATTCAGCATCTGTCCATTAGGACATTGTTCTGTCTTAGCAAAATGAGCCAGGAAAATAGTTTCCCCTCTTATAGAAGAATTATTGTTCAGTTTTTCTCTACATATTCTAAACATCTGGAGATTTAAGCTAAGTTATATATCTTATGGATGAGTGTTTTTATCCACTACAAGAAATTAAAAATGCTAAATTTCCATTTTCAACTATTCCTTTTCATATTTGAGGACTATTTTTTCCTCTTATGTGAAAATTTCCCATTCATTCTACTTACAGCTGGTTTCCAGCTTCATTGCAGAAAATACAAACTTCCATATCAAGACCCTGCCATTTGGACTTTTGTATCTTGTATCTTTACCAAATGTCTAACCCTTGCTACCATACAACAGTGAAGACTAAGAATCTATGTATTTGTGTACCTGGAAGATTTATTGTTTGTAGCACCATCTACAGAGGCTCTGATTATAGCCTGAAAATAATTCCTAAACCTCTCTGAGTTTGTAAAAAAATATAGTCAACCTGCTGTAATCCCAAAATGAACAAAAATGTTTACTTTCTTTTAGAGCAAGTGTGCACAATCAAACATTGTTCAATCTCAGCAGTTTATACCCTGCATTAGAATTTTTTTCATACTCCTGATGTCATCATCCTGGTGTCACTGTTGTAGAATGGGTGTTTTTCTTTTCTGTCAAGGTATAGAACTTTTACTGTATAGCTTAAGGTTCGCCTTTAATTGCAGTGCTTCCTTTTTTTCTTTTGCTCTGTCATATTTTTAACTTAACATTAGAGGAACATTCTTAAAGTGTATTGGCACATTTGCCTTACTTTTTTTTGCACCAAATTATGTGGTGCTTAACGTAGTGATCAGGCTTTTGAAATATTCCTCATGAAATTCATTTTCCCTCTGCTGATGCTGCTGAGGATTAAGTGTGATCTTTAACCTCAGTGATAACAACTCAGGGAAAATGCAAAATGCATTCATAGAATTTAATGGACACATGCTGTGCATGCAGAACAATGCATTGATTAAACTCTGTGGACCACTGCCTTACACATTGTCACCAAGGACAACTCTAAATTTATTAGGGCTGTGGTTTTAGTATAATGTTTACAAAGCTTTTTATTGAAATAAAAAGCCCTAAATACATTAGTTTTGGCTGTGGCAAAATTCACCACAGTGTTTAACTCACCAGATTCCTCACTGCATTGCTAAACTGTGACAATACACTTTAACACAAGTATTCATACAGCTGTCACATTGCCCTCTAAGACATATGTGCTCACTGCCTTTTTTTTACTGGGTACCTTAGGAGGGCATGTGACACTGCCTTTCATGCAAGAAATTTAATCTTTTGTTTATGGAGGGGTATGCCTTCTTTGAACCTCATTAACTCTGACTGAAATTAATTACTGTGTAGCAGAAGGAAACCTCCTCTGCTTTACCCTATTTGACTAGATCTGAAAGAAAAAAAAACTGAGGAGAGAAAGCAGTATGACTTTAAATACCCAGTAGAAAGAGGGAGACACTTCTTCCACAGAGTAAGAGAAAAAGATAGAGATAATATTCACCACCCACCCTATGAATTCTTAAAAAGATAAAGCTGCAGGCACTCATTGTAGATCAGTCTTCCTGTTTGATAACTGTGCTTTCCCTGTTATTTTCTTACCATCACGCCCATTATATGATCTATGCAAGTCTCATGTTAATTCAAAACCACTAATGGCCATGACATCTGGTGCAACACTACTGATGTGAATAGTGGCAGTACCATGGTTTCTATTGAATCCGTGCATTCATTAAATTTCCTGGTGGTAAGTCTAGTCAAATGTAAGTTGTTCCAATTCAGTGGCCTTCACAGTGGGTGGGCAGCATTGGGTCCAGGTTCTCTGGTACTACAACCATTTTCCATCCCTCTGGCATTCATGAAAGACTGTTGTACTTGCTGACATCACTGGCACTGGAGATGCAGCTCTATTGCACAGGTTATTGTTAGAAACTGGTTACTCAGACAGTCTTTAACCTTGAAATTGTTCTCTGTGAAAATGTCCTTGGTAAGCCTAAAGCCAGGTCTCACTCAGAAGTCCATTATTGTTGACTATGCTTTGTTTAAGAAGGTAGCCTTTGAGGCTTCAGGTTTAATACTGGTACATAGCACACCAGATATGATCTCAGTGCCACCATAAGAAGAGAGGGGGATGAAAAAATTACCAGTTCCTTTGTTCTTCCTCATTTTATTCTTTCTTATCCACGCCTGGGTGACACAGGAAGATATGTGGGAGGGATAAGAAAGCTCTGAATTCTGTGAAGTATACAGGAGGGAGATATCTTTTTTGTCATCCAGGGAGAGTTTGCTAACATCACTGATGGGATACATACCTTACTCAATAGTCATCAGCACTTCATAAGGTCCTCTAAGATCTAGAGCTGTATCACCTGTCATCTGGATAATTAATTTTTTAACAACTTTATTAAATCATTACTTTTTAAGAAGCAACATGAGGTCACATACATTAATAACAACAAAATTATTATCGCCATGCAGTATAGATATTTGTTTTGTTTTTTAACAGTTTTCATTCACTCTAACATTACATACATTTTTCATTTATGAATTTCCTTAAAACTCACTCCTCCTAGTGAGGCATTCTGCTGTGTGTATTGCTTCCTCAGACTCCCATTATTTATGTGAAGTTTGTTCCTTACCTTTTTGTAAAGAGCTCTCCTCCAGTTCTTTTTAGAGGTGTGATGGAAAAGAGAGATGTAACTAGGGATACATGTTTTTCAAATATGAGTTGTCAGATTTTAAAACTTTCCTGTGGACTACTTTGACAAAAATGTTGGGGGGACAAATGGTTGTAATTCAAGAAATTATTTTTTGAGTTGGAATATAAGATCTCAAAATACCTAGACACAGCACAACATTGCTAATTTTAATGTTGGTTGCCAAAAAAGCAATTGCTAAAAAATCAAAATCAGAATTTAAACCAGCTGTAATTGAAGTATTGGTTATTGTAAGGGAAATAAAAGAGATAGTGGTGGTATCTTTAGAAAAAGAAAAGAAGCACATTTCATAGAAATAAGTAGAATTTGTGGGAGCAATACATGCAGCATAATGTTCAGCAGGAGAAGGAGTAAAGTTTAATGGAAGGCAGGAATAGGAATGATTAAAAATTGTTAAGAAGAAAACCTCTGCGTAATAAATGAAAATTATGGAAACTACGAACTGTAGTTTTTCTTTTCTATTAATATATGTAAATGCATGTTACCAATGTGATGATTTAATAAACATGTTTAAAAATAATTATGCCTTAAGTATGAATACAATATACTGTTGAAAATGTGTGCAAAACTTTGCATAGATTACAAAGTTGTAAAATCCATGAACCAAATTAGAAAAGTACTGGCCTTTCATAAACTAATTGGATGACCTCGCTGGTGATATGCAGAGGCAGTGATTTATTAAGCCATCAAGAAGTCAAATTTACATGGTAGTACTTATCCACCAAATTGCTGAAACAAGCATATTTGTATTCCAGCATGAGGTATTGCTGGAAGTTTCCCTTTAGATGGTGAGATTGTCCAAAGCAGGTATTTCGTTGGGGAGCCATTTCTAATATACTGGGGCAAGTCTACACAAATATCTTTCAGATACAGCAAAATAGATATGAAGTCTGGTACATTTTATGTTACTGTTGGAACAAAGATAGTAAATGAATTCTATTTTTTATTTAAAAATTTTAAACATCTTTATTAGGTCCCATTTTAGGCAGTGACATGGGTACACACACTTTAATAGAAGAGAAAACAAACCAAAAGTAAAATTTTTCATGCATGATACATAATATATTTTAACAATTATCACTCAGTCCAACATTACATCAATTCCTGCCTTCTCTTATACCTCACTCCTCTTCCTGAAAATTATTTTGCATGTGTTGTTTCCATAAATTTCATTTATTTCTGTATAATTTGCTCTTTCCCTTTTTCAGTGTGCCACATCCAGTTCTTTTATCTCCTTTACAATATTCGGTACTTCACTTACAGTCGGTTTAGATTTTGATTTCCATTTTCTAGCAATTGCTTTTTGGCAGTCACTGTAGAGTATATTGATTCTTGAACTGAAAGCATGTTTGTGATAGGTAAGCAGTGATTGTCTTCAGGTAGTTTAAAGGTGAAAGCATTTAGCAGATACAATACCCTGGTGGCAGGAAGCTGCTTTACACTTTGAATAGTGGTGTAATGGTATTATATTCAATTAATAAAGTTGATATAGCTTGTTTTCAGTTGTTTATAAAGTAGCTTTATTTTGTTTTAGTAGGGAGGTAATGCATTTTCAACTTTAGGAATTAAAACATTGATCACAGTCACTTACTTAACTTCAAATGTGAGTAAGTTAGAGATGTACGCTAAGCTGCTTTAAGCTGTAGTAGAACTTTTGTAGGGGTTATCTCAATGAGATTCTGAAAAGTAAGGATACTGCCTAAAAGTATTCCAATTTTTGTTGTTGAGTTGTGAAAGGGAGCAAGGTTCAACGATGATCAGAAATACAAGGAAAGGAGTTTTGGTGATCTTTCTGCTGTTCTGAAGAGCTTAACAGGAGATTTGGTAATGCTGATACTTAATTTGGAACTGGCTTTTCAATAATAAGTTAAGGAAGACAATTTTTTTTAAAATAGAAGCTGCCACCTGTGTGTGATGACTTATGAGCAGAAGTAAGGAATGTCATCTGCATGCATGGATATGTTAAGATGGCAAATATTCAAAGTAAGGAGGTTAATATAAAATGAAACCATTAACAGTCCTAACACTGAGCCCTATGTCTGTTGATGAAATAACTAGTCAGAGTGAACATTTTGGCCAGTAATATTAAAAGATATATTAGAAACGGTTCTTAAACCAAGAGGTGATGTTTTAGGAGTACCAGAGTACTTGAGGTTGCAATTAATAGTTTCAGAAGCTCTCTTTAAGTCCACAAAAATAGTACCAGTTAGTTTGTCCTTTTCCATGTTGGAATACATCTGTGAGATTAAACAGAAAAATTGTTTAAATACTGTGTTTATGGCAGAATTCATGCTATTGTGAGCTATAATGTCTTATTTCTGGATATAGTATAGTAATAGCTCATAGAGAAGTTATTCCTAGGATTTCTGCTAGGGGGCAAAGGTTGGCAATAGTCCTATAGTCTTCTGGAGAGCTGGGAAAAATTATTTTAGGAATAGGCACAATGACACCATACATAAGACTAATAGGTATTGCCCCATTGTAAGAGAGAGGTTGCAAATGCATGCTAAAGATTTGGAAAGAAAGGCTGCAACTGAGATTAATAGTTTGGAATGCAGGTAGTGAAACTGAGGTTTATATTTGTATTTGATAGGTATGAGATGATCTGTTTTTTGTTTATTAGTACTATCATTGCACCATACCAGCTATCCCCAGTACAGAGGCAAGAACCTTTCAGAGGGCCATCTTTCAGGCAGCCATGAGGGTGCTTGTGCCTCCAACTGTGTTCTAACACTCCACTTGCTCACAGCAGAGGTGAATGCCCTTTGTCATTGCCAAGCAAGTCTAGATTAACTCCCAAGACTTGGGCCTGTAGGAGACCTGTTGTTCAAGCTATGACCATGGCTAAATTGCCCTGTCTCTTCAGCAAGGTGAGTCTGGCTTACAGATTGTGATGGCTTGCCTAGCCCGGGCTAACAGGTACTCCCTACAGTGAATGACCTACATCACTCCAAGGCACATGCTATGATTTGTTTTCTATTCTGTTTTCCTACCTACCCATGTTGACTGATGTAGGTGCTGCATCATTCTGGGGTTTTCAGTGCTCTTCCCTGATGTGAGCATGCTTTCAAGTAGTAGTGGCTTAGGAAAACAAGCCCACCCTAACCCCATAACAGTCAGTAGCCTTTGTGCAAGCCTCCACCCGCACACAGAGCAATGGCTGTCAAGGAACCACTACACCCTCCCCCTGGAATGGGCAAACTGATAGTTGGTGTAGCCCCCTGGCTTTTCCAGCACCTGAGACACTAATCAGTCTGTAGTCATCTGAGTAATTGTCAGAGCATTCCCCTGTACACCATAGAGCCTAGTCCTTTCCAGAGGTGATGAATTTTCTCATGTCACTCCCTCGTATATGGTCTTTAAGCATTAGAGTGCCCAAATATTTGAAATAGCTTTTACTACTTAACTGTAAAATGTTTTCTATAAAGCAATGTTGCAATTACTTCCTAATAGCTAATGTATGCTCCCAGGTTCTTTTCCCAAATGGTCTTTGTCTTTCCTATATAAAAAAAATTGCACCAACACTGGACTAGATGTATCAGGTGAGTGGCTGCAGAAGTACAGAACATTTAAAAGTAAAAAGACTTGTCAGACATACCATAGAGGGGTGTCTACAAGTTATATTGAAAACCAGTACACTTTCCACAGCTAAAAGTGCCATAATTGTAGAACCTTGTTATTTAGAGCCTTGAATGGTTTGTTTAAGAGTCCTACTTCTGTAAATAATACAAGGCTTTCAACCCACCAGTTCACTAATTAAATTGCTAATGGTCAGATTATCCCTATATTTAGGTTGTCAAACTATCTGCAATATTTTCCTTTAGCTTCCAGGGAGTTGTGTGTTTTCTAAGCTTCTGATATTTCTTCTGTTAAACTTGCATTAACAGCACAAGACAAAAAGCAATGTTCAGTTCACATTTAAAATCGCTTATGACCTGTTGTCTTGCAGATGTCTCATGCAGCCACTAGTGCCTTTTGTCGATCCATTAAGCTGCAGTGTGAGCTTTACCCTTCTCGAGAAGTTGCAATCTGCTTGGATCCTTACTGTGGGCTTGGATTTGTTCTTTGGTGCCTCTGCAGGTAAGAATTTATGGTTTGCTTTTAGTATAATTTTAATTGGTAAAGACTTCAGTATTAGTGAAGAAATGGTATTATATATCAATGTGTTAAATATGTTTAATGGTTAAAAGCAAAAAAAAATGCATATTATACCAAGAGCCTTCATGTTTTCATTTAGAATTTACTGAAGTCACACAAAAATAAATAAATGTTTGCAGAGGTATTTTTGTTTTTAGCTCCAGTGTTCATTTTGATAAATGTAGGTCTCCTAGCATTTTATTTAAATTTACTTTTATGTACATTTTTATCACACGTGTTAGACTCATGTGGCACCTTGTTTTTCTCCCCTTTTCTTCAAAAATATTCTTTGCAGGATTAGTCTTTCAGCAACTGCACTTATTGCCAGAGTAGTGGAAGTGAGAGCCAAAGTACATTATTTGTAAGGTTCAGTCCCATAGTTCAGATGGGGAGAACCTGTAAGATGTTAGGGGGTGTAACCAGCACTGTAGAAGAGGTGTAATTTAATCCCTGGTAAGTCAGGTCGACTGGTGGGAATTGCAGCTGCTTAAATGATTGGTGTTAGAAATGGTGTCTATAGCAAAAAGTTTATGTAGCGACATAGTGCCTGTTTAGCTAAGGACCCCCCCCCAACTGTGGTTGAGAGGGGTACTAACTGGAGGATTGTCCAGGGCACCACTTGTCCCAGCTATGGCTCTAGAAAAGTGGTTTGTTCAGTTTTGTTTCTGTATGTCAGATATGCACTGCATACAGATGCCTGCTCCACTGACACCTGCAAACACTGTGCTGCCTTGTGATGTGCTATCTTTAAGCAGACTTAAGCAACAGTGGCTGTACTTTTTGCTAGCCTACTGATCTCCAGCAGAGGGTGCTTTTGTAACAGCCCTGTTCCCACCCTGACATAGCAGAGTGAAAAGTAGAATTGATCCTACCTGTCTCAACTGATAATGGAGGGGTTTAAATGCAGTATTCAAATCCCAAATTGACTGAGTTGTTGTAGTCAAAGCCACAAATTCTACATCAGTGAAGCAAATTTAATACATTTTTGACTTCCAAAAGTCTCTGCCTGATTACATGTCATGACACCAGAGATGTAATCTAATAAGATGGGATCATATTTAGTCAAAGAAAGAAGAAGTGTGTTTAGTGGTAAATCAGTGGAAACGGGATATGGACAACTTTCAGGCCACCACCATAGTAGGGATGGGCATGGAGTTGTTTGTATGCTGTCTGTACTATATTCTTCATATTTCAAACATGCATGGACATTCTGTGATGCCAATGCAGGGGTAATTGAATATAGATTTGCTTCATGTGCCCTCACACTCTACACATTTTATTCCCCTACAGTTACTAATGGGCAGTTGTGCAGTTTGTATAGCCCCCAAGGAAAATACTTAGCCTTGGCCCATATTTATATATATATATATATATATATATATATATATATATATATGTATATATATTTTTTTTTTTTTTACCATTGCTAATATTGTAGGTGCTTTTGTATGGGATGGGTTATTTTCTCATATCTTCTATAGCTTCCTCCATATAGTGGTGGAGACATGGATCATGTTTATGAACTCAGTAATTGAGGCAGTGGCAAGGAGTGGAGGTCAAAAGATTGTTGGACAGTGTCCGATTGATAACCCAGGTACCCATTGGTGGTCAGCAGTAGTAATGAGGGAAGCCATCACATTAAAGAAAAAGGCATTCTTTGTGCTGCTGATAGAGGCATCTGTAGATTTAACTAATAGATATTGACTGGCCAGAAAGTCAGCAAGACTACCGTACAGTGTTTTGAGTGTAAAACAGATGAGGTTTAAACCTCAGACTTCGGTTTCCCTGTGTTGAACTCCCTAATCACTTTTCCTGTTAAACATCAGTGCCTTTACAGTTTGTATTTATGTTTTCACATCAGGGGATCTCTAATCAAGCTGTTGATCAATATGGAGCCATCTTAGAAATAACCACTAATATTTCAGTTTTGGGTGAGAATCAATAATAGGAAAGTGCAAATGTAAGGATTAGAATAATTATTCGTAGACTGGATTTGTTAGCAGGTTAAAGACATTGTAGTTATAGTACTGTATCTGGCCATTTTGCAGCAGTTGTTCAGTAATAAAGGCTTGTGTTTTTTATGTGTATGAATTACAGGAACAGAGTAAGAGAACAGTCAGAAACAGAATAGGAGTAAGTGTTTGTCAGTAACATGTAGATAAAGTAACTGTAGGGGTCTTATCATTGCCATCTTTGAATTCATTCAGTTTTGCACCAGAATATTAATCAAGAAGGCACATGATGTTTTTGCCCCAAATTCACCCTCCAGGAGGAAGCCATGACCCAAATTGGACCAAATATATTTGTACCACCAGAAGGAAATACTTCTGAAAAATTTTGGCAAAAAAGAAAGATGTTGGCTATCAGTGATGCCAGGATGTTTGTAAAAAATAATTACTTGCTTTATACTAGACAGAAGACTTTGTTCTAGTCAGCAAGAATTGTCAACAGGATTAAGATTTAAACTGCTTTATCCAGTGATTTTCCAAATATTTTTCCAGGTGGGTAAAAAAGGTGTATGAAAACAGATTTGCTTTGAAAGAGATTAAAAAAAACAGTCACCAGAGCTCCAGTCATCAAGGTAAAAGGGACTCTGCTTCTCACGCATCTACAGCTATGGGGAGGGGCTTTGAGTATATGTCCCAGTGAAGCTCTTTCTTTTGTTTCAAAAGAAAAAACACTTGAATTGCAAGAAAAAAAAGCCCATGGTCTGCCAGGAGAATTATGAGTTCAAACCAGTTATATTTACTCCAAGAAGGTGAGGAGCAGGAAAAACACTAACAATCTAGTAAGGATAAACCGGGATTTAAACTGGAAGATGGTATAATGAGAAACTATGGAAAAAGAAAATACTAGAACACTGGAGCATCAATTCTGTTGTATTTTATTTGAAACTGGTGGTGAAACTACAACAGATGACTCCTACTTTGATATGGTTGCCCATGAAACAAATTGAGTGGAGAAAAGAAACATGTTTCTAAAATAAGTTTTCAACTTCTAATTGTGTTTTCTCATAACTACTTTAGTAGGGAAAAGCCGAAAAGACAAACAACAACTTTAGTATTGTTAAATGTAGTAGCAGAAAACATGTTTTTAAATGTGAAGTGTAAAGGCATCAACATATTAATGTGTAAGTGTCCAACCTGAAGTAGCTGTTTCTAAGTGTTAAATGACTTGAATAATAAGAGATCTGTAGCTGCTGGGGGCTGGACTGTGACAATGTAGAAAGTTGTTTGCATAAATATATAATATAAAAGTTAACCACAATTTCTGTTTGATATGCATAAGGTAAGAGTATACACTAATGAATGTAGATTAATTAAAAGGTACTTTTTTCAATCTCTTCAAGTTAAAAAAAAATAGTGAAGAATCAAAGAAAACTGTGATTTTTTTATTTTGGGAGAAAACAGGGCAAGACACACAAGCTTATGGTAATAGTAACTGACAAAAATTAAACCGATAAACACAAAATAAGGAGGCTAGCAGTTACAAAATGTACAGATAGCGTAGTTTGTGACCTTAGTGGTTCTGTTAGAGAGATAGAGATAGAGAGAGAGAGAGAGAGAGAAAGAGCAGTTAGCATTTACAAAGGCAATGAAAGCTTGTTTTGAGAGAATGGAAGATTTAAAAATTTAGAACAGAATATTAGAAGTCTTAGCTGGCAGATGAAATTCTGTAAGAACATGCTATTTAGAATGGTGAATAGTCAGTATAGAAGCTGATTATTTTAATGGTTGTTAAAGGAAAACTCAGCCTTATAACTAAAAAAAATTTTTTTTCACTTTGTCTCTGTTTTCTGAGTTATTTTAACATCTCAACGTCACTCCGACTGCTTCTTATAGAATTTTAATGTGTTTTCTGCAAAGTGGCTGTCAATGGGGCTTTGACGTATGAACATGATTTTATTTTTCTTCAAGCCTCTTTCCCATAATGCATTTCAGGTCCGTATTGTATGAGTCATAGTAGACATAAGGAAGTAGTGGTGTATTCCCATTCCACTGACATATAATAGGATTAATGTCAGTCACTCTTGTCTTATATACTGTCTGTAACAGGACCGCTTCTTTTATTTCTTGAACAGCCCTCATTTGTGTGCGTCTCAGGGCTTGTTTTATAGTATACTAAGGAATTATACAGCTGCAGCCAAAACAGTTGCTAAATTACAGGCCTTTGTTCAAAGTATCTTTTTGTAGTCCAAGATGAATTGACAGCTACTCCCCCTTCAGTTCGATAAATGTGCTGATACTTTGCAAGAATTACCAGAAAAAATATTTTCTGACTTTTAGGTAAATGTCACAGACATCTTTGATACTACATATAAGTCATCTTAAAATGTAAAATACTATAAACAACAAACATTTAAAGTTTAAAGCTTAGCATTTCAATACTGTGATGCTGCTTATGTAAATTTGTCAAAAGAGGTGACAACCGCCATTGAACCATTGATTGTTCTAATTGCTCTCTCTTGCTATGAAAGGCTTGGCTACATTAGAAGCAGACATTAATCAGTGTAAGTTCTTTTTCTCTCTCTCTGCAGTAAAGACAATGGAAAACTGTTTCACACCTTTCTGTCATGTTTACAGCAGCCCGAGCTTCTGACTACAAATTTCTCTGTGGCTGTGGTATGTCATGCAAGTGTAGACAAATTCCACTGCAACTTATGCGAGACGTTAAGCTTAAAAAAAGTGAGTGGTCTTTCTCTTCCTTTGATACTAAAGTGAAGAAATGAAAGTTTTATAAAGTACAAGCAGGTTTCAGGTACTTACACAGTACTGGAATCATACTGTAGGAAGAAAGGCAACCTTTTAACATTCTTTAATCATTTGTAGCTGAGAATGGATTTCTTAAATGAGTATGCCATTAATGATGAGCTAAAGTACACGTGAGATGCCTAGTGCATTAAATGCTATGTATGTATATACATATACTGCGATGGTGGTGCTGCGGTAGCATTGTCGCCTCACAGTAAGATGCTGTCCGGTTCGATTCTCAGCTAGAGCGTCTTCTGCATGGAGACATGCGTGAATGGGTGTACCTTTGTTGAAGGTTGTGCGTCAGGCCTGGCAAGCCGGTACGTAAAAATCAGCTGCCAATCATTAGCGGACCGGAGTTCCGCTGTGGCGACCCCTAACCGGGAAAAGCCGAAAGACACAAAGAAATGTATATACATATATAAAGGGTAACACCTGATAATATTGGAGACTTGTGTTCCTCTTGCTACTAGTTGTAGGTTTTGAGTACTGTTGTTAATAGTATGTTTAGACTTACTGAAGTTGATGTAATTGACACAGCTTGGAAAAGTGTTGTTGCATATATTAACGAATGGGCTGATGCGATAAATAATAATAGTCAAAAAGTGCAAACAGAACACATTTAGAAAAGGAACTGCCCACTACCAGTAAAGTTAGTTACTTAACTCCTTTTAAACATGATACTAAAAAATGACAACTTTGAAATTCAGGATACAAGTATTCATGAGTCTGATAATTCAGGAAACACAAAGACACTAGGATGCAGATGTAATGCAATAACTTTTATTGGACAAACATAGATTTTGCAATTACTCAGGCTTTTGAGCTGACATGTGAGCCCTGGTAGCTTAACTCCTGATGAAGGGCTCATGCCAGCTCAAAAGCTTGAGTAATTGCAAAACCCATGTTGGTGTAATAAAAGATATTGCATCACGTCCGTGTCCCAGTGTGTTTGTGTTTTCTGTTAGTGGGCCAACAACATTTCTTTAATTTTTTTCTTGCATCTAAAGATTCAGAGCATGTAGGGAGAAAAAATGAGGCATTCATAACAAATAACTAGGAAGCAAACAAAACTTAATAATGACAATAATCCAAAGTGATTTTATACTAAAAAGAACTCTGCTTTATGTAGCATACAGATTAGAGGGCATGATAAGTTCAGTAACAAAACATTCTGTCTACAGAAAATGACACCATTTTCCCAACAGAGAAGGTAGAAAAGAGACGAAGGCTGCAGGCTAAAAGGAAGACATCAAAATTGAACTTGGAAGGATTAAAGAATATTACTGTAAGAAAAAAAGAGGAGAAAAAACAAAGCTGACAGTGTGGCTCAAGCTGTGGAAGTGCATCAATAAAGGGATGAGAATGTTATGCTTTCAAACGAAATAAGCAGTGAAAACACTGATATTAATAAGACTAATATTGATGGTCATTCCTTTGTAACAAATGATTGAGCAGACATTACTGAATTAGAAGTGAAAGATTCTTCAGATCGAGATTCATTTATTAGGGAATTTAATACTTATGTCTGTAGAGAGGATAATGAACATTGAGTAATGGTTTGCTTGCCAGGAAATACAGGATGTGATTTGGGTCTTAGAATACCTTAATGTAAGGAGATAGGGAGTTGTTTTTGTTCATGTTGGTTCAAATGAGGTGTGTTTTTTGCAAACCACACATAAAAAGGAGAGTCAGGTCAATATAAATGAAACTATGTTTTGGGTAAATACTGTCATAAAAAAGATGACCCATTTGTAAAAAGTGGAAATGTGTAGAACATCCAGATCTAATTCTGGGGACCCGTGTATTTAGATGTAGTCCACTCAGTTGCATAGCAAAAGTGAAGTAAACAAGGCCGTTGTCCTGGGAACAAACTATTGGGGGGACATGATCAAGAGCTCATGCGTTCTTTTTTTTTTATATACGATAATGCTGGTACAGAAAGACAATTCAGCAGTTTGTGTAGCAAGCAGACATAGGCTTAGAACAGTTTAAAAAAGCAGAAGTTCTTTTATCATTTTTTGCTTTTCAATTGAAAAGCTGATGGGAGCGCAGATATGAAGGAAGCGGATTGGTACAAAAATACCAATCAACTTTCTACAGCAAAAACTGAAGTCCTTGATACTTTCCTTCCTTCCTTACTTTACTTATTTGTTTATTATGGCTCTTCACTTGAAGAGATAGGGGTAATGTACTATAGGGGTAGTGTACTATGGCTCTGGGTCCACTTGTCAAGACAAAGGAAACAAATTTTGTCAGCCAATATGCTGCAATATTTGATTAACTCAACAGGATTTGTGCCAGGTCAGAAATTTAACACTTCACAGATGGCAAAACCTGAGTATTTGTGCTGGTTGTTAATGCCAGGAGAATTAGTACTAGTAAAATTTGGTACATGCCCAAAAGACCAATGTTTAAGTTTGTGAAACATGACAGAACAATGACAAGAAATGAGTTATGCCATGGTATAAAGTTTTTGCTGTAACAGACTTTCTAACAAAAACATCAGGTGGAGGTGTTATGATAGGGATTAAAATTGTTATGAGACCTGTGATAATTAATTGTTCAGTGATAAAACCAGTGCTGTAGATTGTGTAACTTTGACAATAAAGACAATCTTGGAACAGGTAATTGTTAGAGTGTGTAGATAACCAAACCCAAGTGCTTTTGACCTAATGGAATTCATAAATTTCTTGCATGAAGCAAAGGAGAGAAAATAGTAGCTGGAGACTTAAATTTACCAGAAACAGACTGGAATAATATTGATTCAATAACATTAGGAAGGAAATTATTTACAACATATGTTCAGGAACAACAATTGCTGCAGATTGTAAACAAACCTGCCAGGGAATGGAACATACGGGACATTGTTTGTGTTCCTTAGGAAATGACTGTTACTTCATATCAACTTGACCACCTTTGATATGCAGTGATTACTGCTAGATAATTCTGCAAAACTGAAGTCTAAGTGAATGCCGTGAAGGGTAATAGCAGACTATATGGAAGCAAAACAGTCACTTTGTAAAACTAATTAGAGTGATGCATTCAATGGAAAAACTGCAAAAGAATATGGTAAGTTTTGAAAGGGAAATTGAATGCAAAAAAAAAATGTTTAACATCAGGATTTAGGCACACAAGCTCAGAAGGATATATTACCATAAAAGTAAGATATGTAACTAAGATAAGAGGTAAAAAATATAAATAAGGTAAAACCATGACTTTGAAAACTGTAATAAATAAAATTGTTCAGGCAGATGGAACATAGTGTGAGACAAAATCAGGAAACATTTAAAGAAAATGTAAATAAAAATATTGAGCATAATAGGAAACTATTTTATTGATACGTCAGATTTAGTAGAAAAGACACACAAATTGATAAATTACGTATAGTTTCTAAAATTTAGTCTCCAACACTACAGTTTACAAAACAGTTTGGCTCCACAAAAGGGGGGGGGGTTGATAAATTGTGCTAGCAACATCTAACATGAACTATGTAAACTGGACCCAAACAAAGCACAGACAAAATGAGTAACAATGACCTGAGAACACTTCAGCATGAACTTACAGTACCATTATATCTGTTATTCACTAGGTCATTTAAGTATTGGGAAATTCCTGAAGTTTGGAGACACTCACTTATTAAACCATTTTTAAGGGAAAGGATGAATAGGACAAACCCATGTAGACCCACAAGTTTACTTTCTTGTTGTGGAAGAATAAAACAATTTGGATAAATCATTGTCAGAATTCGAAAGTTTGGGACTTGAAACCATATATCTGTATATGAGTTGAAAATGGATCTATAACCACCTGTAACATGAATCTATTCAATAATGACAATATAGTAACAGCTATAAATGAAAAAAGTGTTGTGATATAATTTATATATACAACTTCAGCCTTTGATCAAGTCATACATGAAACACTGAGTAATAAATTACAACAACTAGGCACTGACACAATCTTGTTAAGATGGATAGCTATATGGCTTGCAAGTAGATCATCTCAAGTATCGTACAGTAGTTGGACAGATGAAATTCTAAGTTACAGTCTGGGTGTCCCGAAGGGCTGTGTCCTGTGCCCATACTTGTTTAGGTTATGTCTTGTACAGCTATCTGTTTAATCTGAGGTGTTCTGCAGTTTGTATGCAGATGACTTGAAAATGTGTTAAACATAGAACATCTCTGCAAAAAAAGAAAAAAACTTGGCCAGATTGACCATTTGGACACAGGAGAATAATATGCTGATAAGTGCATCAAAAACTAAGTATATGAGATTTTGGAAACATGGAGTAAAGGGTGAATATTTAATACAGTACACAGTGATTGAAACTGTAGATTCATTTATGGACTTCGGCATTCGGGTATTTCCATCTTTGAGTTTTTTTTGACCATAGATCAACTAATTACTTAATGGTAGTTATAAAACTATCGGTTGCATAAAAAGATTTATACAGTCTAGGAAATCAGAACTGTTGAAATCATTGTAAGTTACATTAGACACAAAGTAGAGTATGAAGTAATAATATGGAAACCTTATAAGAAAACAAGCTTGAGTAAATTGCAGAAGGTACACCGAAAGTATACCAAGGGCATCCACATATGTGAATGTTTGTTATGCAAGGTTAAAATATCTAAACTTGTATAGTAACTCATATAAATATGTAAGAGGAGACTTTATTCAGGTGTATAGGTATTTAGAGACAACTACCTCTGAGAATGTTTGGGGTTATCAAAGAGTAGTAGAGAATCATCAGAAAACCAATGTAGGAAATTATGTAGTAATGGGAGAATGTACTAAGTGGTTCTCTGATAGAGTAGCTGTTGCATGGTATAGGCTACCAAATTATATTAAAGCAAACACTACTTTAGGTATTTTTAAGAAAATCTTGGGCATACATTATGGGAAGTATTGTCGTGGTGTATTGGCAGGCTAGAAGGACATTATTGCCTGTGCCTGAAATAGTTGTTTGAATGTATGTATCCCAAAGAGTGACTTAGGGAAATAACCTCGTTGGATGAAGAAGGGGGCAGACAGGTCATTAGGGCATAAGGAGGACACAGTGGTCAAATTATGGGGAGGGGGGATTAAAATCTAATTATATCTGATCATTCTGTGTGTAACACTTGCTCAGTCCTTTAAGTGTAGGAAACCAAGCAGTGGATTTTTTTACTGTATTTCCAAAAATATAAGAGGCGATTATTTTGCTGAAAGAGCTAAATTGTGTTTCATGTTTTTTACTATGCTGTTTTACTGTTTGCAGTGTATATTCAGGGCATCAGTCGATATTGATCCCTCCTGCAGAGTTGGAGACAAGTCCAGCCTTGTGGCTTCTTGCTGTCAGTCAGTACAAAGTTCGTGACACCTTCTGTTCTTATTCAGTCATGGAATTGTGCACCAAGGGGCTGGGATCACAAACAGAATCTCTCAAGGTAATAATTTAATTGCTAATGGTACTGATTTTTATTTGTCTTCATGGCCCAGGGCATGCCTGAAAATGGTCCTTGGACTAGTGTATTTATTTGGTTACCAAATGTAAAAATAAGTATCTCCGGTAAGAACCTATAAACATTTTTAATGGCTGTGGTTCATGTTTCTCTCATGGATTGTAAGTGTTTTCAATACATTTATTAAATGTATCTCTTTAAAACAGGAATGGCTGTGACCTTAGCTTCTTACCATGTGATCCTGTTTGAGATGTTATATATATTTATATATACATGTGTGTGTGTGTGTGTGTGTGTGTGTGTGTGTGTGTGTGTGTGTGTGTGTGTGTGTGTGTGTGTGTATGATTACGTACCTTGATTGACAGATGGGAAGAACGTTGCCTGCAAACAATGACTACTGCGTTTTTTGCAGGGGGGTAAGCTCCTTGTAGCCCCAACACCCCCTGCTAATTAAATATACTAACTTCACGATTGCACAGTCCCCAGGGAAGGGAATATTCCCTCACCCAGAGATTGTCACTCTAGCACAACTGTCAACCATCTTTGGTCGATCAAGCAGCTGCCAACATTCTGCTATGTTGACCAAATTCAGGAGTGCTCCTCTCTCGATATATCTGTATGCATACATGTGTGTGTGTATATATATATATATATATATATATATATATATATATATATATATATATATACACACGCACAGAATTTATATTTATATATATATATAAAACCACAACATTGCTGATAGGCTAAAAAGCAGCACTGAGCTCAGAACAAATAACCACTGAGACTTCCGTAAGCACTTTACAAACACATTGGCAAAACATAGTTGTGAGTGTGAGTGTTCTGGCTTTTGCAAATTTAATTTTTTTGGTGTTAGACCAGATTAATACTGCAAACTTTTTAAATAGTTGTAATTATGTATTGGAAGTCAGGAACTTAAATAGCAAATGTTAATTAAAGCTGATAACTGGCTTAAATGAAAATATCAATGTTAAATGTTTGTTGAAGATGAAGTTATTATGACAGACATTTATGTGGTTTAAGGGTGAGTTTGTTAAATGAATTAAATGCAACAGATTTGGATGGATATTGTAATTTTAAACAGTTTTTAGTAACAGTAAATTGTGAGTTGTGTGATTAGTCTGACATCAAGGCTGATTGTTCAGTTACATTTTATATCATGTTGGGAGGGTTATTTAAACTGTGTGTTTTAAACTGGGTACATTTTTGATGAAGTTCCATCTTTTTAAAATAAAAAGGAAAGTAAGCATTTAAGAAAGTCTTAGTGGTTATTTGTTCTAAGCTCAGTGTTGCTTTTTAGCCTTATAAGCAAGTTTATAAGCAAGGTTGTGGTTTTACATTAATTTTAGGTGTCTTGTTTTGTTATTGAATATATATTTTTATATATATATATATATATATATATATATATATATATGTGTGTGTGTGTGATATATATATATATATATGTTGTATTTATATATATATATATATATATATATATATATATATATATATATATATATATATATATAGTATATATTTATTTAATAATGTTTTCATATTCATGTATTTATATATATATATATATATATATATATATATATATATATATATATATATAGTTATATAATTATATATATTTTATTTATTTATTTCACATTTGTTTACTGGGGAGGTCCAACTGGACAGAGCTGTCCGTTTTCATCGGAGGCCCGGGGAGAAAAGCTCCAGAACAATTGCTAACATACTATACATAAGATATTTACATGAGCATTGTGGTTTAGACATACAGTTATAAAATATAGCAGAAAATATATGACTGCATAAGATATTTACATAATTTATTTTATTTTTATTTATTTTACATTTGTTGACCGGGCTAGTAAGCATAGTGGTTTAGACATACAGTTAAAAGTATAGCAGGTAGTAACATATGATTGTTGTTCATAAAGTATGTTAAGTAGAGATAATCTTAAAGATCTTGTAGTGAAGATAAGACAAGAAAGGAAAAACTAAAAAATACTAGCCTGATAATCTTGAAGATGTAATGAAGATAAGAGAAGAAAGGAAAAACTAAAAATACTAGCCAGTTTGTCAAAAGAGGAGACTATAAAGAAGTTCATATGAGGTTCATTGACATTTTAAGGGAAAGCTTTTCAGCTTAGTCTAGGGGAGAGTTAGTGGGTATAGATGGGACAGTGGGGAGTAGGCGGTGGTGAGTTGGTAAGTAATGTTTGATAAGATATAGTGCATCTGTGCGGGTTTTAAAGAGGAGGTTGATGTTAGCCAGGCGCTAAGCAGTTGCATGTCCAGGAGTTATTTAGGTGGGAAATGAGCTATTTTTTTGAAGATGGTTTTGTTAGGTTGTACTTTGATTTGTAGTGGTGGGGAGTTCCAAGTCTTGGCAATATTGTTAGAATACAGGGAGGCATCAGAGCTGTAATGGCTTTTGGAGATTGCGATTAGTGCCTTGTACGTTGTTCTAAGTTCTCGGTTATTGGAGTAGAGGGTGATCATGTCTTGTAAGGCTGGAGATGTTCTTCATCTCACATTGCTGCAGTCCTTACACTTGGGTAGTCCGCTGTCCTCGGTCGGCCCGAATATCAAAGTATTAGGCTGACGTCGGTCAAGGCGCTTAAGACTGACATCAGGACGTCAGGGTACAAATGCGCATGTCCGACGTCATATCCTCAGTCTTTTTTGCCGCATGGTCCGATGCAGAAGCAGCGTTGCAAGTGCCGTTCGGCGTTCTGAAATTTTTCAATTCGGAGTTTCAGACCGAGTCAAAGTTGGCTAAGTACCCGTTGGGAATATTTTAGTTTTTTCTTGCCTCAGTGGTTTACCGGATGTCAGAAAAAGTGAATAACTGTATTTCTTGTGGGAAACAGATACCGCATAGAGATTATCATACTTTGTGTATTCCTTGTTTGGGGCCTGAGCACGACGTTGTTGGGTGTCACTTTTGTGCTAGGTTTAATAAGTGCACTATTAAGCGAAGGTTAGATTGTGCCAGGTTGGTCTTCGGGAAGCGGTGCAATTACAATATGCCATCGGATGCTCCGACGCCCGCTTCTTCGAAGAAGCGCAAAGACAAAGCAGCTAAACCCAGACAAGAAGAGTCGTCCGTACCGGACGCCGGTTCTTTAGAGGCGTCAGTGGAACCGGTGGTTCCACCGGAGGCTTCTCTGGAGTCCCAGGGGGAGACTTTGTTATTGCAGGATGTGGCCTCTCAGGAGGCAGGTCAGGCTGAAGGGGCTTCTCAGGTTACTGTACTCCCCTCCCTTCCTAGGGTGGTTAGGCCCTCTCCTTCTGTTTCCAAGGCTTCTCCCAGAGGCAGGCCAGGTTTAGCTTCTGTTGGTGTCACTCCTAGTTCTTCAGGATCTGTGCCCAAGAAGCACATGCTCAAAATGGCAGAAGATTTAATTACTTTGATTAGGGGTTCTTTGCCCCCTCCTGATAAGAGGCCTAGGGTGGAACCAGAGTTGGGGAGTTTTGAGCAGGTTTCGGATGTTTCAGAGTCTTCGGCTGAAGACTTGCAGGAGTATTCTCCTTATTCTGATTCTGATGTGGATGATTCTACTCCTTCTGCTTCTCCTCCAGAGGATTTTTCTTTTTCAGAGACTCTTCATTCCATGAGGGAACATTTTAAGTGGGAAGGTCAGGACTTCTCTGATTCCAGGAAAAGGCTTAGGGAATTTTTGCTTTTACCCCAGCATAGGCCTTTGGCTATACCACCTGTTCTGGATGTTGTGGAAGATGTGTTTGCAGAGGCTTCACTTAATCCTGATTCTTTGCCTCCTGCTCCTGTTAAACCGGACAGGTATTACAGGGTGCCTGAAGCTCATAAATATCTGTATAAGAGTCCTAGGGCGGACCCAGAAACAGTTAGTCAGGGACCTAAGGGTGTCAAGGCCTCTGTGGTATAAAATCCGGTTCCTCCAGATAAAGAGGCCAGAGCTTTGGATAGATGGGGAAAGAAAGTCTATACTTCTTCCACCTTAGCTATGAGGGCTTTGAATTGCCAGTTTCACATGTTGAAATATCAAAACTATCTTCTTTCTCAATTGAAGTCTAAGGTAGATGCTCTGGCGGAAGGCATTGAGTGTAAAGAATTACAAGATTTGGTACATGTTTCTGAACAGGTGGGTAAGCATTCTTTACAATGTGGATTTGATGCTGTACAGGCCTCGTCTAGGGTGGCTGCCACTGGGTCAGTTCTTCGCAGGCACGCCTGGCTGAGGGATCAGAACTTATCTGACCATGTTAAGACAAGGATTTTAGATGCTCCTTTACAGTCTGATGTATTGTTTGGTTCACCTGTGGAGGCAGTTTTAAAGAAAATGGAAGACAAGGCTAAGTCTATGCAGACTGTTAAAGATTTTTTGCAAGTTCAGCCTCCGAAGTTTAGTAGGAATTGGCCTGCTAAGGGGTGGACGTACCCTTCTTATGATTCACAGTCTAGAAGATCTAGACGTGGTAGGGGTAGAGCTCAGGGCTCTTTCAGACCTAGAACAGGGAGTTCACCTGCACAGTCTTCGGGTGAGGGCAGGGGTCAGTCCTTTCGTAAACAGGCCCAATGACCTACCTTTTCAGCTGCCAGAGCCTTCTTGTCTGGCAGCACCTTTGGGAGGAAGGTTGGCACTCTTCAAAGAAAATTGGAGTTTAATTACCCAGGACAGATGGGTATTGGATATTATACACCAAGGTTACAGGTTTTATTTCCATTCCTTGCCTCCTTTCAAAGGCATGCCAGACGTTCCTCCTCAGCAAAGAATAGAGGCTCACAAACAAATTTCTCTGCTGCTGCAAATAGGGGCCATACAGCCGGTCCCTCTGCCAGAAGTAGGCCTAGGATTTTATTCTCGCCTGTTCCTAGTACCAAAGAAGGGGAACACGTGGAGACCAATTTTGGATTTGTCTATCCTCAACACTTATCTGGACATTCCCAAGTTCAAAATGTTGACGTTACAACAGCTTTTACCTCTGCTGGGCAAAGATCACTGGATGGTGACTCTGGATCTCAAGGAGGCTTACCTTCATGTTCCTATCAGGCTAAGTTGCAGGAAGTATCTGCGTTTTCGAGCTGGGACTTCTCATTATCAGTTCTCTGCATTGCCCTTTGGCTTATCTACTGCGCCCAGAGTGTTCACAAAGGTTCTGGCTCCAGTGATAGCTTTCTTCAGGCTAAAAGGAATACAGATCTATCCTTATTTGGACGATTGCCTGATTCTGGCCAAAGGAAGGGACGAGCTTCTTCATCATTTGCAATATGTGATAGCAGTGCTAAGATGCCTGGGGTATTCTGTGAATGAAATAAAGTCCAGTCTAGTACCCTCTCAAGACATGTGCTTTCTGGGTGTGAGAGTGAATACAGCATCCCAGATGGCCTTTTTGACCCCGGACAAACAAAAGAATCTTTCCCTTTACTTCCATCAATTGTCTCATCAGTCCAGGCTGACTGCAAGGACAGTCCTTCAAGCCTTGGGGTTCATGGCATCTTGTATTCTGGTGCTTCCCAATGCCAAACTGCATATGAGGAAGCTACAATGGTATCTCAAAAATGTATGGACACAGCACTGCCAAGATATGGACACTGTCATTCAGATAATACCTTGCATTCAAAAGGAATTTTTGTGGTGGGCTCAGGAATGTCACCTAAACAAGGGACTCTCTGTGACCCGGCCAGAGGCGAGTCAGATTCTAACGACAGATGCCTCAGACAAAGCTTGGGGAGCTCATCTAAATGGAAAGTGGATACAAGACACGTGGCCTGCCAGACTACAACATCTACATATCAACTTGAAGGAGATGTTAGCAGTCCAATTTGCATTAATAGCTTTCAAGGATTTACTTCTTCCAGGGCAGGTGTTGGTTCTAACAGACAACACAACTGTCATGTGGTACATCAACAAGCAAGGGGGAACACATTCTTATCCTCTATGCAGACAAGCTATGATTTTGTGGGAGACTGCTCTCAGTTTACAGCTCAATCTTCAGGCAAGGTTTCTGCCGGGAGCACAGAACTCCTTAGCAGATGTGTTGAGCAGACGAATTATGGATCCCCACGAGTGGAAATTGGATCCTCATGTATTTCAGAAATTGACAGTGTCATGGGGAACTCCAGACATAGATCTGTTCGCTTCTCCACTAAACTACCAGCTGCCAAAGTTTTGCACAAAAAGGTTTCATCCCACAGCTTGGAAAGTGGATGCTCTTTCTTTCAATTGGAGCAGTCTTCATGTGTATGCCTTTCCACCTCTGCCTCTCCTCCCAAAGGTACTCCTACAGGTCAGACAGGACAAGCCAAAGATGATTCTAATAGCTCCAGATTGGCCTCGACAGCACTGGTACCCATTACTGAGAAGTCTGGTTCGGGAGCCTCCATGGCCTTTGCCTTCGATTCCACACCTGCTGTCTCAAGAGAACAGTCATTTACTCAATGTCAAACTTCACTCTCTTCACCTAACAGCCTGGCATATTCTGTTTTAAACCCTGGAGGGTCTCAGCTTCCGCAGCAAGTTTTGAATGTGATTTTGGAGGCCAGAAGGCCTAGTACAAGGAAAGTATACGCAGATAAATGGAAGAGATTTTTATTTTGGAGTGCAGCAAAGGAATTTGATGTTGCTAAGCCTAATTTAAGTGTGGCTCTTCAATATCTTGCTGAGTTACTGGACAAAGGTTTGTCCTTCTCTTCTATTAAGATTCATGCTGCAGCAATTTCTGCTCACTATGACTGTGATCCACCATTGTTTTCTCATCCTTTGTTTAAGCAATTCCTTAGAGGGCAAAGAATATAAGACCCCACGTAGAGCTCCTACTCCTGCTTGGGATCTCAATTTTGTGTTGGAGAAACTCACTCTACAACCTTTTGAGCCTGCAGCTACTGCCGAGTTGAAATATTTATCATGGAAGACTGCTTTTTTGTTGGCCATTACCTCTGCGAGAAGGGTTTCTGAATTACAGGCCCTTATGGCAGTTGAGCCTTTCTTAATTTTCCGTAAGGATAGGGTATCTTTACGTACTAATCCTTCCTTTATGCCTAAAGTGGTTTCTAGTGTGGCTTTAAACCAAACTATTCATTTGCCTACTTTTTATGTAAACCCCCAAAATAAAGGGGAAAAGATTTTGCACACCTTGGATATACACAGGCAGTTGCGATATTATTTGAGCAGAACTAAAGGGTTCAGGCAGTCTCAGCAGTTGTTTGTTTCTTTTGCTTTGGGTTCTCAGGGCAAGCCTGTGTCAAAACAAACTATTTCTAAGTGGATTGGGTTTTGTATTGCTTTCTGTTATTCCCATCATGGTAAGGAGATTCCAGCTGGGATTAGGCCTCATTCCACTAGAGCTACTGCCACTTCTACAGCTTTTTTGAGGGGGGTGGCAACTAAAGATATTTTGGAGGCAGCTACTTGGAGTTCAGTGCATACTTTCTCTAAGCATTACCACCTTCCTCTTTACTCTAAATCTAGGGCTGGGTTTGCCACTGCTATTTTACAGGGCATTTTGGCAGCTCCTACTACTTTATAGTTTTGCCATCCTCCCTTACCTCTGCTTTGGGATTCTACCCAAGTGTAAGGACTGCAGCAATGTGAGATGAAGAACATAGTACAGTTTTGTACCTAACATAAATGTAGATGTTCGAAGATCCACATTGCTGCAGTCCGATTTACCCTCCCTCCTTCCCCTCTGTTGTTAGAGGCGGTTGTGTGGTTTGGGTTGTAAATATTGTGCATATTGTATATATTGTTCATTTGTTTAGTGCAAGGGTGGTTGGTTGTTTTTTGCTGTCTTTTGGTTTTGACCTTTCTGTTTAGGGTCTTCTGACATCTGGGGCAAGAAAAGACTGAGGATATGACGTCGGTCATGCGCATTTGTACCCTGACGTCCTGATGTCAGTCTTAAGCGCCTTGACCGACGTCAGCCTAATACTTTGATATTCGGGCCGACCGAGGACAGCGGACTACCCAAGTGTAAGGACTGCAGCAATGTGGATCTTCGAACATCTACATTTATGGTAGGTACAAAACTGTACTTTTTGTCAGGTTGGTACAGTATTTGGTGAGCTAGAAGAAGTCGGTTTAGAGCTAAGGTGTTTGGGAGTTCCAGCCAGGAAAGCTGTTTTAGCGCTTGACAGTGGTGGGTGCGGTAGGAGGAGTTTGTGGTGAATTTTGCTATTTTATTGTAGCATACTGATAGCTTGTGTAAATTGCTCTTGTTTAGATTAATTAGGACAGGTGAAGCATACAAGAGGGTAGAGAGAAGATGGGTATGAGCTAGATTAACTTTACTGTTGCTGGTTAGGCAGTTTTTACATCTGTAAAGAGTACCAAGTTTTTTGTTGACTTTGGTTATTGTATGAGCTATGTGTTTGTCAAATTTGATACTATTTTCAATAATGACCCCTAGTAATTTCGTTTGTGTGATGGGGGAGATAGTGTTATTATCTGATGCAGAAATGGAGAATGGGGGAGTAGGTACTGCTGCTTTGGAAGGATGGAAAAGCATAAGTCGGGTCTTTTTAGGCTTTAGTATTACCTGGAAGTTTGTTAGAGAGGTTTCGATGGATGTAAAGGCTTCTTGGGTCTTGATGTGAAGTTGATGGAGGGTGGGGACAGAGCAGATTAAGGTGGAGTCATCAGCGTATTGAAGCAGATTTGCTAGAGGGGTGGCTTTGTGAAGATTATTTGTAAATATAGTGAAAAGTAGGGGTCCTAGGACTTATTCTTGGGGTACTCCTAGTTTTACAGGAAGTAGGGGGGAAAGGAGTTTTTCCACTGAACAGCTTATTGACGCTGATATATATATATTTCTGATTAGAGCTAGTCGGCATGAAAAAAAAATTTGGAAGAAGCCGACTAATTAATGAATTTATTTCTCCAAAGAAGGTATCCTTTTAATGATTTGTTTAGAATCAAACAAGAGGTTGTCAGTGATTGGATGACCATGTTTCCACCAACTGCCTTGACAGGCTTTCTTCTGGTAAGGATGGGCTTAACAACAAGAAAGTAGATAATTTAAATAGGAATGACAATCGAAAATGTGCATTTCCAGTACTTATTATTACTGATAGTCAAGCTGTTCATCATATAATTTGTAGTAACTGGAAAATCATCCTAGGTAACCCAGAATTAAGTAAAATTATAGGTGAGGTACCACAGTTTGTTTTTAAGAAATCATTAAATTTGAAATTGATTTAGTTAGTGAATATAGGTTACTTAACACTGTCTGCACATTTTGTGTGGTAATTGTAGACAGTGTAGGTACATCAGCAATGTTAGGATAGTTTTGAATTTTAAGTTCAAAGCCCAAGAAAAATACAACTGTCCTAGTAGCTGTATTGTATATTTGGCAGTATAACTGTCCACAATAATACGTCGTTCAAAGCATTAGAGAGTTAAGGTTCAGAATACACGAACACAATAAAGCCATTAAGGATAGAGATTTAACAAATGCTTTGGCCAAACATAGAGTTGATTGTAAGGGCTTTAGGAAATTTCATTTCTCTGTGTTAGAACAGATTAGGACAGTGAGTTTTATTTTTAGTTATGATAATGTCGTAGAAATCAGGGAGTTAAAGTGGCAGATACTGCTGAGAGCAGATAAGTACCCTGGCTTGAATGAATATAGCAGTGTTAAATGTCTATTAAAATTGAAGGTTAATTAATTCAAGAAAATAATTACAACGTTTTTAATACAAACTGTTTAGATTTTTTATCATGTTTGAGCAATACTATTATTTTAAATGGTTTGAACATGTCTAATTGGATGAGTTATATGATTGGTTAACAGTGCATTCACAACATTTAAGGGAGGAAGTTTTAAATGTACTTTGTGTATTAAAGTTACTTCTGATGAAATTCCATGTTTTGATTAAAAGGAATAAAAGCTTTAAGTTTTTTTTCTTTTTTTTTTGCTGAGTACAGTGTTGCTGCGTTCTGGCTTTAGTACAAGGTTTAGTGTGTGCATTTACTTTGCACCTTGAAGTTTGGTGGTTTATTGTTATTCATATTTATATATATGTTAAATATTTATATAAATGTATGTATGTATATATATATATATATATATATATATATTTTTTTTTTTTTTTTCATTTAAAATCAGGTCTTCACCGTTGATATGTGATAATCAATTAAATGACCTTTTATAACATTGATTTTCATGAAATGTGGGTGTTGTCTGGAATAGTCCAGAAAATTTGTCTATACATCTTTTTGCAGTAATTGCTGGACTGAAATGTGTTATTATCTTTAACCAAAAATAGTTGTGTATATTTATATATATATACATATATATATATATATGTATATATATATATATATATATATATATATATATACGTGTGTGTGTGTATATATATATATATATATATATATATATATATATATATATATATATATATAAATACAGTGGATATAAAAAGTTTACACACCCCTGTTAAAATGCCAGGTTTTTGTGATATAAAAATATGAGACCACAATAAATCATTTCAAAACTTTTCTCACTTTTAATGTGACCTATAACCTGTACAATTCAGTTGAAAAACAAACCTGTTAGGGGAAAAAAATATATAAAAAAAAAAAAAAAAAAAAAAAAGTACAATACGCTGGTTGCATAAGTGTGCACACCCTTAAACTAAAACTTTGTTGCATGTGCACACTTTTAAACTAATACTTTGTTGAAGCACCTTTTGATTTAATTACAGCATTCAGTCGTCCTGGGTACATACCTGCCATCAATTAAAGAGACTCTGATTAACCCCAAATAAAATTCAGCTGCCCTAGTGGGATTTTCCTGACATTTACTCAGTTGCCTGCTACAGCAAAAGCCACGGTTCCCAGAGAGCTTACAAAGCATTAAAGGAAGCTCATTGTTGAACGATATCAGTCAGGAGAAGGGTACAAAAAATTACCACAGCATTGGATGTACCATGGAACACAGTGAAGACAGTCATCAAAAAGTGGAGAAAATAAGAGACAACAGTGACATTGTAAAGAACTGGACGTCCCTCCAAAATTGATGAAAAGACAAGATGAAAACTGGTCAGGGAGGCTGCCAAGAGACCTACAGCAACACTGAAGGAGCTTCAGGAATTTCTGGTAAGTACTGGCTGTGTACTACATGTGACAATCTCCCGTATGCTCCATATTTCTGGACTATGGGGTAGGGTTGCAAGACGGAAGCCTTTTCTTATACAAAAAAAATCCAGGCCTGGCTAAAATTTGCAAAACAGTACATCAAGTCTCCCATAAGCATGTAGGAAAATGTGTTATGGCCTGATGAGAACAAGTCTGAACTTTTTGGACACAATTCCAAAAGGTACATTTGGCGCAAAAACAGCATTTCACATCACCAAAAGAACACCAATATCCGCGGTGAAGCATGGTGGTGGCAGTATCATGTTTGGGGTTGCTTTTCCGAAGCTGGAAGTGGGGCTTTAGTCAAGGTGAAGAGAATTATGAACAGTTGCAAATAACCAGTTACTTTTGGCCCAAAACCTTCAGGTGTCTGCTAGAAAGCTGAAGATGAAGAGGAATTTCACCTTTCAACATTACAGTGACCTCAAGCATACATCCAAATCAACAAAAGAATGGCTTCACCAGAAGAAAATTCAAGTTTTGGAATTCCTCAGCCAGAGCCCGGACCAAAATCCAATATAAATCTGTGGGGTGACCTGAAGAGGGCTGTGCATAAGAGATGCCCTCACAATTTGACAAATTTGGAGCACGTTTGCAATGAAGAGTGAGCAAATATTGCCAAGTCAAGATGTGCCATGCTGATTGACTCCTACCCAAGAAGACTGAATGCTGTTATTAAATCAAAAGGTGCTTCATTAAATATTAGTTTAAAAGTGTGCACACACAATAAAATATTAGTTTAAGGGTGTGCACACTTATGCAATCAGTGTATTGTATGTTTATTTATTTATTTTTTTTCCCTTAACAGATTTGTTTGCTTTTCAATTGAATTGTACAGGTTGTACTTCAAGTTAAAGGTGGGAAAAGGTTTGAAATGATTTATTGTGGTCTCATTTTTTTACATCACAAAAACCTGGCATTTTAACAGGGGTGTGTAAATTTTTATATCCACCGTGTGTGTGTGTGTGTGTGTGTGTGTGTGTGTGTGTGTGTGTGTGTGTGTGTGTGTGTGTGTGTGTGTGTGTGTGTGTAGATATATATATATATATATATATATATACATGTATGTATATATGTGTATATATATATATATATATATATATATATATATCTTTATATTTATGTATTTATATACATATTTATATGTATTTATAATGACAGTAACTTCATCTACTTGGCAAAGGAATTAGGCAAGACACGTGTCTGAATGATTTTGGTCTTTAATATCGTAGGAACTTCATCAGAAAAATTAGTAAAATAAATAATAAGTACAGTACAACATGTCAGTCAGCTGCCTTTGTTAGCATATACAGCTAAGGTATAGAGCAGTCGACTGAGGTTTAACCTTTCAGGTAAAGTAGGTGATCTTTGAAAGTTGCAGGTCACCTGTCTGGTGTTGGAGGTGTGGTGTTATGGATTGCATATACAGAAACCAAACCAAATCACTTCTCTGTCCCCTACATTGTAAAACCCTTAACAACATACCTCCAACACCAGATTGGTGGCCAGAACCTTTTATTTTATCTGATTGGTAAAAAGCCATGCTACTACCTTACACCTTATGAAGCTGTAATTTCCATATATGCTAATCCATAACACCACACCTCCAACAACAGATAGGTGACCTGCAATTTTCAAAGATCAACTGTAAGTTACAAAGGTCCTCATTAAACATAACTCCGAGAAATTGAACTCTGTCAAGACTGAAATGCAAAAGCTACAAACTGTGATCACTCAACATCCACAGTTTAAAGAATTCCAATAGCTATTGGATGGTATTTCACCTTGAATCTTAAGGCACGTGACCACGATTTTGTATCTAAAGAAAGAGAAACTTGAAAGGGACCTTGGTTAATACTGAAATTCACAAGCTTATGCCCTAAAGTCTCTGCCATAACACTAGGCACAGTCCAGCCCCACAACAGAATACTGCCACAATCAGACATGCTAATGCATCTTTGGATGATCTCCCACTACTGCCTGTACAACCAGCTAGTGAGAATCATGTCCAACCAATAAGAAGCTTAGGATACGATAGAACTCCGGACCCAACACCAGTTGTTAATGAGCAGCCACTGAGTTTTTTGTCCCAAGACACTCTGCATACCAGAACAAGGACTTGTACAAGAACAAGACCTTATAGAATGAGAGGATGAGCAAGAGGAAGAGGACGTGGCAGAGGCAGAATCTGATATTAAATGGACCCCCTCCCGTTCCCGCTACCAATATCATGGAGCACCTTGAATCACCCATTTTCAACCTAACAGACTGGACTTTCTCCCTCTTACATTTGAAATGGCTTAATAAGGGGTTTGCTTTCATACAGTCTCAGTGAGCCAGTCTTAACAACGTCCTACTTGATCTGAGGTTCTTTTTGAGAAAACTCAATCTCGGATATTTACTTGAAGATGCAAATACAGAACTAACCAATTTTAACTCCCCTCAGGGGAAAAGATTATACACCCCAACGCCGAAAAATACTCTTAAGAGTTTTTCAACTGGTTTGCAGTTGGGACATCGGAGGTCTTCTTTCCCAGGATAAAGTAGGCAAATGGTTTAACTTGTCTCCCCTGGAGCTTACTGCCCTAAATGAACTCAGCAAGGATAAAACATTAAGAATTATGAAAGTGGACAAGGGCCCAGGCATTGTAGTCATGGAACAAACAAGTGTTGAAACAGTTTACAGGTATTAACAAATTTTTAAATGTTTGCCTAACCAAAAATAGAATCTCTCCAGATGAATTTCATTTTATGTCCGAAAGCAACCCTTGCCTTGATAAGCTTTTCGGCATACCAAAAATCCACAAAGACCAAGACAGTCCCTCTTTCAGGCCAATTGTCTTTAGTAAGAAACCAAAAACTGAAAGAATCTCTGAGTTTGTAGACTCTGTACTCAACTCTATAGTACAGTCCACCCCCTACTACTTTAAAGACTTGTGGGCCTTCCTGAATGAGTTTCACCAGCCACTACTTCCCACTGGCAACAACCTGTTAGTCACCCTGGATGTGGAAGCCTTATATTCCAACATCCTCCATTACGAGAGCCTGACTCTAATCCACAAATTACTTTTGAAGGAATCCAAACTCAGCTCCTGCAGAGCTGAAATCATCTGCAGCCTCATTTCTGTAGTGTTGCATAATAATTTTTTCCATTTTGACAGTCAAATTTTCCAACAGAGAGGCTTAGCAATGGGTTCTAAAATGACCCTTGTATACTTGAATTTGGTGCTTAGTGCATGAGAATCAGACACCCTGTCCCACCTCGCAGGATTTGAAAAATTCCTACTTTATTGTTGCTATATCGACAACATCTTTTTTGTGTGGGGAGGATCCTGATCAGAACTTGACAACTCTCCTACCTTGCCTATACACTATTGCTATCTTCACAGCTTCCACACATACTTTACTTTTCTTGCCCTTCTTTAGTCTGACTTCACTACTCCCCCTCTTATTTCACTACCTCCAACCACTGGACCCCTCCCTCTATCCTATCTCTTCTTACCCCCTACCCCTCCCCCTATCCTATCTCTTCTTACCTCCTACCTCTCCTTCTACTTATAACCTTGCGGTGTTTCTACCCCATGCTTGCACATTGCCTATGATCCCCTCCCCCTCTGCCCTCACATAATATCCTACCTTATAAGTATACCCCTAACCTGTGGACGCCATCTTTCTTCTCTTTTTCCCTCCACCTGGCTGCTGTGCGCCTTGCTCCGGTGCTTGTTTTACAGTAAGAGAGTTAACTGTATGTGATTTTTATTGGAAAGTTCTTTGCTGTATATTAACTTTATTAAAGTTTGCACTAACTTTTACTTGCTCGTAAACATAGTTGACTCTGTAATCGCTAGTATCTACAAAGCGAAGTGTTTGCGTACTGTTAAGCATATCTTTGATACAAACGCTCACTTTTAACTGTTTTTGTCACTGCTGCCTCACACTAGCTTTCAGTCGCAGAACTACCACCTCAAACTACCTTACAATCTGTTATAAGATTATTTGCCTATAACATTAATCTTTACAGACATTGCCTAGCAGGATACAGCCTTTTTCCTGTGCCTGGTAGATTTTTTGTTGTTATTCCTCTATTCCACACTATAGTTCTAGTGCCACTCGTTACTTTCCCCTTTTATCTTCTAACCTTGGGCTTTGAAACATCCAATTGCGCCATATAACCAGCACGCTTAGTGATCTGAATCTAGCGCCTCTCTTACTGTGGGGCTCTAACAGATGCTATCCCCACAATTAACCCAATTATACTGTGTTTAGCAAAGTGTCTTTACAATTAATAATCTTTTCCTTATAGTATTATAATTAACTCTTAGTAACTAATGTAATTGTGAACCTCTCTTATCTGACTGTGTATTTCAGAAGGATATAAAACTAATCAAATATGCTGTTATAAATAAGTCTTTTTGCTGATTTACTAAGGGATTTTTTCTACTCCCATTTTATTATAGCTCCCTGCATAACTTGTTTTAATGCCATTGCTTAGCATCACCCTGAATTTGTAGTTGTAACTAGCTTTATTTTGCAGTTATGGTAGTGTGATAAATGTACAAAGTGTTGGACTAACTGATGTTACAGCTGTTACTGGGTTTATGTAACTTCTTTACCTGCTCCTTATTATTGGACTGCCTGCCTTACCACCTTTTTCTGTCTCTCTATCTATTACCAGCTCTGTGTTCCAGACTGTCCCTGTGTCAAACACTTGCATTTTCCCGGGCGGATGCCTCTGAAGACCCGTACTAACTAAGGGAATAACTAAACAGCTCACTGAGAGAATTTTTTCCTTTGTAAAAAAGTGAAAGTATGTATTAATTCATACAGATATAAATTCTATCCATATGATTGTTTAGACTCTGCTAAGCTAGACTAGCTTCTCGGGCAGGAAAGCCAGCAGCCAACCCCCCCCCCTCAGCCATTAACTTCTGCTCTTTTACATAAGTCTTACCTCTCCCTATCCTCCTTCCTACATTCTCTTGTTCTTCCACATGTCCCCCTAACCTGACCAAACTAGGTAGGGACCTCTCTTTACCATTACCTTGCACCTCACTAGAAAGTGTCACTAGCATAGCTCTGTGCATTATACTGCCTTCCCCTTTACTGCACTCTCTCCCTCTCCACTAGTTCTCAGCTCTTCTTGGACTCACCCACTCACTCCCCTCAGTCATATGACACCCTTGGTCTGCGTCCTCACCCTGACCTCCTTCCTACTTGGCTCTGAGCTTTCTTCTACAGTCCCCATGTTTAGACTTACCTCTGGATCACTCTCTTTCTTCACTGATTGTCTTCCACCACACTCTGCTCTCTTGGCTCTTCCCGCTCCGTTCGCCCTGCGGGCTCACTCCGCTCCCCTACCCTGCCCCCAATTTCCACCCGCCCCCCACTACTCCTACATATATTACTTTAGAGGACACACCCTCACTTGACTAACTCCAATCAAATACACCTCATCATTAACACCCTCAACCCCTTTAGCATCACTTCACATCCACTTATTACATAACTTAAACTTCTCCTTTCTCTCAGGTCAGACTACTACTTCTCAGTTTTGCTACAAATCTACCCCTTATTACCTCTCTCATCACCCTTAACTTTGAAATGCCTGCATTATTTATCCCTTTACAACTCCAACTACTTTTCTGTATCTCTCTCCTAACTCCTCTAGCCACTACCTATCTCCTTACATCATATGAACAACCAATCCACTACTCCCTCACCTTTCCCTACTCACACACCTCTACAGCTATACTCCCTTTAATCACTATTTCCACAAACCTAGCTTATAAAGCTAGCTACCAACTACCCAAATACCACAGACTTGTACATATCAAATTCTACAACCTCAAAATAAAAAAAATCACTAGTCTGCCTCTATAAACCTCTCCAGACTAAACAACTATTACTTGTCCATGCTCTATTGGATGGTGACATCCATCCTAACCCTGGCCCTCACCATAACTATTCTACAGGAAACACTTACCAAAATATAACTAGTACCCTCTTAACTACCAAACCTGGCAACACACTCTCAGTCGCTCATGTTAACATTCGTAGTATATGTAACAAAATTGCTCAAGTTCATGCCCTCTTAGATGTCCACCAATTTGACATTCTTTGCTTATCTGAAACATGGCTTAAACCTCACATTAAAGACAACTAAATTACCCCACCCGGATATAATATTATAAGACATGACCGCCCAGTCAAAAAGGGAGGAGGAGTTGCTATCTTATATAAAGCTAACCTTCAAATCAGTACTATACATCCCAACCTACCCCTTGACAATAATACCAAAATTATCTGCTTAAAGCTTCCACTCAACAAAAGTAAAGCAATAAATATTATTTGTACATACCTTCCCCCAGGAAATAACATTATTACACTAGAAAATATCCTAAACTGGCTCTCCTCCAACCTCCCTCAAGAAACAGTTATCCTAGGTGATGTAAACATTGATTGGAATACCTGTAAAAGTATGAACCCCACCTCCCATATAAACTTATATGGCTTCTCACAACTTATCAATAGCCCTACCAGAACCAATAAAATCAGTATCCATGAATCTACCTTAGACTGGATACTTACAAATAACCCCCAACAAACCTATACATCTGGTACCCTTCCGGATGATCTAAGTGACCATTCACTAACTTACATTATTAGACAGAGAACAAACCTAACTCTTCCTAATACTGTCCTAACATTACGCTCAAAAAAGCAATTTAACTCTGAACTCTTTCTAGCTGAACTAAAACAATGTAGCTGGTCTCTACTAAACCTTCTTCCCCTTAATGAAGCAGTAGAACACTACAATTCCACATTCCTATCCATTCTAGACCGTCATGCACCTCTACGTACTATTAGAACCAAAGCTAAACCAGCCCCCTGGCTCTCCAATGACACCAGGCAAAAAATCACTCTTAGAAACAAATTTTGGGCAAAATGGCGCACTACTAAAAATCTGACTGACCGTCAAACCTTCAAAGAACTTAGAAATAGTACAAAAAAAGCCATTCTGACAGACAAAAAGAACTATTTTCTCCGAACTCAACAAACCTTTAACAAGCAACCTAAACAATTCTGGACAAGTATTAATAGTCTTCTTTCCCCAGGCCAATCTGTCACACCCAACCCACTAGGCTCCAACCCTGACAATCCCTCACAAACAGCTAATGCCTTTAACTCTTTCTTCACAAATGCTATCCAAACATTGGCTAGTCACCTATCTCCTGACACCTCAAACCTGCCCACTTCTTCTGCTACTCCACCTCCTGCTTTTCATTTTGAACCTATTCCTACCTCCTTTATCTTTACACTCCTTAATAAACTAAAACCTACCACCCCTTCTGCCGACAGACTCCCTGCAGAGTTCCTTCAAATAGCTGCCAAAGCTATAGCCTATCCCATCTCTATACTCTTAAACAGATCTATTACAGAAGGAACTGTACCCTCTATCTGGAAAATATCTCATATTATTCCACTCCACAAAGGTGGGAACTCCAATGACCTCTCTAACTATCGTCCTATAGCACTCCTATCCCCTCTTGCTAAAATATTGGAAAAATACATACATAAACAACTACTTAACCACCTTCTCCAAAACAGCCTACTTGCTTCTTGTCAGCATGGATTTAGACCTTCCCATAGCACCACCACTGCATTGCTCTCCTTTACTAACTCCATCAACTTTAACCGCAATAAAGATATTCTATCTGCAGTCTTCATTGCCTTGTCTAAAGCTTTCGACATGGTTAACCACCTTCTTCTGCACATTCTTACTTCTCTCTCACTTGATGCTCCTTCCATTACTTGGTTCACATCATAAATAACCGTCAACAGGCAGTTCTCTGGAAATACTATCTGATCACCTTCCTATCTCTGTAGGTGTTCCTCAAGGCTCTATCAGAGGCCCCCTTCTATTTTCCATCTTTATCAATGACCTGCAAACAGCTATCCCTAACACTACCTGCATTCAATACGCAGATGACTCCACAATAATCTGTACAGCCACCTCTCAAACTGAACTCCAGTCTATTACCCAAAACGCCTTTAACACTGTAGAACAATGGTTCTCTCAACGGTGCCTGCTCCTTAACCCTAAGAAAACTAAACTACTACTCTTCTCACCTACGCGAAAGTCCATTCCTTTACACTTCACTCTCACTTCCAACAACAGTACAGTTATCTCGCCTGATCTTACCACTAAGCTACTAGGAATAACTATAGACAATAATCTCAACTTTGATTCTCACATTAACAATACTATAAAATCAGTTAACAAAAAAATAGGATCACTATATAGAATCAAACCCTTTCTTACTCCACTAGCAAGGACTACAATAGCTAGAACCCACCTAATCTCTACCCTACTCTATGCCTCACCAGTATTCACCAATCTCTCTAAAAATAACCTCAATAAACTAGTAACATCCTATAATAACATTGCTAGATTTGCTACAGCAGCTACTTTCGGGACCCATCACTGCCTGAACCTAAAAGAACTAGGATGGCTCGAACTCCCCAATCTACTCAAACTCCAACAGCTTACTATAGTGCACAAGACCCTATACCAACCTAGCAAAACCCCAATACTTTCCAGTCTCATTACACCTTACACTAACCTGAGACACCTGCGCTCTTCTAGCAAACCTCTGATCCATACTACTAAAACTAACAATTTAGCAGGTGACTGCTTATTCTCCAATGCTGTTGGAAAAATATGGAATAAGCTTCCATCTGAGATCTCATCTCTCACATCACTCCCTCTGTTTAAAAGGAATCTAAAACTTTATCTCAATAAACACTGGATTTGCTCCTGTACTAACCCAGTCTAACCCTCTCCTCTTTTCTTTTTCTTATTTTCTTTCTCACTTCTTCTCTATTCTTTCTCTTCCTCATATCTCTAATTCCTTTCCCTTTTCACCTCAACGCATTTTTTTTATCAATTTTTACGTTAAATTTCATTGTAATTAATAATATGTTTATGTCACAATAATACTTGTTTTGTAATTTTGTAATTAATATTGGAGCTCTTCTCCGCGGGCCTCTACTGAAAATGGACATATATCCAGCTAGACTAGCCCGGTCAACAAATGTAAAATAAAATAAAATAAAATAAAAAAATAAATCTAGGATTTATCCCGTAGCATTAGCTTCCTTAAATTCACCATTTGGGAATTGGCCACCAAATCCAATTCCTAGATGTTGATATCTCTCTGGATACTGGCACCCTGAAATTCCGGTCCAGAATCCATAGGAAAAAGACGTACCGTAACAACTTCCTAGATTATACTGCATCTTTTTTTTTTTTTTTTAATGATGGCTAATGTAGTTTGAGGGCAGTTCATCAGACTGTCCTACCTGATTAGTGATGACTCTACTTTCCACATCGAAAGTGCCTTTCTCAGCAAATTGTTTGTTGAACAAAACTATCATACCAATCTGGGTAAGCTAACCCACCAGAAAGTCAGCTGTGCCTGATATTCCTGATTCCCGCCAATCCTAAAATCTGGCTTCCTTGCTAAAAACCATCGAGACGAAAGTGGATCTCACCCTCAGCTTCCCGCTCCCAGTCGGTCGAACAGGAACAGTATCACCAAGAATTGGTGCATAATCTGAGGGAATAGGGTTTATATATATATATATATATATATATATATATATATATATATATATATATATATGTATAGTGTGTGTGTGTGTGTGTGTGTGTAAATACATATATAAAACTCTAGCAGAAGGATATAATTCAAAATGGAAAGGGATGAAGTTGAAGCAAGGGGAAAGATCAAGAAATGTGGGAAGTGTGGGATTTTGGAAGCAAATACTTATAATAGCAACCATACTGAATATTTATATTTATAAAGCAGAAAAAAGTATTTTAAGAACTAAGCCAACATGAGAATGGCAGCAGGAGATTTTGCCAGTAGGGATGAGCTCAAGTCCGCGTACAGAAAATAGACAAGAGAGGGCTGGAATTTACTTGAGAAAACTGGCAAAGGAACCAAGATACTGGGAAAATAACTAGAAACCAAAAAATATTCCCAGGTGAAACGGACTGCTAAGGAGCCACAAACCAAGAATGAAACATTTATTTAAACTTTAATACAAATCAGGTATTCTGAAGAAATCTTACTGATGAAAAGCTGATTTCTATTCACTTAAAGCTTAAATAAAATTTCATTCTTGGTTTGTGGCTCCTGAGCAGCCCATTTCAACCCGGGAAAATTTTTTGGTTATTAGTTCTGTTTTTTCCTGGTTCTTCGTTTGATTTGTGGTTTTGGTTTCAAAATAACTAGAATGGGAAAGGTAATAGACTGGGTTGAGGCCAAAAATATGTTTGGACTGCAGGCTAGAGACTGCCCTCCCTACCAGGGATTGATACCAGAGTATAGGCAAAGAGAAAGCAATTCGGGAATCTTAAGTGGCAGACCTGCTCTGATGGGGGGGTTAAGTCAAACCTAGAACAACAGCTGCTGTTAAAAAGGGGGTAGTTAGTAGGGCATATAAAATATTGCATGATAACTATAAGAGGCAATCAGAGGAGGTTAGAAAAGATTGGGAAGGGAGAGTAGAAAAGCAATTTACAAGAGAACAGTGGGAGGACATATATATGGCCACCAAGCACGCAACAGAGTCCAGTAGGTTTAGGATATTTGCTTGTAAGTGTTTGTTTAGCTATTTTTGTACCCTAAGCAGACATCATAGAATTTTTCCTCAGGTGGATATCAAGTGTTGGAGTTTTGATGGGGATAGAAAGAGCTAACTGGGAGCACATATTTTGGGAGTGTAATAAGTTGACTGGTTTTAAAAATTCCCTACAGAGTATTCTGTCAGAAGTATTGGGTGAGCAAATGGCTATAACTAAGGGTATGATTTTTTCGTATGGGACACTAGATCTAAATTGCCTAGACATAGTAAGGCCTTATTAAGTTTGATTATGTTGGCTGCCACAAAAACAATTACTAGAAAATGTAACTCAGTGTCTAAACAAACTGGATTTGAAGTATTGAATATTATAAAAGAGATAAATGAACTGGAAGAGGTATTAGGGAAATAGCAAATTACATAGAAGTAAATAGAAATTGTGACAACAGTGTACACAGAATGAGTTAGGTATGAGGGAAGGCATGAATTCAGCAATATATGTAATGTTGGACGGAGTATAATTACTAAAAGAAGAAAAGATATGTAATGTATAATGTATGTAAATGTAAAAAATGTTAATATGGTTTGTTTTCTTTTCCGTTAATATATGGTTGCCTGTGTCTTAAGTGATAATTTTCTAAAGGTGTTAAAAAAAGAAAGTGCTAGTCAGACCTCTCACGATTGATTGCTTGCATTTATCTGCTCATTCTCTAGCCAAAAACAACTGAAGATGGAAAATAATAACATCTAATACATTTGGAAATGTAAGAAAGAACTACATTTCCATGCCTTACATTATTTCCTATTGCTTTCATGTGCGTGTGCTCAAAAAAACTTTATCCATAACTTAAACAAATGAAATTAGTCAGGTTCCACCTTTATAAAATCAGGAAAAAGTGTTATCTTTTAATTCTATATATATCTAGTATGGCGAATACCCTCTTATACCCCCAGTGGCCATAGATCAGAACATTATATTACCTTTATTTCTTTCTTGCCATTTGTTATCTTGTTAAAGTACAAAACCTGCATATATTACAATCAAGAAAAAGTAATTTCTTACTTTTATATTACTAGTGCATACAGCAGTCACTGATATAACTCCCCTCCTCATTTGTAAACACCTGTGACTACCTGCTTTACAATATAGCATGCAATATACACCATTACATTTTTATACAAAAGGAAGAATAAAAGCTTTTTTTACTTAGTTACTTTTTCAGAGCCCTTCTAAACATTAATGCCACTAAGTGCAGTTTATGCTTTAGGGTTCTTTCATCAGTTTAGCACAGCCAACAAACTTCGTCTTTTTTTGCTGCTGCTTCTTTAGAACCAGTTCAGATGTCTAAATTACATCTGATGGTTTTGATGCTTCACGGTTGTCACATTTATTCACTAATTGTACATTGTTATTGATCTTGGTCCTGATTATCTCAAGCCTTTCAAACACTGTTATCTAGTTCAAGTCCAAGGTACTCAGAATTCTTCTACTCATCTTCTGGGGCTTTTTTTTCTGTCATTCAAACATTCTTCTTTGGAACGGTAGAAAATGTTTTACTGCCAAAGTCTCTCTATGGGCTTTGTTTGTCAGAAGAATGAGAAGTAAGTCTCTTTCATCTTAATGTCTCATTGTTGACTATTTTTTGCTTTCTTGCTTAGCCTGTTCTGCATCCAAAAATGTCTTGATCTTACAGAAAAAAAATGTATTGAAGACAGATGGATATAGCAACTGAATCTCACACCTGCCTTTTGACAACAGTTGAAGCCAGGTTAAACCAGCTTCTCTTCTGCCTTAGTATGCAGCAAATAATCATTTTCCACAAACCATGTGGTGTGCCCAGATTTTAATACTTCACCCTTTTGTTACATTCTTGTCAGAAGCAACTCATTTTGCTGCTATGATTGTATCTTTACTAATATATGTCTTGCCTGTTTTCTCATGGCCATATTTAAAGAATATACCCAGAGTGCCATCTTGTTCAACAAATCCTGCTGTGCAACACCAGTTTAGTTATTTTAGTTATTTTGTTTGTACCTTCAGAAAATTCATGCAGTCTATTCCTTCCAGTTTCTCTGGTATAGCAGAAGATCTCAGGTTTTCTCTGCATGCTGTGTCTTCTAACTCAGCTATTGTTTGAAATGTTTCTTCAGAACCCTTATGCCCAGACAGTCTCCTTCATTTCAGCCTCTGATTTCTGCAGTTTTATCAGCTGATCTAAACAGATAATTAAATTGGCTTCCATTTTTATCCACCATTTTGTCATTTGCCTTTATTATTCCTCCAGTCTCTCGCTTATTTTAAATACTTGTGTGTGCATTTATTTATTTATTTTCTAAATTACTGGAAGCCACCTTCTGTACTAAAGCTGAAATTGAACTGCATTTTGATGAATAGATGCAAGATTTTTCACAGCCAAAGCTTTTCTTCTACTCTTCTGGTTGATTTTCTCTTATGTTCTGTTAATTTCTTCTTTGCTGGCATCCAGGTAGTGTAGTTATTATCCTGTAACTGCATTTTACTCAAAGTGATATATTTTACTGGCTTTTTAAAACAATTTCTCTGTTTTTACATTGGGAAAGCTCTAATCAACCTGATACTTAGTATGCAGCCATCTTGAAAGAGATGTTGTGTATGTAGTCTTCATCAAGAACTGATAATGCAGATTTTTGGGATTAAGCAAAACTTGATCACTTCACCGCTTCCTTAATACTTATTTCTAAAGCCAGATAGCAGTTTATCCTGACGCATTGTCCCTGCCATGGTAGGTGGGGGATTGTCTGTGCAGTTTTACTGACTCAGCCACTCCCCAAACTCAGGTGATCCTCATTACTCCACTGTGGCAGAGGTGTTTGATTTCTGCTTCTCCAGTATTTTCACAGGGCATCCCCTCAACTGCAGTGAGCCATTTCACCCCAGATTTTATAACCCCTGCTTAGACACCCAGTGTACTGCAACTTTATTTATGACTGTTGAACACTTAAGCTATTTGTAGATCTAAAAGTTTGAAGGCAGTACTGAATTTTTTTCCTGATGCCAAAAATGACTCAAGTACAGAGATTTATTCTACAAAGTAGAAAGGTATAATTCTAATGAATTTGGGTTGTTCTATTGTTTGATCTTCAAATTTGATTAACAGTATATAGTGACAGATTACTGTTATCTTTGCAAGTACATCTTTTGGTATTCACAGCCTTTCATGAACCATACTGTGAGATGGATGTCGCTCAGTTTTAGTTTGCTTTGGCCTTATTCATGTGACTTTGGGGCTTGTATTTTGTACTGGAGTTTCTAATACTTTCTATGTATAAAACTCCATGTTCCTGTGCGCTTAAGTTTCTATGTAGGAAGGCACTTTGTGATCATAATGCCAAGTAAAAAAAAAAAGCTGTACTTAAAATTCATATAGACTTACATCTCTCTCTCTCTCTCTCTCTAAGATGGTTTCAGCACATTCTTTGACTTTTTTATTTCACTTCCTATTTCTCAAAGCTGTTTAATTTTGGTTGACGTCCTGTTAAACAAATTGGAGCTTAGAATAACCTTAACATAGTGTACTACCAGCACTGCTGGATTCAAGAAATGAAAAACTATGACTGTTGATTATGCATTTATAATTTGAGTTTCTAATAGTCAAATCTAAACTGTTGAATTGAAGGTGAAAATAATCTAAGAATAAATAAAAGTTTGCACAGTTATATTAATGTATATGTGGTAGTGGAGGAGCCAGTGTTCCCCACTTTAGGCTTTAAATATGCTAAGTCTGAGGTTGCACTGGCTTGGAAATACTATGATTTTAGCGTTAATACTTATTTAGGGGTGTTTGGAGTCACATGGCCCCTGCATTGGCATTTTCATGAGTGGCTGTGTCATTTTACAAAGTAGTAGTATTTTCTTTTTGTATGAAAAATGTGATCCAGTTTAGTACTTCCTTAGTTTATATTCCATTTGTTTATGTAGATGACAATTTATGAAGCTGTACATTATATCTGTCTCTTATAGCATGTACTAGTGTGATATAATTTTCTATAATTTTATACTTTACACTTGCTTTAAAGCAACTTATCTGTATCATGCAGAAGGAGCTAATAAATATTAAAAAGCTGATTGCACTACTCCTCAGTTTCACTGTTGGGGTATGTACAGTACCATACCTTACAATATGCAGGCCTCAATAATAGGGACAGAGACTCCTAAAAAATGGATACATCAAGCCAAAAATCTGGGCACATCATTTGCATAAAAGTTGCATACTGAATAGTGTACAACTCTTCCAACTTACAGTAGGATTATGGATTGCTGCCTTTGAAATACAAATTTAGAACTGTTGATGACTACAAGCTATAAACATGTCATGTCTTTCTTGTGAGATGCGAATATTGCAGAAAAATCTTGTGTTTGTCAATGTGAAAAATACACATTTGTTGTAAACCAAATGGCCAAAAAAAGGGCAGTCCAAAAGGTCATGTAAGCCTGCAGCTGCTGCTTTAATATATAGGTCCGTATGTGCGAATCTGAAATTTTCTAGTAAACTTTTCAGAAAAGTATGCCATGATGCTTACCTGAGAATGTAGCAAGATGAGAATCTCTGAAATAAAAACATGCATATAACTTTAATCTCCTCAAGAAATGCTTGTGACTGCATGATTCTAAAATCGGTTGGAGTTAAAAACACAAGTTAATTGACCCAGAAAATCTTTTCCTTTGGGACATGTATATGAATTTTAGTTCTGATACAATGAGAAATTAGTGTATGTAAATATTTCTGACAGTAGTTTGACTTACAAGTGATTACAAGTCACATACCACCCTTCTCATTGTAATTCAGGTATAACATAGAATTTTGCCCTGTGAAAATCTATTTAATATTTGATGTGGTGTATATTTGTCCGTGTAATAAACAGGAAGATGCATGTAACTGTTGTGAAGGAATATGAAGACATTCGCAGTAAAGATTGTGTGAACATTTGGAAAATCGAAACGTGTTGTGTCTTCATTAATTTCATAAAATTCTACTGAAAGTAGTTTAATTTAGACCTATGCTCCTACAGTCTACCATAGTCAAATATACCCATTCTGATGTATACACCTACCTTGACTCTGAAGAAGTGATATAAAGTACCCAAACACATACACTCCCCTGTAAAGCCAGATTAATGACTATAAATGATCAAATAGCAGCAGGGCTCAGTTGCTTTAATTCACAGACAGCCTCAGTTTTCATAAATTATAACCACTTTAATGGCAATGTGCATCTCACATTTCTGATTTTGAGCTGTCCTAATATAGCAATATTAATATGTTCCAACTTGTTTCACTTAAATTCACACTGGCCATGAAAACCTGCATCAGTGATAGTTTAACTGTGGTCAAATAGCAGCACAAATCATATCATTCATTTTCATCCACACATTGTTTGCCCACCAGTTATAGCCACTTTGACTGTGTACACCTTAGCAACATAATTGTGTTTTTTTTAATGGTCACAGTATTGTATTGTAACTTGTTTCACACAAGTGCACATTATCCCTACAAAGCCAGATCAGTACTGTTTAACTTTGATCAAATGACAGGAAGGGTCAGTCACTTTTATCCATAGACGTTCTCTGCATCCCTTACTTGCAACCCTACCCCTGTCCCTAACCCTACACATAATGTTACTAAAATCCCTTTCTCTAGCAGTATTGCTACACAAGACAAAAGGACACAGAAGACAGACATACACCAAACATGAAAAACAGCAACTCTGTCCCAATACCTAACCCTTACCCAACCCTAAAATCCATGAACTCTTGCACACATACCAGCCACTATAACATTTTCAGTCATTCATTTTCATAATCATACTTGTAAACACTATAAAAATGAGCATTTAGTCAAATGAGCTTTCATTTTGTTCTTTCAGTCTTTTTCTCCGCCAAAATCAATCAAATGTGATTTTATATATATATATATATATATATATATATATATATAGGTGCATTTCACTATCTTGAAATACTGAAATCTCGAATTTCAGTATCTCGAGACCAAAATATCGAAAGCCCAGTTGCGCGAAAGTCTACATAACCGAATCTGGAAATGTTGAATCAGCAGTTGTAGTGGTGCGCTGTGTTAATGGATAGCTGGAGATTCAGGTAAGTGTTTATATTTTAAGGGTTTTGGTAGGGAATTTAGTGTATGTTTGTGTGTTGGGAAATTGTAGGTGTAGGTTACGATATGTAGGTAAGAGTATGAGTGTGTAAGTGTTGAGAATAGTGGTGTTTGTACGTATGTGATTTGTGTTTGTGTGGGGGGAATATAGAGTGTGCAGTGGTGGGTTTAGTGTCTTTGTCTTTTTAGTGCGACCTCAGAGTTAGTATATATAAGTAGCAGGGATGTGGGGGGCAGGGCAGCTTCATGTATTTGTATTGTTGTGTGTGTGTGTGTTTTGTTTGTTGTAGTGTGGGGAGGAAGGTGTATGTATGTTTGTGTGGTGGAGGGTGTATTTAAAAGTCGCGGTTTTGAATTTTGCACTTTTGGGGTTTCGGTATTTTGAATTTTCAGCTTTATAGTCTCGAGATACTGAAATTTGAGATTTCAGTATTTTGAGATTATAAAGTGAATCCACACACACACACACACACACACACACACACACACACACACACACACACATATATATATATACACACACACACACACACAGTTGTTAAGGTCTGAATTTTCATGGACCGATATTAGAAGGTTCATTAATGCATTTTTTCCCACTGCAGAAGACACTTTGTGAGAGAGAATGGAGATGAGTTCAGTCTTTCTCTCACTAGATTCAGTCAACTGCTGTATAGTTGGCTGCATCCTTTTTCACAAAAATGCCTATAAAGTGAATATTGCTACTCTGACATCTTTCAGTTCTTAAACAAAACTAATTGGAGAGAAGGGGGAAACACCCAATTCAAAATTCACAGCAAAGCATTTAATGGGATAGAAAAAGGGTACAGACCTCAAACTCCTGAAATTTCAGTTCATGAAAATCTGGAGTTAAGCAGTAGAACTCTCTCTCTCAAAGACTCAGAATCAGAAAGGAGTTCACCAGTACATGATTGTACACAGTGCTTATACAAGTGGGATACAGCTCACTAAGGACTGACATATGAAAGATCAGGCTATTTTTGAAGCAACATCTAGATAATAATGCCTCATGAAGACAAGGGGAGCATACTGAGCCACAGAATCAGGTTTCCTGGGCAGGTACCACCTTTTGAAACAAGCAGAGGATGAAGCAGCAACAATAGCTGAATGCAGCTTTATACGGCCAGGCAGTGTTTTGTCCATTGAGGTAAGCCATAACTTAATGAATCTTGCCAGAAAGAAGCTATCATTTGTTTTGTGACAAAGATTCAAAGTTCAGCTAGAATATTTTAGGATGATTCTAGAAGTAAAAAAGATCAGTCATTCAACTTAATTTTAACATGTAAATTCTAATCTAAAACCCTGTGATATAACATTGTATTCTCTTCTGCTACCTCAGTGCAAAAATCTA
>NC_056731.1:195898634-196031134 GCF_019279795.1 Protopterus annectens
TACTAACTGTTAATGGCTGTACCACACTGTCACCCCAGGTTCCTACCATTAGTTTGTCTCCTAAAACAAGTTTTTTCTAGGTGGCCTGTAAGTAATAGTGAGACAAATGTAATCACTGATGAAAATAAAACTGCAAGCTATAATGCCAGGTGTTCAAATAACTTGAAGCAATATTTAGTGCTAAAGGCTTTGTTCTTGCCACCTGCTCTCATATATTTTTAACTTTGGGCATGAAAGTTTAGGCTATGCAGAGCCATATGCTTTTATTTAGTCTGACTGAATGGCATTCACATTGTAAAGATAACATATTTGCTTTGTAAACCATCTGATATACAGAATATTTACATAATAATAAAATAATCCCCATTCACAGAAATGGTTGGCTCCTTTCTTGTTCACTTTGTCATTGAGTGACCAAAACATAAGGGGATGTAATCCATTTTTATAAGAAATATTCTCTGGAACTGAGATTCATTTTTTTGGTGTTCTACCCAGCCTTGCATTAGCTGAATTTTGTTGCATCTTTGTGAAAAACAGTCCAAAAAATGTGGCTCATTTTAAATGTTTTAGGATAATTTGCCTTTGCATCCCATGTTCACAAATCTTGCACTGATTGATTTCCAGCCCTCTCCAAAGACTTAATCTTTAGTAGTAACAATCTACTGATAATGAGTGTTGTACAAAGAACACAAACAATTGCTAATTCATCCCTGTAACTTTTCATCATAACTTGATGTCCTTGATGCAAGCAATGCGTCTTGGCATTTAGAGAAAAAGAATGATGCTTCAATACGCTACTCTTACAGGATAGAGATTTCACAACACTGACAATCTACAGAGCCAAAAAGCAACAATAGCCCAGGGGAGTGACTTAGTACTTTAAGCTTCTTTTCACGTTAGGCATATAGTGCTTTGAAGTAGCACAGTATTTGCATTCATTTAGACACACAAATCATGACAAATCGTATGAATGATGCTTTAGATGACCTTTGTGCTTACTGTGGTATACAGTGAATTGTAATTGTAGCTGATCAGTGTAGGGATTTTTGACAAATTTGTTCTGACATCTGACTGTTCATATAGATTTAATCATGGCAGAAGTACAATGAGAGATGTCTGGCTAATCAATGACAACATATTAACCAGACTGGGACAAAAAAATGTCATCAAGGGAGGTATTTACAGAACTAACCAAGTTACAGTATTTAACTCTGTCAACATACCATCTTATATTAAGCTGTAACTTCCTTCAGCTATGTCCATGGACCTTTCCACTGGCTGGCTGTTGTGATTCAGGATAAACATGAATGGTGCCATTTCTGCTCATGCTGTTTTCTCGACAGATGTAGCAAACAAGGTTGTATCAGGCCCACACGTCTTCACTATATTAAAAACAACAGTAGAGAATATCAATAACAAGCCTTATGTTAAGAGCGCTTTTGGGCATAATGTGTTGAACTTAGCTTTTCTGCACCAATCCAACAGCTGTTTGTTCTTTTGCCCATTCAAGTAATAGCAAATTGCATTATTTTCTTTCATGAGGAAGGCAGACTCCCTTCATGTCGTGGTTATGCTACATCATTCCCAAAGGATAACGTCAACTTTTACATTTATCAGTTCAGGATATCTAGGCTACAGCTTCTTGGAGCAAATATCACAAATTCCCTAGTCATTGTAGCCCAGACATGTGGCCCAGGGGCTAAAGAAGGCTTAGGTAGGACAGTTAAACAATTACTGCTGAATTAATTCGAAGTCCTTACTTGCCCATAACTTAACTTCTGTGACCTTATTTCAGGAAGACTGCTGGTGGAGATAACCCGGAGAAAGTAAGCTGTTATGGAGAAACTTACCACAGATGGGGATCATCAAGTTCATCTCTGCCAATGGGGTCTGCCTTCGGGTCCTGCAGTCCCCATTTTTGATTGTTTTTGTCCCTTCTAGATTCCTTTGTCAAGATATTTTCCTTCTGAAAGGAAAGGATTAAAACAACTGAAAACTTAGTGCTAGGCCTCCCTGAAGTTGTTCTGTTGTTGTTGATGTGGGTCTGCAGTCCATCTGCTCGGCTAAGGCACTGTTTTTTTTTTTTCTTGGTCTCTGGACTAGTCTCTCAGCATTAGGTTTTCCACAAGTCTTTCGGCTTTTCCCGGTTAAGGGTCACCACAGCAGAACTCCAGTCCACTCATGATTGGCAGTGGATTTTACAGTGCCGAGTTGCCAGCCCGACGCCCAACCTTCAACTAAGGCACGCCCATTCATGCTCGCACCTATCTGCATGTGTTTAGCGGTTGAGTGATGTTAAAGACATGCAGGTAGGTGTGAGCGTGAATGGGCTTGCCTTCGTTGAAGGTTGAGCATCGGGCTGGCAACTTGGCACCGTAAAATCCACTGCCAATCATGAGCGGACCAGAGTTCCACTGTGGCGACCTCTAACTGGGAAAAGCCGAAAGACTTGTGGTAAACCTAATGCTGAGAGCCTAGTCCAGAGACCAGGGCAAAGGGGAGGGCAAACCCATTTTTCAAGGTTCTTATTGACAGTGACCTACCCTATTTAAGCTGATCATATCTCTGGAAGATAAACCTTTCTTCCTGTAGTGGCACCTTTGAATCTTGTTGACTGTGCTTTCTGGCTTTAACATTAATGTATTATTAAGCTCATTACTTTTCCAGGTTCAGTTCCAGGAGCTTATAGAGTATTACCTATCCTAACCCAAAATCTAACCTTGCAGATTCCACTGAGTTTGGGAGGATACTTTGGGATGGTCCCTGAGCTTTCCATTATGTATTTATTGAATAGGAAGCCTTGAATTGAGGTTCAGAAGTTTACTCTAAATCAAAGCACAATACTCATGTGAGTGGCAGGTCTCAGGCCAGGGTGCCCTTTTCCTCTAGATTGTTTTGGCAAGGGGAAGTAAGAAGTCACTAAGAGCTTACCCTCAGAATTTCAGTATTTCAAGATATACTGCTGAAAATTCTGTACGTAGAAATGATGGTGTATTTAAACTTGACAGAGTCACTTTGTAACTCTTGGTGCCCGTATTATCATTCATTAAATTTGTATGGAAGACCCTTGATAACCTACATACCAGGACTCCTCAGTCAAATTGCACATACTCTGCCACCACAGGGAGCTCCACCATGGTTCATCAAGCAGTGTCTCCCTCGTCAGTGACTCTGGCAGGACTTAAAGGCAAAAATACACCTTATCAGTGTCCCCCCTTCTGTATTAGCTCTTGGTCTGCACATTTCTCAATGTAATGTGCACCTCACCAGGTATTGCTTGGGGAGGGGGGCAGCTGCATATTGCTGAGTCTGTTCTTGATTTTGATATGAAAATTAGCATTACACTAATGTGAATGACTGGAAACTCTGCCAGTGTCATTAAAGACCATTGTACATAGCTGACACATTGGCGTGATCTGCAGTATTTAGAGTTGTGCTTGGGAGATGGTTGTAGTTCCATGTCTCATGAATGTCAGCAAGGGCTGAGCAGAAAAGGCCCAGTGCTTCCTTCACTGGGCTGAATCTGTATGACATGTATCAGGGTAAGGAAGCCCTAGCTAACTTCAAGGAGAAAGGTCCACTGCCCACTTCTCCACCAGGTAAAATAAAACCAGTTGACCACTCAACAAGCATAAAGGTTCAGAAACAGGAAGCTACCCTTTAAACTTTGGTGCATTCCTAGGTCACAGGGTTAAGGCAAGGTACAACAGAATTTCTCGGGCCTACCCAGCAGTAAAGTATATCTAAAATACCTTTAAAACTCCAGCCTATGCAGAGTGATGTCCTTCAAGGATGCATCTGCAGTCCTAACATATGGGTTGTCCTGCCTCAGGCAGCCCTTCGGTCGGCCGGATTCCAAAGTCTGGGTCTGGCCTCGGCTGATGTTGCACTTCACCCGACGTCATAGCTGCTGTCAATTGGGTATAAAGGCATCAGCCGACGCCATTTTCCTCCATCTTTCTTGCCGCGCGGTGCCCGAAGCAGAAGCTGTTCGCAAGTACCGGTCGGTCAGATCCAGAGATTTCTACTACCGAAGACTTCTTAAAAGCTAAGTACCCCGTTGGGGACTCTTTCTTGCCTCAGCCGATGTCAGAAAAAGTAAATAATTGTTTAACTTGTGGGAAACAAATACCTCATAAGGATTTCCACTCTTACTGCCTTCCTTGCTTAGGCCCAGACCACGACGTAGCAGCTTGTCTAGCCTGTGCTTCCTTCAACCGACGGACACTTAGACGTCGGTCGGAGTTTGCGGAGGAGTTTTTTGGTCCCGCTTTTGCTTACAAAATGCCGTCGGAGACTCCGACTTCACAGTTAGCTAAAAAGCGTAAGGAAAAGGACCGACACTCGCGGTCCGCGGTTTCGGCCGAAACCACGGTTAAGCCAACCGCGAGTGTCTCGGTTTCGGCTGAAACCGAGTCCTCGGTTCTTCCTTCGGCCAAAAGCATACCTCCGACAGCCAAAGCCTCACACAGCATGGCTGAATCTGCTACTGAAATTTCTCCTGCTGTAGCAGGCACTCAGGATTTATCCGATACTATTCCTTTAGACATATCTACTCCTGCACGTGGAGCTGCTAGGCCCCCTGCATCCATGTCTATCAAGGCTTTTTCTAGGGCTAAAGCAGCTAAATCTTCTAAGGCCTTGCCTGCTAAAACCCCCTCACACAGGCCTAGCTCTAGTTCCCAAATGCTCAGCCTGGCAGAGGATCTCATTTCTTTGATCAGGGGATCCCATTCTCATCCTGACAGGGCCTCTCTTTCCCCTCCAGAGAAGAGGCCTAGAGCAGAGCCCCCAGAGCCAGTTTCTTCAGATTATTCCTCTGATGATTCAGAAAACTCAAATCCTCCAGAAGGCCCTTATTCTCCTTATGAGGACTCTGACGCAGAAGACTCCATTCCTTCTGCCTCTCCTCCTGAGGAATTTTCTTTTGGGGAAACCTTGCATGCTATGAGAGAGCAATTCCAATGGCAGGGCCAGGATTTTTCAGATTCTAGGAAGAGGCTAAGGACCTTTTTACACTTGCCACAGCGTAGGCCTTTAGCCATTCCTCCAGTACTATCAGTTGTGGATGATGCATTTAATGATGCTTGTACTGCCCCTGACTCTCTTCCCCCATCCCCTGCTAAGCCCGACAGATACTACAGGGTCCCGGACACACATTATCACTTGTATAAGGCTCCTATTGCAGATCCTGAAACTATTTCACAGGGCCCCAAAGCTGTAGCAACTGCCTCTGCCAAAAACCCCCTCCCCTCTGAAAGAGAATCTAGAGCATTAGAGAGATGGGGTAAAAAAGTTTATACTTCTGCTACTCTTTCGGCTAGGGCCTTAAACTGTCAATTCCACATGATTCAATACCAGGAATTTTTGTTAGATCAGCTAAATAAAAAACTATCCTCTCCTGAACCTATAGACCGTAAGTCCCTTCAGGATTTTGGTACATAACACTCAGCAGGTCAGTAATCATTCTTTAAAATGCGGCTATGATGCACCGGAGGCTTCCTTTAGATCAGCTATGACTGGTACAGTGATCAGAAGGCATGCATGGTTAAAAGAGCAATCCTTACCAGACCATGTAAAGTCAAAGCTCCTAGATGCTCCCATGGAGAAACACAGTTTGTTTGGCTCATCTGCACAGCAAGTGTTAAAGAAGGTGGAAGAAAAAGCAAAATCTGTTCAAACAGTCAAGGATTTCTTACAGGTCCAGCCTCCGAGGTTTAGTAGAAATTGGCCTTCGAAGAATTGGTCCTTTCCAGACACCACCAGAGCACAGAGAGGCAGAAATAGGCGCCCAAGGGGCAGAGGTCAATCCAGAGGTGCCTACAGGGGATGTCAGTGGCAGCCTAACAACCAGAGAAGTACTGCCACAGACCCAGCTACTACCACTACCACAGGACAGTCACAGTGACTTGGCTCTGATACCGCCTACCAGGGAACAACTGGAAGCACCCTTAGGCGGAAAGCTAGCCTTATTTTCAGTAAACTGGCATTACATTACAGGAGACAAATGGATTTTACAGACAATAGACAAAGGTTACAGGTTTCACTTCCATACTCTACCAAGGAAGAGAGGAATGCCAAACCTACCACCAAACCAAAAAACAAACGCTCTAGAACAAATCAACCACTTACTAAGGATGAGAGCTATAGAAAAGGTACCGCCTATGGAACAAGGACAAGGATTTTATTCCAGACTTTTCCTGGTGCCAAGAAAAGAAAACCAATGGAGACCTATTCTCGACCTGTCCGCTTTGAACACATATCTCATTGTTCCAAAATTCAAAATGCTGACCCTACAGCAACTTCTTCCCATGCTGGGCAAGGAGTCTTGGCTGGTGACTCTAGATCTCAAGGAGGCATACCTGCACGTCCCTATACGACCAGATTGCAGAAGATACCTCAGATTTCTTGCAGGATCAGAGCATTATCAATTCTCAGCATTGCCCTTTGGCTTATCTACTGCGCCCAGAGTATTCACAAAATGCCTGGCATCAGTAATTGCTCATTGCAGGCTTCAGGGAATTCAAATTTATCCATACCTGGACGACTGCCTGATACAAGCGGACAACAAAGTCAAATTAACAAAAGATTTGGAAAAGGTTATTCACCTATTGCAAGCCCTGGGATACACAGTCAACATAAAAAAGTCAAGGCTGGTACCATCCCAAAGGATAACATTCTTGGGTGCAGAACTGGACACATCAAATCAAATGGCATTTCTCACAGCAGAAAAGCAAAAGCAACTACCACTCTATTTCATGGCATTAACAACGCAGAACCAGCTTACAGCAAGGAAAGTCCTGCAAGCCCTGGGTTACATGGCATCCTGCATAATATTGATTCCACATGCCAGACTACATATGAGGAAGTTGCAATGGTACCTAAGGAATTTATGGTCTCAGCACAAGCACAGCCAAGAAACCCAAATTCCAATAATTCCATGCCTGAAGCAAGAATTCCTGTGGTGGGCTCAGGCCTGTCAGTTGAACAAAGGACTGCCTTTCCACAGCCCTCACCCAAGCCAGACTATCACCACGGACGCCTCAGACCTCGGTTGGGGGGCACACATGGTAGACAAGTGTATACAAGGCCTATGGACACAAGACCAGCTGAACCTACACATAAATCAAAAAGAGATGCTGGCAGTGAAATGGGCAATTCAGACATTCAGACCGTTTCTTCAACAAGGTCATTTGCTGATAAGGACGGACAACACCACAGTTATGTGGTATATCAACAAGCAGGGAGGCACACATGCATATCCTCTATGCCGGATGGCAATGGACCTGTGGAATTTGGCCCTGAACCTCAACATTCAGCTCCAGGCTATATTTGTGCCAGGAAAAGAAAATATACTAGCAGACACCTTAAGCAGAACTACCACGGATGCCCACGAATGGCTGCTGCATCCAGACATCTTCAAATCCATTACAAAGAAATGGGGGCTACCAGAAATAGACCTGTTCGCTTCCCCACACAACCACCAATTGAGAAAATTCTGCACAAGGACATACCACCCACTTGCTTGGAAGGTGGACTCCCTATCCTTCAGTTGGGAAAACCTAACAGCATATGCATTCCCACCTCTTCCTTTGATGCACAAAGTGCTACTGAAGATCAAAGAAGATCACCCAAAAATCATCCTGATAGCTTCAGACTGGCCGAGGCAGCATTGGTACCCGCTATTGAGGAGTATGTCTTGAGCACACGCATGGCCTCTACCTCTAGTTCCTTTACTGCTAACACAGAACAACTTCAAGATCCTGCATCCAAACTTGAAAACACTGCAGCTAGCTGCTTGGAATCTTACATAAAACAAAATAACCCAGATTTATCTCAGAGGGTTAAAGACATTATCCTGGAGGCTCGCAGACCCTCCACAAGGAAAACTTATTCAGCAAAATGGAAAAGATACCTCATTTGGAGTGCAGCAAAAGGAGAAAATGTATCATTGGCAAACATAGCTAACATCCTGGAATATTTAGCAGAACTCTTCCACAATGGCCTGTCTTACTCCTCCATTAAGATTCATGCATCAGCAATTTCAGCAGAATACAACATGGATCCTCCAGTCTTCTCTCATCCTCTACTCAGGCAGTTTCTAAGAGGTATTAAAAATGTAAAGCCTCCAAGGAAGCCACCTTTGCCTACATGGGACCTGAACTTTGTGCTTGAAAAGTTAACACTTCCCCCTTTTGAACCAGCAGCAACAGCAGAATTACAGTTCTTATCTTGGAAAACTGCTTTCCTGCTTGCAATCACTTCAGCAAGAAGGGTATCTGAATTACAGGTATTAATGGCAGTACAGCCCTTCCTTATCTTCCATCAGGATAGAGTGTCCTTGAGAACTAACCCTACTTTTATGCCAAAGGTGGTCTCCAGGATATCATTGAACCAAGCAATCCACCTACCAACATTCTTCCCCAACCCACAGAACAGGGGGGAAAGACTACTGCATACCTTGGATGTGCACAGGCAATTACGTTACTACCTGGACAGAACCAAGAACAATAGAAAAACTGACCAGCTTCTGGTAGCATATGCAACAGGAATGGAAGGAAAAGCAATTTCAAAACAGACAATCTCAAAATGGATAGGAAATTGCATTAGATTTTGTTACTCTTTTCATGGAAAGACAACTCCAGAGAACATCAGACCTCACTCCACAAGGGCTACAGCCACTACTACAGCTTTCTTCAGGAGTGGCTACCAAAGACATTTTAGAGGCTGCTACTTGGAGCTCCGTGCATACATTTGCCAAGCATTATAATCTACCTTTATACTCCAGATCCCGAGCAGGTTTTGCCACTGCTGTTTTGCAAGGGATCTTAACTACACCATAATCTTCTTAGTGCCTCCTCCCCCAGTTTGGCTATGGTATTCTACCCATATGTTAGGACTGCAGATGCATCCTTGAAGGACATAGTACAGTTTTGTACCTACCATAAATGTAGATGTCCGAGAGGTATGCATCTGCAGTCAGGATTACCCACCCTCCTTCCCCTCTGTGGTACTCCTAGGGTATTTGCCCATCTTGTAGCTGGCTGGGGGAATCTATTATGGTGTATTTGTTTGTATATATGTATTTACATGTTACTTTGTTTGCTCTCTACTGTTTGGAATCATTTGCATTTATCCAAATTTAGCCTTCCTAGAGGGCACCTGGCATCTGGGGCAAGAAACACTGAGGAAAATGGCGTCGGCTGATGCCTTTATACCCAATTGACAGCAGCTATGACGTCGGGTGAAGTGCAACATCAGCCGAGGCCAGACCCAGACTTTGGAATCCGGCCGACCGAAGGGCTGCCTGAGGCAGGACAACCCATATGTTAGGACTGCAGATGCATACCTCTCGGACATCTACATTTATGGTAGGTACAAAACTGTACTTTTTTCCAGCTGGCCATATGCCATAGGATCAGGTTATGACTGGGAAGGTGAGAGGAAGACTTGCCCAGCCAAGCATGAAAATCTTTAAAAATTCACTTCTTCGATCATACTGTGAAGCAAGGCTGCACTCATAGAATTCATAACATTTCTTGTCTTTTCTGCCTTCTTTTCTTCCAGTGCATTGAGTATTTTTTAACAGTGAGTTTTTGAGCAAAAATCCATAGTACCAGACCTTTCCTAAGACAGATTAGTTATTACTTATTGTTTTCCTCTTCAATCAGATGAATGAGGATCTGCATCAGTTTTGATCTAAATCTATTTTGTGCATAGTGTTAAGCATGTTTTCTGCGTGTTTCCCCAATTCCTGTTTGTCAAGGAATAAAAATAATTCTGCAGAGACTGCATAAATTGTTTAAAATTCTATTCCCAGTTAACCCATCCCAAAGGAAATTCCTACAATTTTTAGCTTCTTGGTAGATCTTATCAAGCTCATGTCTTCAATGTTTGACCTATTTTCTGTGCCTTGTATATTTTTGTACTTTTAAATGTCTTTCAGTGGCTATTTTTTAGGCTTAGAAATTTGTATCTCTTCCCACAACCTTGTTACTGGCAGTTAACTACTTCACCAAGAAATATCTTGTAGGAGTGTTTTCTTGTTCCTTATCAGCACATCAAGGAGCCAAGATTTATCTATCCTTTTTAACCAGGTTAATCCTCTTAGGCTAGTAGCCTTTTTTTTCACAGGAGATTCAATGTAGTGTTTGTAATACTAGGGAAAATTTGTCCAGGGCATCATGGAGCATCCCCTTCTCGTCATTGTTGTGAGTGGGAACTATTTTGGAGAAGTACTTCCTGTTTCCCATTTAGGCACAGATACAGACCCACATCATCAACATGCAAATGGAGCAAAAAGGAGGTGGAGTACTGAAGTAAATGAAGGAGAAAGCAAATATTGAGACTGGAGAATGTGTGCAGGATTCTGAGGAAATGTTTCAAAGAAACCTATTTTGATGGAGATGAGTCAGCAAAAGGATGGATGTATAATTACAACCCTCCAGTCGAGAGGGTTGTGGAATGATTTTCTTAAAGAAATGATGGTGCAGAGTGAGCCAGAAAATGAAGGAGATGTTTCCTGAGGGGACATTATGGAGAAAATGCAAAAGGAAGATTCAGAGACAATCCTGATGAATAGTGGTGAGATGGAAAAAGAAACATTCAGAGAAAGTAAAAGAAGGCAAAAGTGGAGTAGCAGAAAAGGTAGAAGAAAATGAAAAACAGAAGTACATGGTAAGGATTCATAGTAAAGAAGACAAAAAATGGACAGGTATGAAGTGTGGGGCAGTTTAAGAGCTCCTTTTGGGTGTAAAAGCACATGAGGTAAGATAATTTATTCTTATTAACAGAGAGACATTTTGTGACATATTTGAGTCTTTTTTTAATGGGAAATTTTCTTGAAGACTATGAAAAAAAGAAAGATTGTAACCCATGTGATGAAAGCATTTAGCAAGGAAACAAAAAAGATCCATGCACAATTTTGAACAGAGGTAGAGAGAGAGAGAGAGAGAGAAAGAGAGAGAGACTTTGAAAGGATTTTGAAAGCTTTATGTAAAGAAGTACTAGACATTGCAAAAGTTTATGACAAAAGGGGGTGTATGGACTGGTCCCTGGGGGTTGTAATATTGTGTTAAAAATAGAAAGATAAAAAATTATACCAAGCATTGAGGAGAAGAGGGGTGTTGTAAAATCATGGGGACAACTCAAAACTTTTTTTTTGTTGAAAAGGACGTTTGATAAATAACTGTGACAAAAGAAAATGTTATATTTGTGGGAGAAATGGGACATAATGGAAAAAAATGTGAATTAAAATGTTATAAATTTAACAAAATTGGGCATTTGTGGATGGATTACAAAAATGAAAATAATAAGGACAAAGAAAGAGGAGAAATTCTAGAAGTAGTAAAAATAGAACAAAAATTAGACGAGAAAAAATAATAAAGAGGATATAGAAGAAGGTTCTGAAATAAGTGACGGAAAAGACATAAACTGGGAGGTAGTAAAAGAAAAAAAATATTTTATTGGTAAAGAGGTAAAAGGCAGAAAAAAAATGTAAAGGGATAAGTACAAAATAAAAAGAAAGGAAATGGATGAAAAATATATACAGCTAAAGATTGGGGTTTGGTATAATGTTTAAGGTGTTTGACTCACAAACACAAGGTACAGTGTTAGATTCTCACCTTTGGGAAGGAAATTGGTTAGGCTTATAATGGCCTGCTAAGGAAGCTAGCCTTGTAATTTGTTATGAACTTATGAAACCGTGAATCTAAGGAAAAGGGAAAATGAAAATTGTAGAGTGCTTTCTGTAAATGTGAATAGTATTAAGAATATAATAATCAGAATAGGAATTTTGCAGTGATGTAATACATGTGATGTAGATGTGATTAGAAGACCGAAGATTTTTTAACAAATAAAAGATTACAAACAGAGAAGCTATGAGGAGGAAAGATAATTTGGACTTTGGGAAATATGAATTCTTGTGGAATAGCAGTATACTGTAGAACTACAGTAAAGCTAGATGTAATTTTAACAAAAATGGGATGATTAACCATCGTAGATTTAAAATGAAAAGAACAAGTATATAGAATTATAACATTATATGGTTATACCAACTGTAAATAAAGGGAAGCTTATTTCATAAGATTTTTGATTATGTAGTGATAAATATGACTATTATAATGACAGGAGACTTTGTGATTTATGAGGTAAGTATAAAAAGAAAGAAAATGATATAAGAAAAATGTTAGAAATTATCAGATGTGGTAAGTTAAAACTTTGGGACAAAAAATTCATGGGCTTATAATATGGCTAGAGATAAAAAAAAACAAATACTATGTAAAACAGGCAAAGAAATAAAAAGGATAAATGAAAAAGTGTGAATGAAGAAGGAAAGACATTAGTAATACAGTTATAAAAGATCATATTGCTATGAGTACATTTTATAAAAAGCTGGTTTGAATAGTGGATGATATTTAAGGAAAAATATAAAAAAATGTTTTACTGTGACAATTTTTACAGTGATGTGAGAAAAGTAGAGAAAGAAAAATATGAAAGAACATATAATGATGCATTTGGAAGATTTAGAATGTAACGACAGAAAATAATTTGACAAAGAAAAGGAATTATATGAAAGAAAGCAAGAAAAATACAAGAATTGTTATGTAAGCAAATATATTTTTTACAAGAAAAACGGGAAGTATTGAGTTACTCAAGCAGATTAGTAAAAGAAGATGGTAGTGAATGACAAAAGTAAAAAATTGTAAAAGTATAAATAGAACTTAGGAAAATATTTTGAGTAGTGTAGTACAATATGTGCAGGAAATGTTTAAGGAAAAAGGAAGGTAGTGAAAACCCATGGACAGTAAAAAAGTTAACAGAAAAAGAGAATAAAGAATTGGAAAATTAGATTTCTTTAAATGAAGTGGATAAAGTATTAGGACAAGAAAATATAGATTTAGTTACAGGCCCAGATGGAATAGGGGATGAATGTATAAAAATGCAAGGGATTAGCAAAAAAAATAAAGATTTTGTATGAATAGTTAAATGAGGGTTTTATGTATAAAAATTATTTTGTGGAATACTTAAATTTATATGGAAGAAGGAAGATAGAAGAGAATTAAAAAACTGGAGACTAGTAGTAGTCAATAATAACGATTATAAGATTTTTATGAAAGTAATACAAATGAGATTTGAAGCTAAAATGAAAAATATTATGGAACATAGCATATATAGTATAAAGGGGAAGGGTTGTCAAGAATTATTAATGATACAGAAATTTTGGATGATGATATGATCAGAAAAGAAGTGAAAATCATAATATGATATTTTAATAAGGTATTTAACACAACTAGACATGAAATCTTGTGGGTAATTATGCATATCAGCATATAGTAATAAAGTAAAAATACTTGGTTAAGCTAAGAGGTACATATGAAGAGTGTTGTAAGACAGGGATGTCCAATGTATACTGTTTGCATTAGTTGTGAACTTGATAGTATGTGAAATAAATTGTAAAATGAAGGAGGCTGGGTATATAACACCTGAAGGATTAAGAATTCAACTTCTGTTAACATATGTTGATGACATTATAATTGCAAAAAACAAAATTTGGATAAAAGAAGTAATGTACACAAATTAGTGTCTAGAGATGAGAGGGATGGCCCTAAATAAAGAGAAAAGTAAAGGTTTAGGTGATACAGTAACGTTTGGGGGTATATATTTTACAATTAATACAATTTCTGGGTTGGGTATACAATTTGGGTGTAAAGATATAAGTAGAATTCAGTGGGGAAAAAGTAGAAGAAATAAAGCAAATATGCCTTTTCTGGAGAACATATTATCATTCAGAAAAAAAGACTTATTTGATAAATTCAGTACTGATGAGAAAAATAGAGTACTTAGCAAGTATATTTATGTTGGCAACCACATTTGAAAAATAATTATTGCAGATGATTTTTTGCATTTATATGGGGTTCTACATTAAACCCAGTAAAAACAGGAGTTCTGTATGTAAATAAAGGAGGAGGAGGAGGTGGTTTAGGGTTGATTAACCCAGTGGTATACACCGTTTTGTTAAATTTGTAGAAAGTGTTAAAGTAGATAAATTAAAAAGGTATGAGATCAGTAGTAAAACTATATATAAGTATGCTAAATTTGGGGGTATAGTTAAAAAGAGGAAAAAAGTAAATAAAGAAATAAAATATTAACAAAAATTTTGTTTTGGAATATAAAAATTGATGATATAAAAAGATAGAAAAGTATGTTTTAATGTAACGATAACACATTACTATGTAAAACCATGGGAAAATCTGACAGATGAAAAAATTAAAGCTATAAAATAAGCAAATAGTGTAATCAGAAAGTAGAATGTCAAGATTTTTTCTGGAGGCTAGTATGGCATGTTGGTGAAGGAAACAGAGGGATGAGGAAGTGATGGGGTAGGTATGGTGTTAAGGACCGGAATGCAGAAGGTCAGATGGTAGTGGATTTTGTAAAAAGGATGGATGTGGCTGTGGTGAATATAAATTTTAAGAAGAGGGAAAAGCATAGGGTGTTGTACAAGATGGAGGAAGATGCAGACAAGTGGATTATATCCTATGTAGGAGGGCCAGTCTGAAGGAGATTAGAGACTGCAAAGTGGTGGCAAGGGAAAGTGTAGTTAGTCAACATAGGATGGTGGTCTGTAGGATGATGTTGGTGATCAAGAAGAGGAGTGTGAGGGCAGTGCCAAGGATCAAATGGTGGAAGCTGAAAAAGGGTGATTGTGAGGCGGAGTTCAGGGAAGAGTTAAGTCAGGCACTGGGTGGCAGTGAAGTGAGTTACCGAATAGCTGGGTAACTACAGCAGAGCTGGCAAGAGAGACAGCTAGTAAGGTGCTTGATGTGATATCTAGACAGAGGAAAAGGACAAGGAGACCTGGTGGTAGAACAAAGAAGTACAGGAGAGTATACAGAGAAAGAGGTTGGCGAAGAAGTGGGAATGTCAGAGAGATGAAGAAAGTAGACAGAAGTATAAGGCGATGAGGCATATGGTGAAGGTGTATGGAAAGTTGTATGAAAGGTTGGCCACTTAGGAGGGAGAAAAGAAACTGTACTGATTGGCTAGACAGAGGAACCAAGCTGGGAAAGATGTGCAGCAGGCAAGAGTGATAAAGGATAATGAGGGAAATGTACTTATAAGCGAGGAGAGTGTGTTTAGCAGATGGAAAGAGTACTTTGAGGGGCTGATGAATGAAGAGAAAGAAGATTGGATGATGTGGGGATAGTGAATCAGGAAGTACAATGGATTAGTAAGGACAGTTATGAAGAGGATGAAGAATGGAAAACCTTTTGGACCAGATGACATACCTGTGGAAGCATGTAGGTGTTTAGGAGAGGTGGCACTGGAATTTTTAACCAGATTGTTTAATGAAATCTTGGAAAGAGAGAGGATGCCTGAGAAGTGTTTTGGCACTGATTTTTAAGAATAGTGCAGAGCTGTAGTAACTACAGATACATAAAATTGATCAGTCACAGCATGAAGTTATGGGAAAGTGTACTGAAAGCTAGGTTAAGAAGGGAGGTGATGATTAGTAAGCAGCAGTATGGTTTCATGCCAAGAAAGAGCACTACAGATGCGATGTTTGCTCTGAGTGTGTTGATGGAGGAGTATAGAGAAGGTCAGAAGTTATATTGTGTCTTTGTGTACTTAGAGAAAGCATATGACAGGGTGCCTAGAGAGTTGTGATACTGTATGAGAAAGTCGGGAATGGCAGTGAAGTATGTAAGAGTGGTGCAAGATATGTACAAGGGTAGTGTGACAGAGTTGAGTCTGCGGTAGGAGTGATGGATGCGTTTAAGATGGAGGTAGGATTACATCAAGGATCAGCTCTGACCCCTTTCTTATTTGCAACGGTGATGGACAGGCTGACAGATGAGATCAGACAAGAGTCCCTGTGGACTATGATGTTTGCAGATGACATTGTGATCTGTAGTGAGAGTAGGGAACAGGTTGATTAGACCCTGGAGAGGTGGAGATGGGCTCTAGAGAGGAGAGGAATGAAGGTCAGCAGGACTAAGACAGAATATATGTGTTTGAATGACAAGGGGAATACAGGAATGGTAAGAATGCAGGGAGTAGAGTTGGCAAAGGTGAATGAGTTTAAATAATTGGGATCAACAGTTCAGAGTAATGGTGAGTGTGGAAGAGAGGTAAAGAAGAGAGTTCAGGCAGGGTGGAGTGGGTGGAGAATAGTGTCAAGAGTGATTTGTGACAGACTGTTACCAGTAAGAGTGAAAGGGAAGGTCTACAAGAGAGTAGTGAGACCAGCTATGTTATATGGGTCGGAGAAGTTGGCACTGTCAAAAAGGCAGGAGTCAGAGCTGGAGGTGGCAGAGTTAAAGATGTTAAGATTTGCACTGGGTGTGACGAGGATGGACAGGATTAGAAATCGGTAAATTAGAGGGTCAGCTCAGGTTCGACGGTTTGGAGACAAAGCCAGACAGGTGGGATTGCATTGGTTTGGACATGTGCTGAGGAGGGATGCTGGGTGTATTGGGAAAAGGATGGAGCTGCCAGGTAAGAGGAAAAGAGGAAGGCCTAAGATAAGGTTTATGGATGTGGTGAGAGAGACATGCAGGTGGTTGGTGTGAAAAAGCAGGATGCAGAGGACAGGAAGAAATGGAAACAGATGATCCACAGTGGGGATTCCTAACAGGAACAGTTGAAAGAAGAAGAAGAAAGTAATAGATACATTGCCAGTAAAAGGAAATATGCCATATAAAAAGAAAAGTGGTAGAATATGTTTACATTGTCAAGAAGAAACAACTACGAAACGTGTTTTTTTGAATTGTAAAAGAGTAAAAAAATTATGGGTAAAACTATGTAAAGAAGATTTTTTGAAAATATAAATGAAATGGATAAAGTAAACATGAGTATGATTAAATATAGATATTATAAGAATAGAAGTAAAGAATATGTTAAGAGTAGATAAGTTATTTTATGTTGTATGGATTATATGGAATGAAAGAATAAATAAACTTATGTTTATTGGTAAATGAATTTTAGCAACAATAAAGTAAAATCAGATGGTAGTTATGAAAAAAAGGAATAGGGGTCTAAATAGGAATGAAAATTTTGCATGATTGTAAAGGAAAAAAACTGATTTTTATATTTATATTTTTGTACATATGTAAATATTTTATATACAAATAAAGGACCCCTACTCTTTTCAGTAGGTGCTGTGGGATCTTTTACATCCATTTGAACTGCAACTAATTCAGGTAGATGGAACTTCAATTTAATGTCTCATCGAAAGGATGAAAAACTCAGGAGTCCTGCAGTCCCCCTCATGCTGTACTGCAGCTTCAGTAGTTCATCTATTTGTTGTGGGAATAGAGCCCAGAATCTCTCCTAGCAAGGGTTTGTTTCTCAGAAAATCTTTCTAATGAATGTCGTACACACAGAGTGGATCTGATAGTCTTGTCCACAGAATATTTAAACGGTGATTCAAGGGTTTGGGCTCACCTCATTTGTCTTGTGATTGTCATTGTTCTTTTCAAGAGGCAAGATTCCACTAGAAAAATAAAAAACAAATTGTGTAGAAGCGACTTTTATTAATAGAGTAGCAGAATACTCATGGTGCCTTTGCAATTCACGTCCTGAGGGAAGTTAAGAACAATAAAGTGCTTGTGCTTATATAAATCAAAAGCAACAGTAATCACCAATTAGACACCAGTTAAATTTAGTTTCAAATCCACCAATAAATATATAGGAAAATTTCAAGACAGCAAGTATTAATGAAACCAAATTAAAATACAAAATGAATTAAGAAATACATTTATATCAAAGGAGACCATTATAATTCTAGTTTTAATCCATTTACCTGTAAAAAAAATCAATTGAGCTTCTCATGACAGTAACAGAAATGTAATGTTCCCCTCACTAATGATTTCTAGATAAGCTAATTCACTGCCAGAGAGGGGAATCAGCCGTACCCTTATGTTCTAACAAATATGTATTCTTTGTAATCTGAAGTACCTTCCTTACTTTCACCTTTAAGATTAACAAAATCCAAAACATTTAAAGTAAACTTTTAAAATTCTCACAGTTTAAAGTACACCTGTACATAGCACTGTTGGTGTTCTTTCCCCTAATGTCATACTTCTGCTCATAAATTCAGCTCTTTTTTTTAGTGGTGTGTCGAATGTGGAAGGCACTATGTCAACCTTCCAGATGCATAAAGTATGAAGGGTGACTGACAGTTAAAATACTTAGCTGAAGTAGAACAGTAAGTATTCACACAACTAAAAGTAAGAGGAATATGGGTAAATCTGCCATATTTAGGTACCTCTTACTGTACATTCTCTGGACTTACTAGTGGTCTCTTTCACTAGTACATGTTCAAATAAATCCTTCAAATCCAATTGTTTTTCATATTAATAAACAATGGTGTATTATCGATCAACACTTACCAAGTCCCTCTGTGCTTTTAAAGTTAGTCAGTTATCATAATATCTGTAGTGGTGTAATCAAGACTGAGTTAACTCCATCCTTAAACTTTTATCAGCACTGTTCATACCAGCTACTGAAATCAATCTACCACCCTGACGTAAATGAGTGGTTGAAATAACCCATCTCTGAATTCAACAGTGTCATTGTCAGCATGGTCATAACTTGGCTAGGATAGTGTCTAGTCAAAAATCTACTTTTGAAAGAAAAACAATTTTTTAAATGTGGAATCAGAAATGTTGAGGTTGCTCACATGAGCTTTTTATCTTTTCAGAGCATTAGTTTTCATGGAAATAGATGCATACTGTTAAAGTCTAGAAAATAATTACTTGAAACATCTTTCCTGTCATGCTAGTAAGCAACTGCTCAGCTTGAGCTCTTTTTATTATTATTAAAATATCAAGAAAAGCTGTACTAATCTTATTGTATGTAAAGTCAACAACCTAGTAAATCCTTCCCCTAGGTATTTAAAAAAAAAACTAATTAATCCATAATGATCCCACATATGAACAAAAGCATTATCAGTAAAGTAAATGTGCATCAAAATATAAATTATTATTATAACTATAACGATCTTTGTATTGCACTAAAACCAAATTTGCATAACTAGAGGCAAGTATAGCATCCATTTCTACTCGATTCATCGGTTGAAAATGCTATCATCTTGCACAAAATAAATGCACCTGCACTAAAGCTGTGCATGCTGGCAGAGGACAGTGTGGTTTCCCATGTTTCCAATTGTTTCATCTTCCTTCCTGACCACTTTGTGTAGGTTCAGGGAAGATGTTTAGCCAGTGTTTGAACAGTCTCTCTACTGCCCGGATGCTGAAATTGCATACTTGGCTATAAGCCATAGTGCTCTGCATGTGTAGTTTCAGAATTTGAGGTCTTGTGCCTCGTGAAAACCATAGTAATTTATTCCTTAAAATGGAACATGCTTTCTATTTATATATGCAGCAAACAATTTCCTTGTCCAGCTTCCTATCCATTAAGCTAATTTCAAGAGCACCTCCATTCTTTGAGAAAGGCAAGATTATAGTACATTATAGTCAAAGTTCATTTATCAGCTGTTACGGCGTTTCTCACCTTGTAGAGTCCAGCACTTTTTGAAATGCAGACAGTTGTTTTTGAGGAGTATGTCTTCTAAACTCTCCTGTTTGAATGTAATTTTTATGTATTTTTTGCCCCCATTCCTTGCAGGCCATCAGACCCACTCTCTCCACCTACCAGCCCATTTGTTCCCTTAATTGGGCAAGATCTAACCAGAGGGTTTGTCATCCAGGCAGCCATCAGGGTAGTTCCATGTTTTTCCATTTTCTCCCTGATCCTTATGACGCACACCCTGAGTGAAGTTACAAGAAGGGGATGTTATCTCTCTCTGAATATAAAACTGTAACTAGTAGGGTGCCACAAGGATCAGTTCCATACCCTCTCCTGTTTGGCATTTGTTTTGCAGACATTTCAGCCAATATCTCAGAAGTGTAGTCGATCATGTTTACTTGTGACTGCAAACTGGATACTGTTATCCTGTTATCCACTGACATAAAGCTACATTAGCAAGGACTTGGAATGTGCATATGCATATTGTATCAAAAACAGTGTCTACAGTAAAAATGTGCAGAATAGTAGCATTTGGCAAAAAAGTTTCTCCCATCTCATACTCCTCTTTAGACAAATACAGTCATAAGAGACCTAGATAGTTATGTAGATAAACTCTCTCAAGTCATTGTCAGGTTTCTACCCTAATCAGGAAATCCTTCTGTCTGGGCCAGTTAGTTTCCAAGGGAATATCTTCAAGATCTGAAGAAGCCATTCTATCACTGTACTCGTCCCTTATCAGACCCGTCATAGAATACAGTGCTCCTTTTGATATGTACAAATCTACGCATATCACTCAATTGGAAAGACCCCAACGATTTTTAACTGATAAAATTAAAGATATTAAATCCTTCAGCTACCCCCAATAGATTAAAAGGGCTCTCCTTATACTCAGTAGCCTACAGGTTGCTAAGGGGTGACTTGTATAGCACTTTTCAAACCATGAAAGACCCACTCCTATTTTACCTCTCCTTTCTTCGCAAAACCAGTGCCTTAACAAACACAAGCACTAAGGACCTAAACCTATACCAACAAAGAAATAAGCCTCCCTAGAGGAATAAGATCCTAAATTAATGTATTCCTAGCCTATGGAACAAGTTACCACTACATGTTAAAGTACACTTTGGCTACCTTTAGGGCTAGCCGTGATGACTGGATGGGTGGACACAAATTTACATTAAGGTTATCATGTACAACCCTGCACAGTTTGTAAGGTGGGCACTATTAAGTGCTTCAAAAGAGTGGCAATAACTTTTAAGTTTGTCTTCTTAAGTGTGTGTTTGGCCTAGGCATCTTACGGTCCCTGTGATCACTTGCCTAGTATGTTCCTAAGTGCAAGCAAAACTTGCCATAACAGTAGATGTTCAAATGATCTCTACTACAGTAGCCACTCTCTCCCTCCAGCCCTCTTGTTTCTTTGGTGTGATTTTATGCCAGAGTGTAGACATTTATTTTTTGTTGTTCCTAGCATTGCCCTTTCAGGGTTTAGCCTTCCTCTCTCTGCTGACAGGAAAGCTCTGAAGGGCTTCATGCCCAAACTTTTCTTTTAGTTAGCACAGCTCAAGCTGCCTGATGATTTGTTTGCATGGAAGGTGCACTAAAACTTTGGAAGGTGGCCGGCTATTTTATCCATGGCAGGATATTATAAGTATCTTGGAAAGGTTTTTACTATGTGACTGTTATTTTCTCATGAAAGATGTCTTTGCTATTGTTTTTTCTGTTTTTTTTTTTTTGTGAGGAACTTAGTGTGTTGATGTAAAAATTTCTTTCCACAGTGCAGTACTGGATTTATTTTTAATTTAATCAGTTCAGCTTCCTATTTATTTTCCTGGAAAACCAATGTCAAGAATAAAATGTTAACAGGCTGGATGTTAGTGTCTCTAAATTATTAAAGATAGAAAACAATTCCCTTCAGGAATTCAGAATGTCGGTGGCCAAGGATGAACACAGGATAGCAGCAGATTTCTTCAGCTCCACCAATTTCATTACACTGACAGGAATTAATTACTTAAAAAATTAATTTTTGAAGTAATTTTCTTTCTAAATACGTTTGTTTTATATAGTTCTTGAACTATATCTAAAAAAGAAAGGAAATCTTAACAATATTCCTGTCAGAAATCACTGTGGAAATTTTCCTGTCAGTTTATCAGTCTGAAATGAGTTCCAGTAAGACAAATTCTCAAGACTCCAGCATCAAGAAAGAACTTCAGTCTCTGATAATTATAATCCAGCAACTTACTGATAAAATGGATAAAATGGATACTAAAATAGACACCTTCATAGAAAAACTACAAAACAAATAGACCTGTTACATACAGACCTGCAACAACAGAAGAACCAGATGACAGGCATAGAAGAAGCTGTGAATGACATGGAAAATAGAATCCAAGAAGAGGAAATCAACGTTGAGTTTCTGCTGAAACAAAATACACATTTACAAACAAAGCTGGATGACCTGGAAAATAGATCTAGGCAATAACATTAGGATTTTTGGACTGCCAGAAAATATTGAAGGTAACAATATTACTTCTTTTTTAACAACTTGGCTCCCTAAAACTTTAGACTTACCAGAAGCATTCTCTTTTGGTATCGAAAGAGCACATAGATCTATAGCTAATACTAACTCTAACAAAAAATATCCTAGATCAGTTATAGTTAGATTTCTATCATCTTTTGATAAAGACATGGTTCTTAAATCTGCTTGGGCTAAAGCTCCTGTTAAGATTAATGAGACAACTGTGCGTTTTGACAATGACTATTCTTCCATGGTAATAGCTAAAAGAAAAATGTTTCTGCCACTAATAAGGGAGCTTAAAAAAGCACAGTTTAAAACATACCTTCTGTTTCCTGCCAAGCTTAAAATCTTCCTTCCTGATGGTCCTAAGGTTTTCGATGATTTAGACTCTGCTTTACTGTTTGTCAAAGAAAAAAGGATTTTGGATAAAATAGAAGAAATGGAATGGGCTAGTTCTTCATTAAAGAGATTGGCAACTGAAGCTTCGTGGAAGACTTCAGAGAAGAAGAAGAGACTAAAAACAAATGATTTGTTATATGTTTTTTCTCTCTCATCATTTTAGTTCATTATTAATCTTTTGAATATAGTTCCTGCATTTCCAGAAAGCCACAAATATTTTGGAAAAGATTTAATCAAAGTTATTCTCTATGTGCAAAGAAATGTTTTGTTTCATAACCAGTCAAAATACCTGAAGATTTAATGGCAAGCTGTGATTCAATTTGTTTCTCTTTCTGAAAAGAAGTAAGGTTAGTAATTTGATACATTTTTTTTATCTTTACCTTTTTTTCCTTCTCCTTTTATTATTTTCTTTGTTTAAACAATGACATTCTATTTAGATTATGTAGTGGGTAAAGGGTGGGGAGGGCAGGAGAGAACAGTAATGAAAATATCATTAATAGAATAATAACATATTTATTCCTTGTAAAAGTTTTTATAAGTTCTTCAAATGCTATTTCTAATTATACTTTCTTGATTATACTGCTTATGCCTGTTTGTAAATAATATGTTATGCTTTAACTAATAATAATCAGAACTAAATAAGAGTAAATAATATGTTTTATTTTTAACTCTATTAATATAAACAGTAAGTAACATTCCATTGTATATACTTCTTACAGCTTTCTCTTACATTTTTTATTTCTGCCTCACTCCCTTTTATTTTCTACTCTCTTTTTCTTTTCTTTATTAATATATAGAAATGCTTTTGATTGTGTGGGCACAGTGAATAATAGGATTTGTATGAAAATTGAGTTGGGAGAAGAATGTTGAGTTTTATTGCTTGTTGGTAATTTTGGGCTTAATTTCACTTACATAGAGGCTGTAATGATCTATGGAATACATTGTGAAGGTTTTCTCATGTTTAGATGCATTTACACTGCTAAATGAATGTTTGTCACTAGTTTTTAATAAGTTTCCCGCCAAAATGTTAAGAGAGACAATCTGAGATGTGGGCTGTCTCATGCACAGTGTTCATGAGTTACTTCAGAAGCTTCAGCTCACAGAATTCTCACAGAGAAACTGAAAGCAGTTAGTATAACCTTTGACATAGTTATCACACTGACACACCACAGATTCAGGAAAAATACTCTATTCATAAAATATGCCAGTTATAATGAGTCTAAATAATGTAGTTTCTTGTAGTAAGTAAATGTCTTATTTTAGAAGGCATAGAAAATGAAACATTTATTTAAATGTTTTTGAAAATCTACTTAACAGCAGTATAATAATCTGTGTTAAAAATTTGTGTTCCAAACATATACTTTACTATAACTCATTTAATTCATCTGATTGACAAGCATAAATAATCTTATAACTCTATTCTGGAAGAAATGTCATGTGATATATTTTAAAGCAGTAGATTAGCATGATTGTAAAATCGGTTACTAAAATGTGTTTGCTGTGCATTATTTTGTATAAAGCAGACAGATTTATTCTAGGGACAGCAAGTAGGATAGTGCTCAACAAAGACACAACTCAGTGAGATCATATATATATATATATATATATATATATATATATATATATGTGTGTGTGTGTGTGTGTGTGTGTGTGTGTGTGTGTATGTATGTGTATGTGTGTGTGTGAGTGTGATGGCTTTTTTTTTTTTTTTATATAATAATGCAAGTGTTTCTGAGAATCTGCATAACTATCCAATATGATTTATAATAATTTCTATGAATAATATTTTACTCTATTGACAAAATGAATGTTTGCCACAAGTTTTAATAAGTTTCCCGCCAAAATGTTAAGGGAGACAATCTGGGATGTGGGCTGTCTCATGCACAGTGTCCATGAACTACTTCAAAAGCTTCAACTCACAGAATTCTCACAGAGAAACTGAAAGCAGTTAGTATAACCTCTGACCTAGTTATCATACTGACACACCACAGATTCAGGAAAAATACTCTATTCATAAAATGTCAGTTATAATGAGTTTAAATGATGTAGTTTCTTGTAGTAAGTAAATGTCTTATTTTAGAAGGCATAGAAAATGAAACATTTATTTAAATGTTTTTGAAAATCTACTTAACAGCAGCATAATAATCTGTGTTAAAACTTCTGTTCCAAACATATACTTTATTATAATTCATTTAATTCATCTGATTGACAAGCATAAACAATTTTATAATTCTATTCTGGAAGAAATGTCATGTGATATATTTTAAAGCAGTAGGTTAGCATGATTGTAAAATCTGGTTACTAAAATGTGTTTGCTGTGCATTATTTTCTATAAAGCAGACAGATTTATTCTAGGGACAGCAAGTAGGATAGTGCTCAACAAGGACATAACTCAGTGAGATCAGATATATATATATATATATATATATATATATATATATATATATATATATATATATATGTGTGTTTGTGTGTTTGTGTGTGTGTGATGGCTTTTTTTTTTTAATAATGCAAGTGTTTCTGAGAATTTGCATAACTATGCAATATGATTTATAATAATTTTTATGAATACAATATTTTACTCTATTGACAATAATGAGTTTAAGTAAATGCTCATATACAAACAATTCAAGATTTTTTTTTTTTTGGAAGCTGTTAATAGTATTCACATGACAGAAAATAGATGCATCTTAATATATGTAATGTCTGAATCATATTAGCCAAAGTTTTTGATTTAAATGAATGTTAGAACCTAATTTTCTCTCCTCTTGATTTCTAACATCAAGATTATTTGAATGCTATTTGAATACAAGTGTTATATATTACATAGATCTATATAGTAGTATGAACAGTTTTTTAAAAAAAAAGTTTATTTTAGTTTATATGATGCTGTTTTACCAAATGTGTAGTTTTGTCTTGATAGATAATTGAATTGAAAACTGTTAACCTCAGTTAAATATAACTAGTATTAAATTGATAAGGTGGTAGCTGAGGTACTGCTGCTTAGGATAGGGGGTTAACTTGAGTAGTAAATACTACTCTAAGTTGGAGTTTTCAACTCCAGGCTGGATGCAAGGTTTAATCCTTACATTATTTTCACTTGTTCATTGTTATATGTATATAGTTTTGACATCCACAATATATTTTGTATACTCATTGTCACTACAAACAAAATTGAATCCTATACAAAATCCCATAAGAGATTTAATAAATACAGCTATATTTAAAGGTACACCTAAAAGAGGAGATGTAACATTATTTATCTTGTTATTTGTTATTTCGATCATAAGATTCTTGAGTTTTAAAATGCCAAATGACATCTTTAAAAGGAATTTCTTTAAACATTAATGGATTGAATAATCCGTGTAAAAGGGCAAGCCTAATAAGATACATTAATTTACACAAGGCCAATCTAGTCTTCCTGCAAGAAAACCATCTCTTGATATAAGATATTGATAAACTAGCCACTAATAAGTATACAGTATTGGTTAGTTCAGAGCACACTCAGAAAAAGAGGAGTGGCTATTTTATGGAATAAAAGTATGCCCATTCCTAAAACCATTAAGTCTTTTCAGGATGACAAAGGAATGTTTTGTATGGTTACAATACAAATTAATGGGAAGACTTACACTTTAATTAATGTATATTGGATACCTGGAATTGGTATTAATACAGTGAAACATCATATTGATAAGATCATATCATTCTCTATAGGGGATATTATTTTAGCTGGTGATTTTAATTGTATACTATATGAAAGTGATACTACCACTATAAGGAAAAGAAGAATTACATCTAATGCAAAACATTTAAATGATTTTGCTAATTCTTATCATTTAAATGATATTAATAATCAGATAGATTCAAAATCATTACCATACACCTTTTTTCTAACAGATACAAAACTTATTCAAAAATAGATAGGGTCTTTATTTCTAACCAGATGGTAACAGATTTAATTAATTCCAAAATCATTTCATGTCCTATATCTGATCATAACTCAATTGTTTTTGAATTCATGATAAAAAATACTCATAATGTTCAGATCAAAAGGATACCAGCATACTTAACTCAGCTAAAAGACTATAAAGAATATATACTTTCAGAAGTACAACATTTTCTAGACATAAATAATACTCCTGAAGTCTCCATTGTCTATGTTTGGGATGCCTTAAAATCATATCTATATGGACAAAGTATCAGATGGTATAATAATAAAAGGAAATCTTGGGATAAGGAATTGTTAGATATTCAAAGTAAATTAGACTCTTATAAACATAATAATAAAGAAAATATTATGGACAAGAAAGTTATTGAAGAAATAAACAAACTAAATGAGAAATACAAAGAAATTTTAACTCATAAAGTTAAAATAACTTTAGAGAATACAAGTTTTGTCTTATTCAATAAGCCCCAAATACTTACATAGACTTAAAAATAAAACAAAAAGATTGAATAAACAAAACCATATCAAAGAAATCTTTTCTCTAAGGAAAAGAAGAATGTTTCTAGTATACCAGAAATACTGGATGAATTTAGAAATCACTTTCACAAGATTAACCATAACAACATTAACATGGAACCTAAAGATAAAATAAAGGAGTTTATAACCACAAACATGAATAAAAGCTTAATAAACAACAGATTAAACTATTGGACAAGAGTATTTCATATACAGAAGTTATTACACAAATAAATAAGCTTAAATCAAACAAAGCACCGGGTAATGATGGTATTATACCAGAGATATATAAAATCCTTTCTAAAACTACATATTCATTAATACATAAGGTTTTTATTTTGGCCCAAACTGAGTTAATAACCCCCCCATCTTGGCAATATACATTTATTTCACCAATTTTAAAACCTAATAAAGATCCAACTAGATGTTCTTCATATCGACCCATCTCATTACTTAATGTTGATTATAAAATGTTTATGAGTATTTTTGCTGATAGATTGAAGACAATCATCCCTGGCATTATAGATATAGATCAGATGGGCTTCATTGTAAATAGAAATACTTTTGATAATATAAGAAGAACTTTAACATTAATTGATTTTGCAAATAGGAAAAGAAAGATTTAACACTTATTAGTCTTGATATAGGTTCAGCATTTGATTCAGTAAGTTGGGACTATCTGTTTACCTTACTGAAATGCACAAACTTCTCTGATGCATTTGTAAATTTAATTGAGCATTTATAAAAGGAACGCTGGCTTATATTAAGGTAGGAACATATGTTTCACAAAAATACCCATTCTTAAAGGTACAAAGCAAGGATGTCCACTTTCTCCACTATTATTCACTTTAGTAATGGAGCCTTGGGCTAATTTGATTAGAAACAGTACTGACATAGAGGGTTTTGAAATAGACGAAAATACAACATCAAAAATTCAACTTTTGCAGATGATGTTCTAATTACATCAGCAGGATCTAATTCTTCTATGCAGTCTTTATTTGATAAAATGATGAATTTTAAAAGTATTTCTGGTTTAATATTCAATGAAGAAAAACTAAAATACTACCTATATATACACGAAAAATATTCTCATTAGTGATTTTACTAAATATGTACCCAATTCAGGTCAGATAACTTATTTAGGTATAATACTATCTAAAGATATTAAATCTATTATATATAATAACTATAATACCTGTTTTCTTAATATACAAAATCTTTTAATACCTGGAATAATATGTTTTTACTATGGAGGAGAGACTTACAATTATTAAAATGATAATATTCCCCAAGATTTTATACTTAATACAATCAATAATACTTTCACCTACAAAAATAATTATCAAGAAACTGAATACACTAATGTTAAATTTCTTATGGGCACCTAATAGACCTAGGATTGCATTAAAGAAACATACTAATAGCTGGTCTCAAGGGGTATTTCTTTTCCAGACTTTAATTTATATATTATCTCTTCTATTATAAAAGGTAGTACTTTATTAATAGATCAGTCATATATCCCAAAATGGAAAGATTATTGGGAGCTAATTACTATGCACTTCATGAAAATCTCCTTAACACATAAAAATATGATTGTAAATAACTCCATGTTGTGGTTGCTAAAGGAATTTTGTACTTCACCTATTACACCTAAACATATGGTTTGTTACCCATTAAATATTATTATTAGTTATCGTAACTTTATATTCATGCACCCTAAGTATAGGGAATGGAATTTTATTGTATTCCCTATAATGTATACTCAGGGTATGCTTATGTCATCTACTTCTGAAGGAGCTCATTTAGCTATAGATAATGATCTAAAGTACTGGTATCAGCTGATATCTGATAATAAAGTTAAAATCTAGATTTCTTAAAACAAGAATTTGATCTAAGAGAAACTTGCTGGTTAGAGGTTCAGATCTTTAGACAACATCTCATTGATAGAATAGATCTAATGTCTATAACAGTTAAAGAATCTATTCCAAAACTGATTGATTACTTGATATTAAATTTACAGCATAAAGTTTCTGATAAAGGTAAACTTTCATATATACATAAAATTATCAGACAAGAAACTTTTTACAGTGTAGATTCATACTGGAATTATTTCACCTCTATTAATGGGGACCCACCAACTCAACAATATAAACAATATATATTGGAATCTGCTTATAGAACTACATCTTCCATTGTCTGGAGACTTTATACATGGAAATTTTTACATAGATCTTTTATACACCTTTGATGATGAATAAAATAAATAATAAAGATAATCTATGTAAGAGATGTAATGTAGAAATTAATGCTGACTGGGCTCATATGTTTTATGACTGTATGAAGTTGAAAGAATACTGGAAGTCAATTAATGAATTTTTGCAGGCTCTTTTACAGATAATTTCATTATTTCTAAGTGTCTTATATTATTCAACACACCTGTACCTCAATGTGTTAAAAGATTAAGCTTCCCTTGTTATGGTCTATCCTAGCAGTGGCCAGGAAAATAATAACTAGAAATTGGATTTCAGATACACCTCCTTCGTTCAATGAATTTAAAAATGTTATGAATATAATGTGCCATATGGAAATAAGCACAATTAGAATGAGAACAACTAGAAAAACATCATATTATATTGTATGGGATAATTTACAAAATTTGTTAAAAAAATTCTAATTTCAATAGCACGGTATTTTAGTTTAATTAATTGATCTAATTGTAGTGGATGTCTTTGTAAATACTTTAGTTGTTTTGTTGAATATTATAATAATACCTATTTTTAATTACTTGTATAAAATTGCTATGATATTTCTCTTATATGTTAAAACAATAAACCTGTTTTGAAAAAAAAGGAATTCAGAATGTCTGGTTTAATGTGCCAAAGAAAAGACAAAAACAGCAGTAAACAAATTCCTTGCCTGGTTACGTAGCTGAATGTGATGAATCTGTTGGGGTTTGTCATGGGTCATTCTTCAACAGCAGCAGGGAAAATGGGCAGCTGTGATCTGATAATATTATTCACACATTCAATAAGCATTATTGCTTAGATGTTGCATTTAAATGTATGCAGAAAGACTACTACAGTGGCTTCCTTTGGTCTGCTTCCAGCTGCACCTGGTTTAACACTGGTGGACGCAAATATGTGTGTGGAAAATCCTTTTGATTTAGTTGTATATTTGCTACACAAGGACTTATTCCAGATCTTCATGGGCTGAGATCAGAAGGGTCATAACTTTTCCTTCATCCCTTGGGGTGTTTACTATAGTCTTATCATTTGGTTAAGGTTAAGAATGTGACTGTTTTTCTGAAGATACTCAACACATCTGACGTTGACACCTCTGAAAATTCAGGGTAAGGAGCATCACCTGGTGACTGGAGGAAAAACTTCTAATTTCAGGCCCTAAAGATATGAAGTTGCATTAAGAAAATCCTTCTAATTTCCATCCCTGAAGATCTGCAGTTATACTAAATACCCACTCTTACGTAATTGTCTTTTCTCTTCTCTCTTTTGTGTTACCGTTTCCAGGATGGTGCTTGATGGCTCTCCTGCCTGCCTGCAGCTTACTCATCCATTCTTCAGAATGGGAGCCAGGTATTGCTGGGCTAGGCAAGGGCCCTAAAGAACTCTCCTTTCTGCCTGGTAATCTCAACTGGCCTTCTGTTCCACAGTGAGACTGTGATGGTAGGGAACAGGCCAGTTTATTGGTCTTGAGAAGTGGCCAACCCTTTGGTGGCTTTTCTGAGCCCACAGTCACTACCAGCAGAGGGGAAGTGTTGATTTCCAGGTCAGGATAAAACATGCAAGCATTGTGGTTTCTTGTTCAAGCAGCTGTATTGTATACAAACACATCTTAAATGAGGTTAAGTAACTTTAACTTGTAAACAAACTAGCTATCATGTACATAGATGTTAACACTCTGACTGCACCTTCAAAATGGCACTGAAGCTAACATGTGCTTGGTATTTATATGCACACACAGATCTTGGAAATGCTTGTTAAAGGTACAGCACACTTGTTATTCTACATCCTCCCTCTTTGAGAAAATGAGTTAGGCATTGTCAGTGAGATTAATGAATATGCAATTTACACAGAAATAATTTTCTTCATGCAATTATACAAAGCCAGATAAACATATACAACTATTTCCATTATTGCTGTGTATTTCATACTAGGCTTTGAAATGTGACCATATCGTGTGACATAAAATTTGGGATCTGGTTTAGCAACTGGGGTTGCCTCTGTTGACTCTTCAATCTTAGGAACACTGGAATAACCTGCTGGAACAATATCAGGAATCAAGGCACGTTCTAGAACAGGAATATCATCTGGATTGCTCTGAGAGTTAGAGTCTTTATCACAGGTACGATACTGCGTTATCGGTTCTGCTACAGGAAGAAGATGTCTGCGATTTCTCCTGTACGCCACACCCTCAGATTTAACAAAATAGGATGTCGGCTCTGTACAAATATTCGCTACTTGACCAATCCAGTCGAAACCTTTTGCTGTTTGTATCCTCACTGTCTCTCCTTTTTCTAATGGAAGAAGAAATCTGCTCGACTTTTGGAAAGAATGCTTTCTAGATAACTGGGTATTGATTGCTTGGTTGTTCTTAGCTTTAGGCCTCAATAAACTAGAACTGATAGGCAATGTTGTTCTAATTTGCCTAGATAGAAGTCTGTGAGTAGGTGAGCCAAGTATATTGTCATGGGGTATGTTTCTGAGATTGAGTAAATTCAAAAAAAAACATCGGTATTGTCACGCTTTGACTTCTCAGGTAATTGCTTTGCACTTTTTACTGCACGTTCAGCAAGTCCATTTGATTGCAGATACTCTGGACTACTAGTAACATGTACGAAGTCCCATTCTCTGGCAAATATTTGAAACAGTTGACTGGTGAATTGTGTACCATTGTCAGAGACTGAGAAATGGCGTTTCAACTTAGTAATGACTGTAGTAGAAGTGAGATTAAGTAGTAGATTGATCTCGAACCAATTTGAATAAGAGTCTGCCAATACTAAGTAATCCTGATTGTTCCATTCGAATATGTCAGTAGCTACAATTGACCAAGATAGATCAGGAATTTGACTTAGCTGAAGTGGCTTTCTTCGCAAATGCACTTTAGTACTATTACACACTGAACAGGAAGAGAGTACTCTATCAATGTCTTTCATTAGAGAAGTCCAGAATACTAGTCCTCTCACCCTTCTCTTGGAAGATTTGGTAGCTGGGTGACCACAGTGCATGGGTATATTCTTGTTGTAAGGAAGCAGGAGCAACAATTTTAGGACCTTGGAAAATAATGCCATCTTCCATCAACAACTCATCTCTGTAAGGAAAGTAAGATTGCATTTCTGGTGGTACATTCGATTGCTTTGATGGCCATCAACACTGATATAGTGATTGAGCTTCTGAAAAACAGGATCAGTCATTGTATGATCTCTTAGCTCATCAAGACTTGTGGTAGAAAAATTGCACACTTCCATGACATCAAAGTCAAAATTCTCCACATCAAGCTGTTCAGTAGTATTTCTGGGCAATCTGGATAAGGTACCAGTCAGATAAAGTAGTTTGCCTTTTGTATAGATTGTTTTGAAGTTGTACTTTTGCAATTTAAGCATCATTTTGTAATCTCGCTGGAACTGAATGCATAGGCTTCTTTAAAATAGTAACCACCTGTGACATTGCTGGCCAAATGCTTTGCACTTTTCTCTTTTGGATTCATGTTTGGCACCACAATTGCAACAGTTTACAATAAAGCTTGATTTGGGTTTTGCTGATTCACTGCTATGTTGTAGTGAGCAACGTCTGTTTTGCACTAGGTACCCTTGGTTCTGCACTGAGCATGCTTCTTTAACTGAACTGGTCTTGGAATGTGCTAGAAGACTGCGTTTTTTACCTAGAAGTCCCACAGGGGCTGCTGCTGCCACTGGCTTAGGTCTACGTTTACCTGTCACATGTTGTATGCTGTCTACATTAACTCTGGAGCCTACTGAAATTATGCTCTTTTCACTAGCAAGCATACTTGTGTGCCTTTCTGTAGCTTCATGAATCTGATAAATCTCAATGGCTTTGCTCAGCATTAAATCACAGTCACGAAGCAAAACCTTTCTCACAGCAGCATTATTAATATCACATGAGTCTGTCCTTTTTTAACTCATCCTTCAAATCACCAAAGCTACACTTTAAGCTTTGTTTCTCAGGTCAGTAATATAAGCTGCAAAAGTTTCTCCTTGCTTTTGATCTCTCATGTAAAACAAATGCCTCTCTAGTGTAACATTAGTCTGGGGATTACACATTTCTCTGAATTTGCACTTCAAACACTCTGGGTCTTCCCTTGATTCAGCCTGCACAGCAACACAAGTTTCTCCACCTTCATACACTGCTGGTGCATAGACAAATGAGCTCTCTCTTGCAATGGCTTCTGACCCTGCTAGGTTCAACAAAATGAATGCCCTGGTACGTGCATCTTTATCAGAATAAGTTGCTTGTATAAATATATTGTATTCTTGCTCAAATAATTCTCCAGTTCTCTGCAATATTCTGATCAAACACAAGTGGTTGTGGCTTGCAAAATCCGTCTGCCATGTTGATGTATCTCAGTGAAAATTCTTGCAAATATGCACGAACACACACACACACACACACACACACTTGTACATACATGTATACATGTACTTGAAAGTTATGCTAGTACTTGTAACAACACAGCCAGCCTTTGTATAACTGAATTTTACAAAATAAGTCTTCTGGACACTGTAACACTTAGAATTTCTTTTACTGTAAAAAAAAAAAACACTTCCCTAGAAATTACTTTGCTATGCAAGCCATTTATCTTGTAATGGCTTTAATGCCAAAGACATTTATCATCATTTTACTGTCAATGTCATTTATCATTTTAAGAAACATTTCGAACAACTGCACAATGCAAATAAACTGGGCAACAGAAACTGAGGGCAAGAAACATTTTGAATTAACTGTACTTTGCGAAAAAATTATCTCAAAGTAATGGCACTTTATGAACAAACTGTCTCGAAGCAGTTGCACCTTGTGAATAAGCTGTCTCGAAGTAATGGCACTCTGCGAATGAACTGTTTCAAAGTAATGGCAATTTGCGAATAAACTGTTTTGAAGTAATTGCAGTTTGTAAATGTATTGGGCAGAAGAAGCTCAGAGTGAGAAACACCTCATAATAACTGCATGAATAAACAGTACACAGCACACTGTAATTTCCCCAAAATGGCTGCACTTTGCCAAACAACTCTGTACAATGCAAGAGACCGTCTGTAATGGTGGCATTCTGCAGACAGACACCTAGGCACAAGAAACTTTTGAAATGGCTGCACTTGACTGCACTTCATGAAATATTTGCACTTTGCACACAACAAACTCTTTGGAATAAATGCACAGTAATAAGCAGACGTAAACACTTTTACACAATTTGAAATACTTCGAACAACTCTAGTTATCCTATTCAAGGCTTCAATCAATGCGAAGTAGCAATTTTTGCCAAAACACAGTCACCTTTGCTTTACTTGTACTCACTGTGCCCTTTTCTGCCCTTTCTATTATAGTCGTTTTGCTCAATGAATCTCTTAATGTGCCCTTTATGCCTTTTGTTATATTTGTGTTGCTCATTTAATCTCTTTTTTTGCCCATTATACTTTCTTGTGCTCAGTTTAACTCTAAGTAAGCTTATTTCACTTTAAGCATGCTCGTTTTACTTTAAACATGCTTGTTTTACAATTCTGAGGTAATTCTGAACCCTTTATGTACTTTTCTGATGCTTGTTTTATCAATTAACTCAGTTTCAAATATTTCATCTGATAAATGAGCTCTTTTATGCTTCTCATTTGCTTAATAAAGGTTTATGTGCTATTTGTTTCCTTAACAATACATTTTGTGCCCTTGCAATGCTCCGTTTTACCTCTTTTAATAAATAAAGCATTCATATGTGTTCTCTCTACCTTTGACTTGTTTCTGGCTCTTTTTTTTTTTTTTTTTTTTTTTTTTGCTCTCTGTTTTTTACTTTGCATTCGTCATTATCTCTTCACCACTTGGCTCTGAAGAATAGTCTTTGCCATCCCGGTTCTGACACCATGTCACTTGCCAGGTCAGGATAAAACAAGCGAGCATCATGGGTTCTTATGCAAGCAGCTTTATTGTATACAAACACATCATAAATGAGGTTAAGTAACTTTAACTTATAAACAAACCAGCTATCATGTACATAGATGTTAACACTCTGGCTGCATCTTCAAAATGGCACTGAAGCTAACATGCTCTTGGTATTTATATGCACACACACATCTTGGAATGCTTCTTAAAGGTACAGCACACCTGTTATTGTACAGTAAGCATGCCTTTGCAAACCAATTTCCCTTCAGTTGCATAGTGTAAATGCACTATGACCGAGCTGTAAATGCACTATGACCGTACCAGCTCAGCTGACGTGGCTCCAGTAGCTGAACACTTAATCCTCTCACTGAGTGTCATATGTACTGTTCCAGGGGGCCTTCTCTTCCCTCACCTTCCCCCAGGATGGCTAGTCACTCACTCCCACCTCCCCAGCTTGGCTGTTTTCTACAAGCACCAAAACTGGATTTACATGGCCGCTGCTATGATGTAGAAGGAAAAAGCCCTGACTATGGTCCAAGTGACCTGAGTTTGATTAGGAGCTTGAACGACTGTTGAAGCAGCATGGATTGGCATTACCATCCTGGAAGGGGGGAGGCAGTGACACATGCATCTCCTGCAAAAATCCCTGGTGGAGACCAGGAACATTGTATGATAGGTGAGTGATCCACTGAGGAGGAGGAGGGTGGACATTACTAAGCTGCTCCAGAGTTGGGGTGATATGCAGCAGCATCCCCATAGCACACCTGTCCCTCAGATGTAATCACTGGCACCAAGAGGGAGGGTGCATGGATAGGTCATACAAAAAAAACTCTGGCTGATTGAATGACAGACATTGATTGTTCTTTGTCTTCAAAAGACATGTAATAGTAGGCTACAGCTGGGTGGAATCAAACAGCTTCAGGATTAACTGTTGTGTTTGTGGCTTCATTGTTAAATAAGTTTTTCTATTTAACTGGAAAAATACATTCCTGTTTTGCAGACTGTTTTTCTGTTTTTCTTTCTGGTCATTTCAGTCCAGAGTAGACCAGGTGTATGAAATCCAATGTATTTATTCATTTTTTGATACTTTGTTTACATTTTGGTTTTGTAAAAGCATGAATTTCTGAGGAATAAGTATTAAAATATGTTTAATGAGAATAACAAATATATAGATTAAGGATTAATGCTATTTCTGTGACTCACCAGTGTTTTTGGTTTATCATTGATCTAGGGAAGGGGACTTGACCTATCTCGTGTACGAACATGTGTAGTAGTGGCAGAAGAACGACCTCGGATAGCACTAACCCAATCTTTTTCTAAATTATTTAAGGACCTGGGTCTGCATCCGCGTGCTGTTAGTACCTCATTTGGTTGTAGAGTTAATTTAGCTATTTGTCTACAGGTAAGAATTAAACAACTTGGATTATTTTGGATAAATTTCTGTACTGCATTTGATAAATTATATCATTACCCTCCTACCTAAAAACTTCCATTGTGTGTTATTTTGAAGCACAACTATAGTCCTGTGCATGCTTGCAGAATATGCTTTCATCCATAGTGCTTAGCCACTGACCATTTTGCTTTTCCATGACCAGTATTTTTCATCACATTTTGTAGCATTTGCGGAGATTTAAGACTCCATGCAGATGAAGTCATGGTAAATGAAGTGTTACAGATTATCATTAGTTTCAAAAATTTCCTCTAAAGTCGAGGAGTGAAAAGGTTTGTATTTGTGGTGCAGAACAAATTTCATATTTGTTGCCATTTGTGTATTAAGGTATTGATTAGTATGTGGCAGTATTTTTTGTTGTAACTTCTGCATTTCTTTCCTGTTTATGAAAGACAAATTGCAAGTGGTCCAAGTTTAGATGTTATTTATGAACATTTGTGGGAACTGGTTACTTGTACATATGTGGAAATTATGAAGCATTGAAGAAAGTATGCAGAAATACTTGCCTGCAGTGGAAGAATCATTTGGCTGAAAATAAAGACAAGTCATGGGATTGTCATGCACTGCTTATGATACCGTGCTCTTGAAAAGTACACAAAGTAACCCTGAGATATTGCACAATTTTGTTTATCGTGCAAGCTGAAATTGTCATTCATTTTCAAGGAGAAAAGAAAGTGCTCTCTCTCTCTTGATGAGTGTCAAAATCACCCACATTTTGACCTTGTGGAAAATCTAATTTATTTAAAATAAAAAAAAAATATGTGTGTGTGTGTGTGTGTGTGTGTGTGTGTGTGTGTGTGTGTGTGTGTGTGTGTGTGTGTGTGTATATATATATATATATATATATATATATATAGATATATATATATATATATATATATATATATAGATATATATATATATATATACCAAGCTGAACACTTCGAAAATGACACCCATGGTAGGTGGATATGTAGGTAGCTATTGCTGCTGTTTCACTTGGAATGCACTCTGACTCCCTAACTTATTAGCAACCAAATAACGTAAGCTTTGGTAACTCATTCTTGGCTGATACTCTCATTCAAGTTGCTTGGCAATTTTAGCCATAATTAGTATATACATGTCATAGAAATTAAGTAAAAAAGTTTTAGACGTTTACACAAATATCTTGCAGCTCTGTTATGATTTTATTCCCTATGAAATTGTTTCAGACTGAGTATCTTCATTTGTCACTTCTTACAGAGTTGTGTGACTCTCACTGCAAACCAAGTTGGTGAAGTACCACAACTTTCTCAAATTTTCACATAAGGTATAGGCACACAGGCATTTTTTATGTGCATACATTATGTATTACATTTTCTTTCTTTGTAATAGCTGTCTTTCAGTCCATCATTATATAAATCACTCAGTTACTGCCTTCCATTAAACCTCATTTCCTCTATCTGAATGTTCTGCATGTCCTGTTTCCACAAATTCTATTTATTTCCATGTAATTTGCTACTTCCCTTTTCTAAAGATCCCTCTTCCGGTTCTTTTTTTTTTTTTAAGCACTTTTATTAAATTATCACTTAAGACATAGGCGAACATACATTAACAGAAAACAGAGCAAATTATATTAACATTTTTCCATTTACATAGTATATTTATCTTTTCTTTGTAAGCATCATCAGTCCAACATTACATAAATTGCTGAATTCCTGCCTTCCCTTAAGCCTTACTCCTCCTCCTGAACATTATTCTGCATGTACTGTTCCCACATTTCCCATGTATTTGCTATAGAATTTGCTCCTTCCATTTTCTAGGGATTTCTCTTCCAGTTCTTTTATCTATTTTATTATATTTAATACTTCAAATACAGTTAGTTAATACTCATTTTGTAGTAATTGTTTTTGGCAGCCAACAGAATTAAACTTAACAAGACATTACTATGTCAAGGCAATTCAGATCCTATGTCTAAGCTCAAAAAAAAAAAAAAAAATATATATATATATATATATATATATATATATATATATCTATATATATATATATATATATATATATATATATATATATATCTATATATATATATATATATATATATATATATATATATATATATATATACACACACACACACACACACACACACACACACACACACACACACACACACACACACACACACACAATTTCCTTATTTACAGCCACTTGCTCACTCAATATTTCTGCCAGAGTATTCTTTAAGGAATATTTTTTAAAGCAGCCAACTCATTGCACCCTGAAAATACATTCCCGCTTTCCTCTTTCTTCCCCACCACACCTCCAGAATGTGCTATATACTTGGGGAAAAATTCTTTAAACCTGCTTTCAGTATAAAAATACCCATGCGAACACTTTAAAGCAAAGGTCTGGAACCTTTTGGACTTTGTTGCGTACTTGGAAGCCATAAATATGTGCCTTCCCATTATTCTCTTGTAAATTGCTTTTACAGTTTCTCTTCCCATTCTTCTAATTATCCCTTTTTAACAGCAGTTTCTGTTCTAGATTCGGCTAAAACCCCTCCAGAGCAGTTTTTTCACTTAAGATTTGCCCTGTCCCTTTCTCTTTCCCTATACTTTAATATCAGTCCCTATAGGGAAGGCAGTCTCTAGCCTGCAGTCCAAATGTATTCTTTGCCTCATCCCACTCTGTTACCTTTCCATCTCTGGTTATTTGCTCCCAATACCTTGGTTCCTTTCCTCCTAACTCCCAAACGTCCACAGGAATGCCATCTGTTTTGGAGACTTTCCTGAAGGTTGATGTTAAGTATTAATTTTTGAGCCTCATCTTCCTGTTAAAACCTTCAAGTTCTTTTATCCTTTTTGCAATATTTAATACTTCAAATTCAGTTGGTTTAGATTGTGATTACCATTTTAAGTAATCACTTTTTTAGCAGCCAATAGAATTAAACTTAATAAGACCATACTATGTCTAGGCAGTTCAGATCCTTTTTATCCAGTTCAAAAGACATCTTGGCCATTTGTTCAGCTGCTGTTGGTCATCTGTGCAAAAGAAAGAAAAGTATGTCCATACAAAAGGGAGATGACATAATGGTTAAGATGTTTACCTTGCATTTGAGAAGTACAGGGTTTGATTCTCACTAAGTGAAAATTGGCTAGAGTAAAGTGGTCCACAGCTTAGCACTTATCTGTGAGTGCTTCCTGAAGCCTTGACAGCAGAGAACAAGAAAGATGGAACAAATTGTTATGAATCATTACCTCTTCATACTACTGCAGAGAAAGTGAAAACAAGTTGTGCTTGCACTATTGTGAACTGTTACCTATTCATATTGTGACACAGGCCTAATTTGACCTGGAGGAAAAAAATGCTAGTAGTGGCAAAATCTTACCACTAATGTGACTGTTGACTAATTTACATTACACAGTTGGAGGTTGGATATTGCTTTGTAAGCCAGGCTTAAGTTCCTCCTAAGAAGTCTATACAGTACTGAGTATAGTGACAGGGACTTTAGTTGGTCGGTGGCAGGCACATGCTGGAGTCCCTTGATCATCTTATGTAGAAACCTCTGAGGTCTCTCCAGTTGCTGCAGCTGCTTTGTATGGTATATGCCAAAAGGGGCATTATACTCAATTATGGGCCTGATTAGTGACGAGTATAGAAGAGTTATAACCTCCGATGCTCTAAAGGCATTGCCTTTTCTAATCAAGTGTACTATGTAGAAAGCCTTACTTACTACTGTAGACACATGGTGGTCAAAGTTAAGGTTGCAGTCTATGTGTCATCCCAGATGTCTTACCACTTTGTAGGTACATAGAGTGTTGTTGTTAATTTGATAGTGTGAAGGGACATTTGAAGGGAATGATGGTGGATTTCTTTGGATTTAGTTTGAGACCATGACTAAGACACCAGTCACTGGTCTGCATAAGACCCTCCTGAAGTATACTGACATCATTTGAGGATTCAGTAATTGCACCTAGTTTGCAGTTGTCCGCAAACTTGTTCAGCCAAAGCCCCTTACTTTTGACCTGAACTTCTGAAAAGTATGTACCAAACAGCAGGGGGCCCAGCACTAACCCTTGTGGCACCCTGCTGGTGTTGTGGGCTCACCCACTTTGACAGCGTGTGATTGGTTTGTGTGCCAGTTGGCAATCCATCTTACAACAAAGGTGTTTACATTCAGTTTGCTAAGTTTATCAGTAATGCCTGAGCGTGGGAATGTGTTAACGGCCTTTGCCAAGTCGAGGTATGCTGTGTGCACAGATTTCCCCTCGTTAATGACCCTGGTCACATTTTCAAAGAAATCTACCAGTTGTAACAGGAAGAATATGCCCTTGAAGCTGAATTTGGTCAGATCCAGGGTTTAGAGGGTGCCTGTGTCTATATTTATGAGGTCCATGATGATATGTCACATGGTTTTACAGATGAGGCTGGTCAAACTTATGGGTTTAGAAAATTCCCTGGGTCTGTTGCTAAGCCATCTTTGTGGAAGGGAATAACTGTTGCTGTTCTCCATTCCACAGGAACAAAGCCAGTGGTTAGGCTGTGATTGAACAGGGTACTTAATGGTGATGCTAGTTCATGTTTTAATTTGTTTAGAAGACAGCCTTAGGTGCCGTCTGTTCTCATAGAGGATGTGTTTTTTGCCTTAGACAAGGCTTTAATGACCTCCTATTTGGATATGTAGGGTGGAGGGAGAGTTAGGGGCAAGGATTGTGATAAGTTTTGAGGGGATAAGGGAGTGAAGTTTTCAGCAAATCTGTCTGCTAGCAGGTTTGCTATCTCTGCAGGATCAGTGTGTATGATACTGTTAGTCACTAGTTTCCTTGGAGGGTATAGTTTGTTTTGGTGAAGTTTTTTAGTCCGACTTCACCCTTTGTGAGTTCTGGTGTTAGTGCCTGTTCGAAGGCAACTGATTTGTTGTTAGATTTAACTAATGAGGGTCCTGCAGCTGCTGTGCTGCATCTTGTTTGTCATGTTACTGAGGACCAGATCTAGTATGTTTGTTTCTTTTGTTGAGTTTGAACAATTTGTTCCAGAGCATTTCAGTTAACAAAGTCAAGGAACTTTTGCACTAGTGAGTTAGGGCTAGAGTAAGTTTCCCAGTAGATGGTGGGATAATTGAAATACCACATGGCCAGAGTGTTTGGGAATATTTGGATTGACTCCAGTTTGGTTAAGTAGGCCTCTTGCGCATCATGATCCATGGAGGGGGATCTATAACTAGCTATGACTTGAATGGGGGTCTTGCCCATAGTAATCTGAACTTGGAGTAACTCCAAGGAGTTGTCCAGTCTAACTAGTCGGGAAGTGTATTTATCTATAATGTAGATAGAAACATCTGTTTTTTCAGTCTGAAGGTGTGGAAGCCATTGTAGTCATGCAAGGCCGGGGCACTCTGTGAGGCCTTGAACCAGCTATCTGTGACTGCACAGACATAGGTTCATAGGTTGGTGCTAGGCTATCAGCCCTAGGGCCTATACAAGCTTAGCCATAACAATTCCCTGGCTATTTCTTCCCACAATATTTACTTCCCTGGACCCCTGTCTAGCAAGGCGACTGACGTGATCCCCAGGGTGAATTTCCTATCTCCTATCCAATCGTCAAGGTTCGTTTTGAAGAGGGCCAAAGATGCACTCTGCTTGACATGTATGGGCAGTCTATTCCAGAGTCTGGGAGTCTCTGGGTCAGGAACCTATCCCTCCATCATGTTTTGTTCATTGTGATGACAAGGTTTAGATCCCTGGAGTGTGTGGCTCTGAGGGATTGGGATTTCTTTAAGTGTAGCATGTTCAACAGCTCTGGGTTTGACATGGCCTTGTATGTTAAGCAGAGATCACGTCTGAGTACACAATATGCGACAGACTACAGCTGGAGTTTTTTAGATGGTCAGCATAGGGCATCTGCTTTAGGTCTGTGATTCTTTTAGTGAGGTATTTCTGTGTTTTTTCCAGTCTACATCCTCCAGTGATAGAAATGCTTCCAGGACGTGTGGTTTTTGGTTTACATTCCTAGGATTTAGCAGCATGACCCATATTTTGTTATGGTTGGCAATTTTCACATCGGCAATTTTTTTTGAGACCTTGCCTAAAAAAGGCACTATGGGGGAGGCAAGAGCCTTTGCCAGCAGCCAAAGGCCTAGTGGTACCAGGTGCAAACCATCCCTGCAAAACAGCGAGGTTTGTCAGCCATGTCATCCTGGGCTGACAGAAACTGGATTCCCTTTGAATAACACAAAATTAAGCCAGTTACTAAAATTGACAATTTTTTGTTTATACCTTGGCAACATTGTAGGTGAAGATAATATGCTGCTCAAGGCTAGGGACATACCTACATGGGACACATACTTGGAGAGTTCAGTCATATCTGTCTTCATATACTCCAGTGACGTATGTCTCAGGTTGTTCACTCCAACGTGAGCTATGACCAGCATAACGTATCAGAGATACTTTAGGTGCAGCTAACATTGGGTAAGACAGTGTTTCAGGTTGTAGCCTGCTAAAGGTCCCCAACCATGTCCCTAGACTCGCACTCCACATTCCTAAGCACCCTGGAGAATATTAGGGTCCAACCTAACTCTCTCATACTGGGCGACTTCAACTACCCCTCCATTAACTGGAAAAACTACTCATGTACCAATGCACTTGCCCAATGTTTCCTGGAATTCATTAATTCCAATGCCCTGGACCAGCTCATTCTTACCCCCACTAGAGGTAGCAACATCCTTGACCTGGACATTACTAACATCTACACCAATAGTCAACTCCTCCCTGGTTAGATCCGACCACAAACTAATCACCTTGGAAATCCACATCCCACCCACCCCCCCACCCCCTGCAAAGGTAACCACCATGAAAAACTTCTCCAAAGCTAACTTTGGGCTTCTAAAAACAGAGGTGTCCAACTTCACGGCACCCATGCAAATGGAGAAAGTTGCATGACCACCGAATCATACATTGATGCACTGTACGAACACAGACACAAATGCATGGATCTTGCCATATCCAATAGAACCAAGATGCTCTCCTCCAAAAAAAAGGAAGCCAATCTGGTGGTCCCCTGCCATAAACAAACTCTACAACAGGAGGAGGAAACTGATGTGGAATAAGGTGAAGTCCCAAGACTGGAAATACTCCCTTATCAGCCTCAACAAAAAGTTGAGATCCCTCATCAAATCCTCTAAAGCTAGCTATGAAAACAGAATTGCAGCAGATAGTAAAGACAACCACAAGGCCTTCTATAGTTAGGTAAAGAATCTCCAAGGCAATATCCAGATTTGCTCTGAGCTACTGCACAATGGTACCTCCTACAGTGAGCCAACAGATATTGCCAGTATACTGGCCGACAGATTCAGTGCCAACTTTACCCCCCCCCCCCAGGACCAATCGCAATACCAATAGATTGCCAGGCACCCAGTATTACTGTATTACTGGTGCACAGGTTAAAACATCACTGTCCAAGGCCAAGAATACAGCTTTTATGGGACCTGACAATATCCCTGGCTGTGTTTTACATGAACTACAGAGTGAACTGGCACCTCACGAGTGTGCCCTGTTCAGTCACAGCCTCACCTCAGGCTTTGTCCCTACCAAATGGCGCACTGCTCCAGTCATCCCTCTCCACAAAGGAGGAGTTACTACAGACCCTGGGAACTATCACCCCAATAACCTGACTAGTCTGATATGCAGTGCTATGGAACGCATCATCATGGACCTAATAAACAAGGATATAGGGAATCACCAAATTCTGGATCCCACACAGTTTGGTTTTGTGAAGGATAGATCATGCCTGCTCAACTTGGTCGACTTCTTTGAGTCAGTCACCAGAGCTGTGGATAAAGGCAAGGTGGTTCATACAGCCTTCCTTGATCTGGCTAAGGCCTTTGATACCATTCTCCACTCAGGAGTCATAGAAAAACTCAGTAATCTAGGCATCAACCCCTATATCACTAGGTGGGTTGCAAACTGGCTCACAGAACCCACAGTGTGAAAGTAGCTGACTCCAAGTCAAACTGCCAACCAGTCATGAGTGGAGTCCCACAGGGTTTGGTCCTGGGTCCTCTCCTGTTTGGTATCTACTTCTCTGAATTCCAGGCCAACATGAAGGGACTTTGGCTGACAACGTTCACAGACGATTGCAATTTGGGAGCTATTATTAACTCCCCAAGTGATGTTGACATCCTAGAGAAAAGCCTCACTGAGACCAACGACTGGTGTCAGAACCATGGCCTTAAGCTCAATGCCAAAAAATGTGTCGTCATCCCCTTTGGGAAAAACCCAGTTCCCATGAATTACCACATCAATGGTAGTCCACTGAACACAGAAGACATTATAAGAGATCTGGGAACACAGGTTGAAAGCAACCTCTCTTTTGACCACCACATTGCCACTGTGGTCAGAAAGTCCTTCTATGTGGCACATGTCATTACTAAGGGTTTTGCATCCAGGAAGAAAGAAGACATTGTCTCCCTCTACTCTTCCCTCATTATGCCAATCATCGAATACAACGTCTCATTTGGCATGTAACTCACTAGACACCTGCAACAACTGGAGAGGCCACAAAAGTACATCACAAAGAGGATCCTAGGCCTTAAACAATTGTCAAAAGACTCCAACTATTCTCCGTCTCATATCGCCTACTTAGAGGTGATCTCTGCTTGACTTACAAAGCCATGTCTGACCCAACTCTGTTAGAAACGCTACATCTAAAGAAATCCCAATCCATCCACACTACACGCTCCAGAGACCTCAGCCTCATTACCACAATCAACAGAACATGCTGAAGGGACAGGTTCATAACCCAGAGACTGCCCATACTATGGAATAGACTTCCCATACATGTCAAACAGAGCACTTCACTGGCCCTCTTCAAGAGAAATCTTGATGAGTGGATGGAAAATAGAAAATTCACCCCAGGGATCACTCCAGTGGCTCTACTCGACAGAGGTACTGGGAACTAAAGTTGGGTGGCACGATGCCAGGGTTATCCTATGGGCTAGGCTTATAAAGGCTCCAGGGCCATTAGCCTAGTACACACCTATGAACCCATGACAGAGTCATAAGGGTACTTTTTGCCAAGAGACCTGAGTGCATGCGTAATCTGATGAATCCTGGCACTAGACAGGTAGCTTATCGTGACTTTCTCCTTATGTAACCTGGTGAGTGGGACATCCTGTGTGTGTCACTATGGAGTCTCCTATAACAAAAAAAATTGTTTTTTTGAGTGTTATGCCTTAAAAGCTTGATAGGTGAAACACTGGTGCTGCTATGTCTCTTGGGTGCTGTGGAAACTGTGTAAGTTGTAGCAGTCATTTGTTTTGGAGGTTTGTGGTGTTTTGGTAAGTTTTTTGAGAGAACCTCTGCATATATTGATTTATGTGTTGGATGCATACTGTTTGCATGAGTAGTGGAGGGTGGGTTGATGACCTCTTCGGTGTTACTGTTTTGAGTGCGAGAGAGCAGGGATTCAAGATACTCGTACTCTGTACTAGAATGAGTTATTAGTATAAGGTTATCAATGTACATGAGGCAGTTGCTACACTGCCTCAGGAGACTCAAGTCAACAAGGCTGGCAGGAGAAACAACAGTAGTCTAACTGTCCATAATGGTAGGTTTGAAGAATTATCACAAAGGGGGGTGCTTTCAGGACTGGTCTAGGAGGTGCTCTATAGGGGAGTTGGCTAGTGGTTTAATAGGTGACAGCTTACTAGCACTACTTAGAACAGAGATGTACTAAAGATGAGGACTACACTAGTGTACTACAGCTGTATCTAAGGGAAAAATTAGCTAGACTTAAATTGGGCCCACAAGGGTAGTTAGCCTATTATTTACATGTGAACTTATGAGACATGGTTAATGATTTTATGGACATGATGCTTTATATATTCCTTTCCTGAATCTGCTCAGATGTCCACAAGTGACCACATAGTTGACTCCTCAGCTCCTATGCCTATCATGTCCTTCAATTTACCAATATATTCTGATTTCTAAATCAAATATATTAACCTAATGTGTGTGGTATTAGTTAAAAATGTCTAAAGCACATTTGATTGAAAAGTTTTGCTTGTGGTGATAGCACAAAATGACAAAAGCTCATTTGACTGAATGCTCATTTTTATAGTGTTTGTAGGCATGATTACAAAAAATTAATATTTGACTGTAAAGGTTATTGTAGTTGGTGTGCATGTGTGTGTATATCTCTGTATTTGAGTGAGTTTACGGGTTTTAGGGTTAGGTAAGAGGATAGATTTACTGTTTTGCATGTTTGATGTTATATGTGTTCTGTATCCTTTCATATTGTGTAGTGGTAGTGTTATGGAATGGGTTTTTAGTAATGTAATGTGTAGGGTTAGGGTTAGCACACATGAGTAAGCACTCATAAACACCTTACTCGCATGCTAACCCTAACCCTACACATTACATTACTGAAAACCCTTCCCAAGGCAGTACCACTACGAAAAATTACACTTGGTCAACGTTTTGTAGTTTGGGGTGAATGATATTGGGTATTTTTAGATTGTTTTTGTAATATTTTGTGATTTGACTTTTTTTTCTTTTCAATGAAATGCGCTTTCAGTCAAATGAATCATATAAACTATGCCTACCCCTAAAAAAACTTTAATTTCCTTTTTTCTTATTTTTTTACATCTGATATCTTAATTGATACATACAAGCTTTGACATATGTAAAGAACCAGCAGAAACATCTCAATTGCTTGTATCTTATTGTCAAGGTCTATAAACAATTTCCAAAGTCTTGTCTTGTCTTATCTTATAAGCTTTTGGATAATTTCTTCCCATATTTCTTTAGATGCTTGCTCAACATCCTATTTCAACCAAAGTGGCAAGTACCTTATCTAGTAATCACCCACAAAAAGGTGAGATTCTGGACCAAGCCATGTGTTGGGGCATAATTTATTACTACAACCTCCTTTTTTTTTTCCAATTTATAAGATAGAATTTTTATATCATGTTCTGCACTGGTCACCTATAATATGTCATCTGCAAAAAGGGCTATTTTCTGTTTAGTATCTGTCCATTTGTATCCAGTTACATTTGATTGGTTTATGTCTGAGGCTAATGTGTCTAAATACAAAGTAAATAGCAGTGGTGAAATGGACACTACTGCCTATTTCCTCTTGGAAGACTAAATGCTTTAGACAGCTCACCACTGCACTTCACTCTAGCTTGTGCTCCATTGTAGATATTGGATATTAATGTTGTCCATTTTTGTGGAAGCCCAAGTGCCTCAAACAATCTCTCCATAAAATCCAAACTAAATCTTGCCCAGTACATCCTTTTGAACCATAAGGGTTCTGTTAATGTTGTCTATTGTTTGCCTAATTGTATAAACCCACACTGATCCACGTCTGTTGTTCTTAACAGTATCTTTTTGCTGGAATTGGCATGAACACTTTGTAGTTATTATTTAGAACTGAAGTGGCTATTTTAGACCCAGCATCAAGAGGATCTTTCCCCTCCTTTTGTATAACTGCTGCTACAACATCTTTCTAAGTCAAGGGCACATCCCTATACAGAAAATTTTATTAAAAATTACTAGCCAGACTTTTATTATTTCCTTTTATTCTTCCAGGAATTTCCCTGTATTCTGTTTTTTCATTGGTTCTTTAATTTAATATTTCCTTATTTTTAAGTTAATATTTCTGTTTATACTTATTTTAACTGAGGAAGTTATAACTGTCTTAAATATGTTGCCATTTCTTGTATGTCACTCTGAACCTCTACATCTTATCAATAGTGTGTACTGTAACACTTTACAGTTACAGCCCTTATTTTCCTGGTTCCATTTCTACCTTCTGTTATCATAATTCCTGATTTTTGTCATCCTTTCTTTCAACCTTTTGTTGGCTCAGACATTGAGTTAGCAATTAGATTGCTCTGAGGCTATTTAAAAAAAAAGTTGTGAAATCATTGCTCATTGTTCTCATTTTCCAAGTACTGTTGCGTAAACATTATAGCTCCTTTGTTACTGTACAGCCTGTTGTCTCCTCCTTATTTTTTTTTTGTTCCTGTAAATTCCTTACATTTTACGACTGATGGAGACCCATTATGATTGTTATTCCATTTTTCCTTTGCTTTCACTGTTACCACATGCCTAATCTTCAGTTTACAATTATCCAACTCCTTTGCAAGCTCTTAACTACTTAGATTCAAATCTAATAGCATTCCCTTAAAATTTGATCTATTCAAATCATTATATGGCTTCCTCTCCATGGGAAATGCTAGAAAATGCTGGTGTTTGTCCCAATAATTGTTACTTGCTTACAAAAACTTAATTTGTATGGGTGCATGGTCTGACACTGTCACTGGACGCGTTTTCATAGTTAGCACCATGTTACTGTTTTCTGTTAATGTGTAACATCTATCTAATCTTCTCCAAGAACTGCAAAAATGTGTATACTCCAATTCATTCTTTTCATTACATCAATTCATATATATTTCTCTATGTAACTTTCACCAACTTGTATTCAGAGAGGGACGTCCAAGGTTGCTCATTGAGTAACAGCTTGTTTCTAGCTTTCCCAGTGTGAAAAGAGAAAATCAGCAGAGAAAGCCAGTAGACTTTTGTGTTTATGGGTAAATTTCAGTCACTGGCCAGTAAGTGCACTACTTGGATGCTAGGAATAAAGAAATACAGTAGACCTGGAAAAAAAATTGGCTGCAAAAAGTGAGGAAGAAACACTGACCAGGGAAAACTCTTCAGTTATTCAGCAAAATGCAATGCAACCTTCAGACATGACTTCCAATAACCTACAGGAGGTTATAAGACAACTGCATGCAGACCTGGTTAAAGTAAACAAAGTACTGATGGAGTGTATCAATACAAACAACAAAAGGCTGGAAAAAATGGAAGAAGCTTTAAACAGATATTCAGATGAGATGATAAAGCTGCAAAAATGAAAGGTCAAAATGAAGAAGATGCTGGATGAATATGAGACTGCTCAGGAAGAGATCTTTAAAAATAATAGAATTAGAGGACAGCGAATGTAGGGAAAACCTGAGATTTTCCACTATACCAGAGAAGCTGGAAAGAACAGACTGCACTAATTTTATGAAAGCACAAATAAGCAACTGGACTGGTATTCCACAGCAGGATGTGTTAGTTAAAAGGGCACATCATGTGTATGCTCCAAACCTAGTTATAAGAAAGCAACCTAGACCTTTAATAGTAAAGATGTAATCCTACCAGCAGAAGGAGTTGATTTTGACAAAACTGTGGCAGAAGGACAAAATACTAAAAGTGTGAGACAGCAGAGTGTTTGTGGAGCATGATTACTCATTGTACACTAGGCAGAAGAGAAGCAAATTTATTTCACTATTCAGAGAATGTCAAGACACAGTTGTGAGATTCAAACTGCTGTACCCAGCTGTCTTCATAGTATTCATCCATGGAGGAACAAAATCATTTTTTGATGAAGTACATGCTAAAGAGGAATACAGAAGTTTGTCCAGTAAAGGTTTAGCTGTGAAATAGAAGGAGATTCTGCTTCTTGTTCTTCTGGTAATAAAGACCACAGAGAGACTGTACTTGTGAAAACCTTTCCAGTATTTCAACAGAAAATGTTGGAGAGAATGAAGGAAGCATGAGAGTTGACTAGAAGACTCAAAAGTACATTGGAAATGAAGAAGAGACAGGATTTGGGTGATGGAGAAGAACAGTAGTAAAACCAGTAAGTGAATGTGGGATTACAATGCAGTAGTTATATTTGTAAAATATGACAGAACATCAAAATCTGGGAATGTTGGATTTTTTTTCAAAATTTGTTGGATTTGTGGGGGACTGTAAAGTATATGCCCTACTTCATGTCATTAATGTTTGGAAAAATGCTTTGGGGAGGGAAAGAGAGGGTAGAAAGCTAACTGTAAGTAAAGAACACATTTTATTTTCTTAATATTACTGTATTTGTGGTGTATGGTTTTCTTTGCATGTTATTTTTTTAAGTGTAATGGGGATTGTAAACAGGTGCTGTTTTTCTTTTTCTCCCCTCTTCTCTCTTTCTTCTTGTACAGTTTTAAGAAATATAGGCAGTACAATTAAAAATGGTTAAAAAGGCATGACAAAGTTAAAATTAATGTGATTTTTCTCTTTCTTGCATGGGGAAATAACTGGATTAAGGACCTAAGTTTGATTAGTTTTGAGAGAGAGAGAGAGCAAGTAAATGAAAAAGAATATTAAATATTATGAGGCTTTTTTCTAGCAAATACATGTATATTTCCATGGAAACAATCTGAGAAAGAGAAGCTGGCTGTCTGAGTCTCATGTCTCCATGAAGACAGTCTGATAAAGAGAAACTAGAGATAGTCTGGCAGAAGAGGATTGGCTGAGGGAAAAGAAAAAAGAAAAGAGAAATTGGCTAGGACATAATGTTCTCTGAAAGCAATCATGGGTTTTCTCAGCTAGGAGAGTTTTAAAGATGAGACAAAACCAATTAGACTTGAAGTAAAGTTTTCTCCATTTTTTAATGCATTGGGGATACTAATATAAGCAGGTACTTTTTTTTCTTTTTCTCCCTTCTTCTCTGTTTTTCTTTGTTTAGTTTTAAGAAATGTAGGCACTGCAATATAGAAAAAGAAAGAAGGGGAGAGAGAGGAAAGATCTGGTTAACAGAGTATGACATAAGAAGGGAAATGACTGGGTTAAGACCCTAGGCATTATCCAGTAACAAGTTTATTACAAAGCATGTAAATGAAAAAGAATATTGAATATTATAAGGCTTTTTTTCTGGTAAACAAGATATCCTTAGCAGTTTTGTGTCTGGTTTGCATGTTACTACAAGACAGTTTGATAAAGAGAAATGGCTTGAGAAAGTGTTTACTGAAAGCATTTAAGTGTTTTCTCAGCTGAGAGAGCTATAAAGATAGACAAAATAAAATAGCACTTACTAATAGCACAAGCTGTACCATGCATGTTAGCATGACTAACCTTTCTTTTTGGTTAACTCTAGTCTGTCTGTGTGGCTATTAACTTAGTTTTGTGTGTTAATTTACTAGGTTTTAGAGGAGGTGAGGGGGTGTTTATGTTTGAGGGCTTTCAAAAAAGCAAAACGCTATGTAAGATGTGACATACACTCAGATAGATATAACAAGAAACAACTGTATAAAAGACCAACTTGCTGAACAGTATATGCATGTAACATAAAAGTTGGAATAGACATTTAACAAAAAAGCAGTTATACATAAAAAGTGGTAATAAAAACTATATAAGAAAATTATGCTTTCTGTATTGTCTTTCAACCTGAATGGTCTTACAGATGAATATAAAAAAGAAAGAGTAGTGAACTATATTAAAAATGTAGAGTACAAATAGCTATGCTGCAGGAGACACACCCGGAAAGAACTGAACATGTAAATTTGATAAAGAAAGGTTTTCAGGGTGGTTATTCAGCAGAATATCTGGGCCAAAGGAAAAGATGAGTACTTGTATATTAATTGCAAGAGGAGCTCCAATAGTGATAGAAGAGGAGAAAAAAATATAATGGAAGGTATATAGTACTAAAGGGCTACTGGCAAGGGAGGAGGATTATACTGGCATGCATTTACATTCTACCTAAAACTGCTTTAATGAGCTTAAGTAAATTGTGGGAGAAATAATCCACTTTCAGCAAGGAATATTACTTATAGGTGGAGACTGGAATTTGGTTTGCAGCAGTGAAGATGTGTCTGGGAGGCCTGGAAGGGAAATATATAACAAAGGAGGGTAGATTTCTGAAGAAATTTATGAAAATGTTTGGAATGAAAGATGTGAATTCAGTACTAGGAGTTTGGAGTGAATTTGCATACTGTTCTCCAAGATACAAAAACTGGGCTAGGCTAGATAGAATTTATATCTCACAGGAACATGCATTTAATGGAAGCTCTTGAAACACACCAAATGACTATTTCAGATCATGCACCAATAATAACTAAAATAAAAATGCAAGGTAATGAAATAAACATGAGACACTGGTGCTTTCCTGATTGAAAAGAAAGGAATTTAAGGAATGGGTTTTGGAATTGAGGGGCTACTAGAAAAGATAGAATTGTTTTTCTGAAAATATAGCTAGGGAGTAGGATAAAATTAAAGTGGAGTTTAAATCTAAGGTGGAAATAAAAGAAAGGGAGATATGGTTAAGTAGTATCAAGAATTATTTAGAGAGACTGACAAATGTTAAAGTATTGCAAAATAGGAAGAATCTGTCAGAACAAGAAAAGGAGCAACTGCAGAATGCTAAACAGAAAATAATGGATTACCTCGATAATATGCATGAGTTTAGAAAAATTGCTGTTAAGCAACTGTTTTTTGATGATAATTCCAGAGCACAAAACTTTTAGCACAATGACTCGGGCAACAGAAAGTTGAAAGGGTTGTCACCAAGCTTAGGGAGACTGTAACCAGGAAGATAACAAGACATCCTGTAGAAGTATTAGAAATGTTTTGGACATTTTATGAAAGTTTGTGTAAAGCAGAGAAATGTGGAAATCAAGAAAAGGTACAAATGGAAATGTTTATTGAAGAATTAAATATGCCAAAGTTAGAGGTAGATGAGGCTCAATTACTAACAGGATAAGAAGAGATGAGATAAAAATGGCTATGTATAACCAATCTACAGGAAAGTCCCCAGGAAAAGATGGTATTCCTGTGGAGGTTTAGAAGCTAAGAAGAAAAAAAATGATAAAGATCTGAAGGTTTTGTTTAACAGTATTTTACGAGGAGGAGAACTACTAGCATCCTGGAAGAAAGTGGTGGTAATGGTAATACCTAAAGAGAGTAAAGATGATCCAGCTCCATACAAGCCCATCTCAATACTAAACCATGATTATAAAGTGTTTGTCTATAATGGCTAAAAGAATGGCAAACGTGATACCAAAATTGATAGATGTGGATCAGTGTGGTTTTGTGGAGGGGAGGCAAATATTTGACAGTATTAACAGAACATTGATGATCCAGAGGGAAGCAAAATGTAAGAAAATACCACTGTTATTGTTTGGTCTTGATGCAGAGAAAACATTTGACAGAGGAAACTGGGACTTCATGAGCATGTCAATGGAAGCATTTGCTTTCCCTAATACAATTATAAGGTTCTTTAGGAGTATGCATGAAGGATTTGAGGCAAAAATTAAAGTGAGTGAGGTCTTCTCTGATGACTTCTGCTTGAGTAGAGGAACCAAGCAGGGTTATCCACGTTTCCCTTTGTTGTTTGCATTATATTTAGAACCACTGGCAAAGAAAATAAGGGACTCAGAAATTCAAGGATATAATTGGTATGGTAGTCAAGAAAAGCTGGCTCTGTTTGCAGATGATATTGTTTTATACATGACAAAACCAGAAAGGGACATTACAGTGTTGTAGAACATTTTAAGATAGGTTCATATCTTCTCAGGATACAAAATTAGTGAAGTTAAAACAAAGGCAATGGCAGTATGTATCCACACATGAATTGGTCCAACAATATCTGTATTTATGGGGACATAATAAAATTAAGTATTTAGGAGTATGGATTAGAAATAACTGTTGTGGCAGCTAAGGATATGTGGGAAAAGACTAAACAGAAGATAATACAAAAAAATTGACAAACTGGAAGTTTTGTTATATGGATATGGATACTAAGATACAAGCAATTAAAATGTTTTTAGTCCCTTTAGTCTTGCACACAGGTCAGGCATATTTTTATCAACCAGAGGAGAAGCTGTGGTGAGCAATTAAAAAAGAGTTGAAGGATTTTAACTGGGAGGGGAAGACAGCAAGGGTCAAGTGGGAAAAGCTGATTCTTCCGATAGAACAAGGTTAACTAAGATTACCCAATCTGAGGGGGTATTTTAGAGCAACACACTTAAGTCTCTTATACATAGCACAAACAGAAAACTGTAATTCAAAGTGGAAAGGAATGATGGTAATAAGGGGGAAGCTCAAGAAATAAGGAGAGATTGGGATTTTGGATGCAGACTCTTAAGGAGAAACAAAAATCATACAGACTATTATATTCATAAAATAGCAGGGAATATTCTGAGAACTAAACCAGCACAAGAACAGAGAAGAGAGATTCTACCAATAGGGATGACTGTGGTTAGGGATACAGACAATAGGCAAGAGGGTCCTGGAATTTATTGGAGAAAACTGGAAAAGGAACCAAGGAATTGGGAGCAAATAAATAGAAAGGGAAATTTAATAGAATGGGAAGAGGCCAATACTTTATTTAGACTGCAGGTTACAGATTGCCTTCTCTTTCAAGGATTGATCTCAGAGTATATGCAGAGAGTAAATGAAAGACCAGCACTAGTCGAGTTTTTAATATAATCTGGAACAGAAGCTGCCATTAAAAAAGGAATAATTATTAGAGCATATAAAATATTGCATGATAATTATAAGAATCAATCAGAGGAGCTTAGAAAGGATTGGGAAGAGAGACTGGATAAGCAATTCACAAAGAGACAATGGGGGATATAAGTCTATCTCCCAAATATGCAACAAAATCTAGAAGATTTAGAATCTTTGCCTGGAAGTGTTTACATAGGTATTTTTATACTCCAAGTAGACTCCAAAGAATTTTTCCTTGGGTAGATAGCAGTTGTTGGAGGTGTGATGTTCAAGAAAGAGGTGACTGAGAACATATGTTTTGGGAGTGTAATGAGCTGACAGACGTTAGAGATTCCCTGCGGTCCGCTCTGTTAGAGATGCTGGGTGAGCAGATTGGATTGAATGGGGAGATGATTTTTTTGAGCTATGATACAGAATCGGAATTGCCTAGACATAGTAAAGCCTTGCTGAGTCTAATTATGGTGGCTGCCAATTACTATTTTGGCAAAAAGCAATTACTAGAAAATGAAAATCAAAGTGTGGACCAACTTTATTAGAAGTAGATAGAGATAAAACAACTGGAATTGGGATCTTTAGAAAAGGGAAGGAGCAAACTGCATAGGAAGAAATGGGAATTGTGGGAATAATATATGCATAGAAGGAACGAGGTTTAAGAGACAGGATTTGAATGAGCCATATATTGCTTAACTGACAATGACTGGCTAGGTTATAAGTCATGTATAATGTTTGCAACTATAGTTGTTTCAATGGTGTTTGTGATGTATAATGTTTGCAACTAAAGTGGTGTCAATGTTGCTTGTTTTTCATTTATATTAGATTGCCTATGTCATATGATAATTTAATAAAGATGTTTCTTGAAAAAAAAATCTCGTATTCAGTCATGTTAAAGTGATTCATTCTATAGCCAGTGCCATCTATCTTTGATGAAATGCTATAGCTTCTGCAGTAATATTCTTTATAACTTGTCTCGGTGCTTTGGTTGAATATATACTGTAGTCCGTATTAACTCTTATGCCCTGCCAGCAATCTCTCACCTTTATAAATCTTCCCTTACTGTCCTTTATTTGTTCCTCAATATTCATTCTAATACCTTTTTTTTTAATTAAAACCCATTCCTTTTGCTGTTCTCCTCTTCCAATCAGGAAACCCTCCTTCCCCCATTTGTTTACAAAACTTATTTTTTCATGATTCAGATATGTTTCTTGTAACATTATTACTTTGTAAATATGCCCACACATTTTCCTGTTTTGTTCCTGTCCACCAGTCTATTAACATTGCAGACCAAGTCTTCTTCTTCTTCTTCTTTCAGCTTTTCCCGGTTAGGGGTGGTCACAGCAGATCACCTGTCCGCTCATGATTGGCAGTGGAGTTTTACAGTGTTGAGTTGCCAGCCCGGCACCCAACCTTCCACAGAAGGCACACACACACACACACACACACACACACACACACACACACACACACACACACACACACACGCGCGCGCCTAGGGCCAATTTAGAGTGTCCAATCCACCTACAGCATGTCTTTGGGATGTGGGGGGAAACCGGAGCATCCAGAGGAAACCCCATGCGACCACAGGGAGGATATGCAGACTCCGCACAGAAGGCACCCCAGCCGAGGATCGAACCGGAGAACCTCTTGCTGTGAGGCGGCAACGCTAACCGCTGCACCACCGTGACCACCCAACATTACAGACCAAGTCTAACCGTGATGTAATGAAACTTACTTTCTATTCTACTAGCATATATTCTTTGTCTTTCTGTTTCAAACTGGACCTCCACAGTCTCTCTCTCTCTCTCTCATTTTTGCATTACTTATATGTTTTTGTGTAGCACTCTGCTTACTGAACCTGATCTCTTATTTTCTTTAGAACAGCAAACAGTTCCTTCACTACCCAAAAAATAGACAACACATTAACTCATTCCCTGCAGTACAGAACTTTAGTGTGTGTACTTTTAACTCCAAGTGGGTGTGGTTTGAGCTTTTAAAAAATAGTTACCACCCTACAGTTTAAACAAATATCCGTATCTATGGAACCATAAGTGTTACTAGAAAACTGCAAATGACAAACTATTCAGGATAAATTAATCTGTACATCAGTGGCATTCATTCAGTTCGATGTTTTAAACTGGATTTTATAGGCCAAAATAAAGGCAGTAAATATTAATTTTGTAATGTTGTATAAACAGGTTATGATATCTTAGTAACCACTCAAGCAAGACACATACTGCTTGCAGGATTTTCTTCATACAGCTGTAAGCTTTCACAGGAGGCTATGCAGTTCTGTCTCTTACCTGAATGTTGAGATATTTAGAGAAATATGAAAATTACAATACAAATAATTAATATTTCTTGTAGCTGCATTACACAGAGGTCAGATAACAATACAACTGTGTTTGCCATCATGTATGCTTTAAGATGAAATCTGATACTTTGTATGTAGCATGTTTTTGGAATTATTAAAGCAATTATGAACAAGCAATATTTGACGCCTAGAGGTGTCAGTAGGAGTTAACTCCAGAAACGTCTGGAAGCACACTCAGCTGTGAGTTAGCTCTATTGCCTTGAACATAATATAGTTAACACTGTAAAATTTGCAATGCAAAGCTTTTTCTACCCTTTTCATATGAGACTCAAATGCACTGATTTACTCCTGTGGCTAGAGGACATTTACTGTACTTGTTTGACTTGCCTGCAGCTAGCATTTTACATTTTACTACTTCAGATGCTGTCCCTTCTATTCTTCCACTGCTAGAGAGACAGTCATAGAAGATTATGATCCGATTATTGACCATAACCCTTTCATTGTGTGTTCAAGACACAGATGCTAAAAAGTCCACCTGCTGTGGCATATAAAATTGTAGCACACCGTACCTTTTCAGGCTTCTCATTTGCTCAGTTATTGGCAAAGGAGCTGGAGGAGATTGCTTGAGGTGATAGTGGAGTGATGAGGCTTATGACTAATTACTTTTCTGTTGAGGGAGTGTGACAGCATGCTTGGAGTTCAGCTTCCATCTTGATACCAAATGAAAACTGACTGACAGTATAGTAGCATGCAACAAGTTGGGTGGAGCTACTGAGGAGGAGTGCATTATCTGTATAGGTGGGGAGACACCCTCACATTGCCCATGGGCATACTCACCCAAGAGTGACATATAGCATGCAGGAGAGGTTAGGGTCTATCATAAAGAGAAACGTCTGTGAACAGCACTGAAGACACTGAAGGTTCTGTCCCAAGCCATTCCCCTTCCTGCTGAAAAATAGTTCATTTTATCGATATGAGGGAGTTGAGGACTGTGTTCCAAATAAAGTAATTTTTACCAAAGTTATGATGGGTTGAGGACAGTATTCCAAACACAGTGGTTTGTATTAGCAGTATTGGGGGGGGGGGGGTTAACACAGTACTCCAAATGCAGTAGCTTGTATCAGCAGTATGAGAGGGGTTGCGTACAGTATTAATTTGTATTAGCAGTATTTTCGGGGCAGGGGGGGGTTAACACAGTATTCCAAATGCAGCAGTTCATATTGTCAGTATGACAATCTTCAGGATCCAGGACAGTGTTCCAAATGCACTTGTCTGAAGGTAAGGAGGGGAGGCTTCAAAGTGGCATGAGCAGGAAGCAATGTTCTTTCTGAAGGGAAAGTCACTGTTACTTCTAGGGTTCAGGAAGGGACAAATCTACTCATGCTGTTAAAATAACTTGAAGAATATTATCTACTCATGCTATTAAAATGGTTTGAAGAATATCAGTAGTATGTGTTTTTAATTAAGGATATGACAGGTAGTGCACACTAACTTCAGTATAAATAAGTTCATCATAGCAGTGCCCTTTCTGTATTTAAATGTGTGTAGACTAGTGAGCCTGTAACTCATTTTAAACTGCTTCAGAACAACTAACAGTGTTTAAAATAAAACTGAAATGACAAAGCTTGGTTGAGCCATACCCCCAAGTATTTGTGCTGTTTAAGTATGATGAATTAGTTGTTCAGAGGGTTATACATCTTCATTTAGTCCATTTTGTGGTGTGCTGAAGATCACTGGCATCAATTTTTTCATGTTCACAGTTAGGTTTTGTATAATGGCCAGTGTCACAGGCTGTTAAAATGCTATTTCAGAGGTTCTCTTGTATACATTGTTGGCAGATCTTGTATTCTTTCACCTGCATATATGGTAATTTTCAAGTTAGGGAGGGAAAAAGCAAATTAATGAAAAGTGAGAACAAAATAAGCCATAATGTGGAAACTTTGGGGGATTTCTGCCTCAAAGATGCTAACATGCAAGATGCTGATATTTTTTTCTAGTACCAGTTCAGCAGTATAAACTGATGCCTTTGACATTCCTTTTTTCTTTCTGATTTTTACCTGCTAATTATCAAGCCTACTTCTAGATGAACCTGGTTTATTCATTCCCTTACCTGGGAATTTTATTCTGGTTCAAGGCAATAGCTGCCCAGAAGGGATAGTCATTCAGGCAGCCATGAGGTCTTTTTATGCCCTTGTTGGCACCTTGGCAAGGATTTATTTATTTTACATTTGTTAACCAAGAAAGTACGACTTGGAATGAGACAATTTTCAACGGAGGCCCAGAGAGAAATGCTCCAGACGCATGCGTTTCTGTGATAGTCTAATCCTGCTCTTTGAAGGGGGGGATATGGGATATAAGCACAGAAGCAGATCCTAATAGTGGGCTCTATCCTATACTCTAAACCTTTCATTCATAACGTAATGCTAAGGTATTTCATCATTTACACCCTAGGGGTCTGAATGATGAAATACCTTAGCATTATTTTTTATAAAAATGAATGAATGGTTTAGAGTATAGTATAAAGTACTGTATATATCAGGATTAAAAACGTTCTAAACTATTTAGTGTCCCACTTTATTTTTTCCTCTCAGCTAATAAGGGCAGCCTAACATAAATTTAAACCCATCTGTTTTATCTTCATGAAGTGTCTTGGTATGCACAGCTACTGCACTTTTGGAAAAGTTATTATGTCCCTTATGTGTTTGCATGTTCTATATTTAACCTTATGTCTAGTCTGTCCAGTATACCATTTCACTTTGGGATGTAAATGGCTACTTACTGTTCATCGTGTTTCACTGTTGCAGTCATTACACTTGGGTTATCCTGCTGGCAGGCTACCCGCAGTCGGCCCGAGTTCCAAAGTCTAGGTCTGGCGTCGGGGGGTATAAAAGATGCAACTGACACCATTTTCTTCAGTCTTTCTTGCCGTGCGGTGCCCGAAGCAGAAGCAGTTCGCAAGTGCCGGTCAGCCGACTCCTGAGATTTTCGAAATAGAGTTTCAGAACCAAAGTCTTCAATAAAGCTAAGTACCCCGTTGGGGAAACTTTTCTTGCTCCAGACCGATGTCAGTAAAAGTTAACAATTGTATTTCTTGTGGGAAGCAAATACCTCATAAGGACTTTCACTCTTACTGTATTCCTTGCCTAAGCCCTGACCACGACGTTACTAGTTGTCAGTTTTGTGCTAGATTCAACAAAAGCACTATTAAACATCGGTTTGATTTTGCATTACATTACTTTGGCCGAAGGTTTAACTATATAATGCTGTCAGAACAACCGACGACCGGAATTCATAAAAAACGCAAAGACAAGGAAAAGGACAGGCATCCGAGGTCCAAAACCGACGATGAAGCCTCTTCTAGGCCAGTTGCCGGTTCGCAGCCCCTGACACCCCCTACCTCAGAGCCACAGGCCATATCCAGTTCCCACGTGAAGACAACTAGGCCTCTGGATACTCAAGGTATTGGGCCTACGGAAAATATTCCCTCAGATGGGTCCAGAGCCGCTGAGCAGGCATCAGCTTTTGAGGGTGTTTTCAGACCTTCACAGCTTACTATTAAATCCTCTACAGCAGCCAAAGTACAGTCAAAGACACCACTAAAGACAGAAACAAGTACAGCATTCTCCTGGACAGTCAACCATGCCAAAGAAACAGATGCTTAAAATGGCTGAAGACTTAATTACTTTGATCAGGGGTTCCCATCCCCCTCCTGATAAAAGGCCTAGGCAAAACACTGACTGATTCCTCTGACCAGGTTTCTATTTCTTCTGATTCCTCTTCAGATCGGGGCTATTCTCTTCCTCTGATTCCTCTTCAGATCAGGGCTGTTCTCTTCCTCTGATTCCTCTTCAGATCAGGGCTGTTCTCTTCCTCTGATTCCTCTTCAGATCAGGGCTGTTCTCTTCCTCTGATTCCTCTTCAGATCGGGGCTGTTCTCTTCCTCTGATTCCTCTTCAGATCAGGGCTGTTCTCTTCCTCCCTATGAGGACTCTGATGCTGAAGAATCTATACCTTCAGCCTCCCCTCCTGAGGATTACTCTTTGGGGAAACTCTGCACACCATGAGGCAACATTTCCACTGGGAGAGCCAGGATTATTCAGAATCCAAGAAAAGGCTCAGAGATTTTCTTTTACTGCCTCAACACAGGCCCTTGGCTATCCCCCCTGTGCTTGATATAGTTGATGATGTTTTCTCTGAATCCAGTCTGTCTCCTGATTCTTTACCCCCTGCACCAGTCAAGCCAGACAGGTATTACAGGGTCCCTGACTCTCTCATAAATGTCTTTATAAAAACCCTGCTGCTGACCCTGAAACAATTTATCAGGGTCCCAAAGGGGTTAAGGCTTCCACTGCTAAAACCCTGTTCCCTCTGATAGAGATTCTAGAGCTCTGGATAGATGGGGGGAAAAGTTTACACCTCTGCTACTTTAGCTGTAAGGGCTTTAAACTGCCAGTTTCACATGCTTAAATATCAACAGTACCTCGTGTCTTTGTCAAAACAGAAAATGCTTACAAATTCAGAGAATCCTGACAATAAGGAAATGCAGGAATTATTGCATGCAGCTGAACAAGTGGGAAAGCATACTCTGCAATGTGGTTTTGATTCATTAGAGGTTTTCTTGCAGAGCCGCAGTTACAGGCTCTGTCATTCGAAGGCATGCTTGGTTGAAAGAACAAAGTTTACCTGAACATGTTAAAGTAAAATTATTGGATGCTCCATTACAGCATGATACTTTGTTTGGTGTTAAGGCAGAAGAGGTGTTAAAGAAAATGGAGGATAAAGCAAAATCAATGCAGACAGTAAAGGATTTCTTACAGGTTCAACCACCTAGGTTTAGTAGAAACTGGCCTTCTAAAAATTGGTCCTTTCCGGTGTCAGACAGGCCACAAAGAGGCAGATACAGACGCCCAAGAGCCAGATCTCAGCCCCAAGGCTCCTACAGACCTAAACAATGGGGTTCTTCTGCCCCCAAAGGAGGAGAAGACAAATCTCAACCTTTTGGAAAACAGTTCCAATGACTTTCCTCTACAAAGGCCAAGCACTTACCTTTTGGCAGCACCCCTAGGGGGAAAGCTAGCACTTTTCGCACAAAATTGGCGCACAATCACCCAGGACAAATGGGTACTGAATATAGTTTCTCAGGGATACAGGTTCCACTTTCACACTCTTCCAAAATCAAAAGGTATGCCGGACCTGCCACAAAACCAATGGGCAGAAGCACAAAAGGAAATTGCTACTCTCATGGACATGGGAGCTATTCAAAGAGTACCACAGCAAGAACAGGGACAAGGATTTTACTCAAGACTCTTCCTGGTTCCCAGAAAGGACAAAGCCTGGAGACCAATACTGGACTTGTCAATCCTAAATACTTTCCTGGATGTTCCAAAATTCAGAATGTTAACACTGCAGCAACTTCTACCCATGCTGGGCAAGAAGGCTTGGCTAGTTACTTTGGACCTCAAGGAGGCATACCTGCATGTCCCAATCAGACAATCTTGCAGAAGATACCTCAGATTCATAGCTGGCTCAATGCATTACCAATTCTCTGCACTTCCCTTTGGCTTATCTACTGCGCCCAGGGTCTTCACAAAATGCCTGGCACCAGTAATTGCATTTTGCAGACATAGAGGAATTCAGGTATATCCCTACTTGGACGACTGCCTTATTCAAGCAGAGAGCAAGGACATTCTACTAAAGCATCTGGCATTTGTAAAAAGATTATTAATTTGCCTAGGGTACACAGTAAACGAAAATAAATCAAAATTAGTGCCCCCTCAAGAGATAATATTCCTGGGTGCAAGCTTAAATACAACTGCCCAGATAGCTTATCTCACGCCAGACAAGCAAAGGCAACTGACTCATTACTTTCAAATGATGGCAACAAAGACCCAGCTCCCTGCAAGAAAAATTCTGCAGGCCCTGGGTTTCATGGTTTCCTGCATTCTACACTGCATATGAGGAAACTACAGTGGTATCTAAAAAGTGTTTGGACTCAGCATTGCCACAGCCTGGAGACAATAGTAACTATAATTCCATGTCTACAACAGGAGTTTCGATGGTGGTCCAGGGCCTGTCACCACAACAAGGGACAGCCCTTCACCTTACCCACAGCCAGGCAGACAATAACAACGGATGCATCGGATTATGTCTGGGGGGCACACATGGCAGGAAAATGTATTCAGGGCACGTGGCCCAAGGAACAGATGCATCTTCACATCAATCAAAAAGAGATGCTAGCTGTACAGAATGCCCTGACAGCCTTCAAGGATCTACTACATCCAGGACAACTATTACTAAAGACGGACACCACCACAGTTATGTGGTACATAAAAAAGCAAGGGGGCACACATTCCTACCCCTTCTGCAGGCAAGCCATGACTTTGTGGAGCACAGCACTGACCTATCAAGTACATCTGCAGGCACAATTCCTGCCAGGAAAGAAAAATACACTGGCAGATGAACTAAGCAGAAATCTCATGGATCCGCACGAATGGAAACTAAATCCACAGGTCTTCAGCATGATAATAAGGAAATGGGGACGCCCGGACATAGATCTGTTTGCCTCCCCTCACAACTGCCAACTACAGAAATTCTGCACAAGAACTTATCACTCAAAAGCATGGAAAGTGGATGCTCTTTCATTCAGCTGGAAAACCCTGACAGTTTATGCTTTCCCTCCACTGCCTCTTCTTTCCAAGGTACTCCTAAAAGTCAGACAAGAGAAGCCAAAAATTATCCTGATTGCCCCAGACTGGCCATGCCAGCACTGGTACCCAATCCTAAGGAGCTTGTCTCGAGGCCCAGCCTGGCCTTTACCTCAAATTCCTCATCTTCTGACTCAACAAAACAATCAGATTCTACACAGTCCACTCAGAACCTTAAATCTGGCTGCATGGCAGATAATATAGCCACTCAGACCACACCTCTCTCTAAAGCTGTTATGGATGTCATTTTAGAAGCCAGGAGGCCCAGCACTAGGAAATCTTATGCAGAAAAATGGAAGAGATTCTGTACTTGGAACCAGGCACAAGGACTCGAACCACTTGTTCCAAATATACCTCAGATTTTACAATACCTAACTGAGATACTGGACAAAGGCATATCCTTTTCATCTATTAAAATCCATGCCTCTGCCATTTCAGCTCATTACAATACCGAACCTCCTATTTTTTCACATCCACTGCTAAGGCAGTACCTCAGAGGGACAAGAAACATAAGACCCCCAAGGAGAGCACCAATACCTACTTGGGACCTCAATTTTGTATTAGAAAAGCTCACACTGCCTCCTTTTGAGCCAGCCAACACAGCTGATATAAAATTCATATCATGGAAAACTGTTCTGCTCCTAGCAATAACTTCAGCAACAAGAGTCTCAGAGTTACAGGCATTAATGGCAGTGGAACCTTTCATCATTTTTCATCAGGACAGGGTCTCTCTAAGGACAAACCCAACATTTATGCCAAAGGTGGTTTCCAGTGTGGCTCTTAACCAAACCATTAATTTGCCAACTTTCTATCCAAATCCCCAGAATAAAGGGGAAAGACTTCTGCACACTTTGGATATACACAGACAGCTACGATTCTACTTGGACATAACAAAAGCTTTCAGAAAAACTGAGCAACTGTTTGTAGCTTATGCTGCAGGATCACAAGGAAAGCCTATCTCAAAGCAGATAATTTCAAAATGGATAGGACACAGCATTCGCTTCTGCAATGCACAACATGGCAAATCAGTGCCTAAGGGCATAAGGCCACATTCTACCAGAGCAGCAGCCACTTCAGCAGCCTTTCTCAGAGGAGTACCAACCAAAGACATTATAGAAGCTGCAACCTGGAGTTCAGTGCACACTTTCACTAAGCACTACCACTTACCTCTTTACTCTAAATCCAGAGCAGGCTTTGCCACTGCAGTTCTGCAGGGCCTGGTAGCCTCTCCTAATCTTATTTAGGCCCAGCCACCCAACCTCAGCTTTGGGATTCAACCCAAGTGTAATGACTGCAACAGTGAAACACGATGAACATAGTACAGTTGTGTACCTACCATAAATGTAGATGTTCGAGTGTATTCACTGTTGCAGTCCAGGTTACCCACCCACCATCCCCCTTTCTCATTGCTGGTTCCCTTTTTGTAATTCTCAACTCTCTACAACCTATGTGATGTATTTGCTTGTAGATGAAGGAAATGTTATTTTGATACATGCATGTTTTTTGACATAATCTTTTCCAGCCTTTCCTATTTGGAGGCACCTGACATCTGGGGCAAGAAAAACTGAAGAAAATGGCATCGGTTGCATCTTTTATACCCCTGGCGCACTGACGTCAGGGAAGAGGCAACAGCAACCGACGCCGGACCTAGACTTTGGAACTCGGGCCGACTGCGGGTAGCCTGCCAGCAGGATAACCCAAGTGTAATGACTGCAACAGTGAATACACTCGAACATCTACATTTATGGTAGGTACACAACTGTACTTTGCACAACTTTACCAATAATTAGCACCTTCTTACATGTTAAAACTAAAGTGCATTCTTTCCATCTACCACATTGGTACATTCCTCTAATTCCCATGTCAGTTACTTTCTTGGGTAGAAGACATTTTAAATGATAATATCTCACTCATATTCAAAGGTCTTCTGAAGGGAAACATTGGGTATTTAGCTAATTCTTTTCTCATTAGCAAACCATATATGACTACTTTTTCAACAATTTTTGTAAGAAAAACAATTGTATATTTAGATGTACAAGGTAATTTCATCTCTACAATATTATCTTCTCCCATAATAACCACAAGTAAGTCGTGTCCTTATCATTTTTATTCAGTATGCTGCTACCCCTTTCACCAAAAATCTAACTTTATTCAGTAGGCTATCCTTATTAGCTGAGAGGAAAAATAAAGTAGCTACTTGGCTAACTGCCCTGAAGTGCCTTTTTAAGTCTAGCCAGTAACTCATGGATAGAACCAAACCCTCTGCCTTGCTTCTGTCAGGTAAAGACCTTAACTTTAATACCAAACCCACCCTCTTAAATACCATGTCATCAATTTAGAGACTATTTCATGCCTACTCAACAGAGGTCAGTATCAAACCTTGTACTTGTATTAACGTCAACTCTTCCCTTGACTAATTATACCCTCTTTGTTTTAATGTGTCATCCATTTTCTTCACTGTTCTAAACATATCCATTTCTTTAGTAGCATTCCTTTTAATCTTAAAATATTCCCCACTTAGTAAAGATGTTGTTAAATTGGAGGACGAGTTCTAGTGACATGCAAAAATGTGTTTGCTGATGTTTCCATTCTGTACTGTTTAGTTAATTTGTTTCCACATTCCTCCATACTAATATGAAGAAAATTAACTTGTTCAAATGTAGTTTGATGTGTAAATCGAATCCCCCAGCTATTGTTATGTAGATCATAAAATAAATTGCTCTTGATTTTTCTCATTTGCAGAAAAATAAATTATTTATATCAAACATATATAACCACTTCATGCATAAAAAAATGAATGTCTACAAAATTACGTTCAAAAGAAGCCATAAAAAATTATGTAGGTAGGATCACCTTACCGGAATGCATTTTGTGTTAAACAGAAATGTAACAAAGACAAAACTTATGAAGAAATGGGACAGTCACATTAATTATGAGCTGCTGTTTGTAAACAGTACACATGAGAAATTGAAATATGTAAAATTTTCACATCCAAATTCCCCCATAATAAACATCTTTCCATCTTATATCCTTCACTTTATTCACCATCTCTGAAGTAAAAAATCCTTTCACATGTTATTCTAGAGAAGACGTGCTTTTTCCTGAAAACAAAATAACCCCAAAAACATTGAATCAGCTTGGGGGATTCCACTGATTTTTGTGAATTTGGGGTATAAAGTAAAAATTAATGTTTGTGGATATTCTGCATACTTCACTTGAAAGGAAACCTAATTTCCTACATCTATTTAACATCTAACATTTCTAATAGTTATTCATTAAGTAATTGAACTAATGTATTGTAATGAGGAAGCTTTACGCATGGGTATGTAATTCTGTGAACTTAGTTTATCCCCCTGCAATGGCTGTCTGCCAAAGTGCTGCAGGAATAACATTCATTAATCGATAATCAGCTGTATATTTTTGTTTTTGGGTCTATGAGATTCATATCACCACAGTGGCCCACATAACCTTCCTAATGTGAATGCAGTCTTTCTTACACCTGTGTTGAAAGCTGCTACCTGATGGTGGTGCCCATCTGTAGGCCTTGCATTTGCATTGCTGTCCCTCCTCCAAGGGATTGTGCCAGTGTGCGACCAGCTGCATTCTGCTTTCTTCTTCAGGGTGGGCGTGTTCGTCTTCTTCTGGCAGCTCCTTCAGACACTTGAGACACTAATTGAACTCTAGTCAACTGTGCCATAGTGAGGGCTTTATCCATCTGCTCCATAGGATCTGGCTGCCTTTGCCAAGTATCTCAAGCTCTAGCTGCACTGAGATATACATCCTTATATGCCAGCAACATGGGAGGAACACAATGTTTCATCCATGCTAGCTGACAGAAGGTTGTTTCCCCCATTCTACCCAGAGTCTTTCTCTAGTGGGACTGGAATCGGAGACCAAGGTCATGATTCTCTGAAATGGGGATGCTTGGTCTTATTCCACAGGTAGACCTCCCTGGGTGTATCATCCACTAGACAAGACTTTGCATCTGATGAGGCACTATGTGGATATGCCCTTTCTTGTCTGTGTATTTCTTTCATTCCTGAAGAGTCTCCATGTTGTTCTGAGGAAAAAGTAAACTGAAGCCTTTCAGTCATTGTAATACTGTGGCCGTTCCTCAAGTATGCTTTTTGGCAACCTTTCTCAGAAGCTTCGAAATTCTGGTCTTTTAAAACCCTATGAATGTGGAAATTCACCTATAAAGACATAGAAGTCTGTCAAAGTATCCTAGTTCTGATGTTTCTGATTTCATCGGCCCAGCCTAAGGTTTACAGGCTTCAGCATCTGATTCTGGCCATGCTCCCACTGTAAAGTGTGTTTGTAGTCATTGACAAAGTTGACAAAAAGGGGTGCTGTTTTGCCACGAGTGGATGTGCCCTTAATTACCTGACACAGTTTCAATCCTCTGTTGCAGTCCATGCTTTGATTGAACTATCAGAGATCCCTGACATTTGAATATCAAGGAATCTCAGTGCAGAGGCTTCATTTGACAGCCTCTATGGAAGTATATATTGTTGGCATCTGCAGATTTGACAGTATTATTGATACAATGCTTGCTTGGCCTGTACTTGCCTACTCAGGATAATCTGGCATGTGGAGTCCCTTCTCTTACAAGGAGCTTCTTCTGCCATCGTGCATGCTTCTTTCCAAAGGAAGGTTTTCTTAGAGATGATTTATTTAGGATATTTTTGAGGATCTCCAGAAGAGCGGTATTGATTGTTTTCGGTTGCGGTGCATGTGTCTTCCTTCTTACTCCAGTAGATTGCCCAGGTCTGTTGGTGAAAGAGAAATCCAAATATTCAGAGCCTGTATGCCATCTTCCTGCTCTGCCTCCCCCAAAGCCACCTCTGAGGTTACCCAAGAGACCAGCTCCTGAGGCAGCACCACAGTAGTGTTAATTGTCATTGAACTATGTATGGGAGACCAATTGTCCAGAATTACTGCACCGTACATGTTGTTGAGAATGGCATTTCCACTGATATTTAAGGGCTGGTCAGCTAGATCATACTTTGCCACTGATGAATTTGTTCTCCATTCAAATGGAGAACATAAAAATAGGCTGAATGTGGAGCTGGTTTAACTCTCGTGCCTTCTTCCTCCTTCCTGAGAAAATTTGAGGGAGAGTCCAACCATCCTGAACCTCAGTGATGTCAACAAGCATAGCCAGTGTATCAGATTCTGAAAGTTGCTCTCCAGCCTACCCATCCACTGCTTTATAAATGGTTCAAAATAGTTCTGGTCACCATTCAAGTTTGCATCTTGGAACTTCATGTGACATTTTTGCATTTTACTTCAGGAGACTTTACATTGCCTTTACAAGTTTTATTCTGTTTAGTTTTTCTTCTCCCTTCAAATCCTCCACCATAGCACAGAGGAGAATTCTTCATCCACAGGACCTAAAGTTCTGTTCTTGGCAAGAATAACTAAGTGATAGAGGTCCCTTCCAGAGCTTCTTAGTCTGGTCTTAACATGGGATTTACTATGGATGCACCTTCTGAGGTTCACTGTCAGCTGGGAAAATTTATTTCCTACTAATCCAGAGGATTTCTTTTACTGAGGCAGTCAAGGATAGGATTTAGTACTTCTGTTTTCTTCTCCCCCTTGAGAGGAAGACTTGGAAGAGTGAAAAACTTACCTCATGTGGAACAGTACAAATATATAATCCACATTGGACTATGGATCATCAGGCATTTTTCCTATAGAAATATCCTTTGGCCTCAAGGTGAAACAATTAGCAAATGTTTTATAAGTGTAACATGGTCGTCTTATTGCTTTATTGGGTATTTGCTATCACTGTGACATTTGAAGACTGAAAGAAGAAATGGCCCTACTAAATCGCCTCTGTCCTATCACTGGTATGGAGTAGACCCTTGCCTCCAGTTCCCCAAGAGGTTCTTTTTTTCTGCACTTTTATTTTGTGAAAGTTCATAATTTCAAATTCATTTCCTGTGCAAGTAATTTTTGATAAATGCATCAGTGTTTCTTTGTTGTAGTGTATTAGCAATGTAAATTTTATACCAAGTTCAATCTTGCCGAGGCCTGTAAGATAGCAATGCACCCATATTTTAAACGTACGGGTAAGAGTCAGAAGATGGCTCCTCAAGACAAACATGTGGTCTACATGTTTTGTTTGAGGCTTTATAATCACAGAGTTGTATGATGAGTGAGGGGCCACAGACATTCTTTGAGCATCTTCAGTTTTTTCCATGGCCTTGATCTCAGCAGGGACCAAAAGGTACTGTCAAGAGAAAGGTCTTTTTTTATTTTTTATTGTCATTTTTATCAAAAAACAGCTGTTAGTCTTGAGAATGTTCTTCACTGGGCTACTTCTGGTATAAATTAAAAAAAGGTCTAGTAATTCAGAGTTGAATAGAGTCTGTGCTCATATGTAGTTGAGACTTTATAGGTGGCTTATGACTGAAAGAAGCAATAGTAGTGTTTTTGTCAATTACTTCAGTAAAAAAACAGTGCTGGGCAACCAGAAATGCTTTAATGTGGTTAATTGTCTCGACTGCTGATTGATATACAAGACAAGGTACAGAATACCTGCTTTGTTGGTAGTAACATGTTTGGGAAGCAAGCTTCAGAGGATCTTAAGGTCAAACAGAGAAAGAGAGTGCAAGAGGTGTCTGTGCATCATCTGTTCAAATCCCAGATACCAACAATGCAGTCGTCTTAAAAATGGGAAGGGACAGGAGCAAGGAAAGAGGAGACCCTTGTATAAATTGCAGTCCACAGCTTTCCCTGCACAGACTAGGTGATGGATTTACAGGTTTCTCTCCAGTCTTCCAAAATAAGTGGTTGGACGTACGTTATACTTCAGTCCTACTTTTTCTTTCATTCACTTTTGTCTTTCATCCCACTCCCCTCTACATACCTCCTATTACCCCTTCCTTCCCCATTATTCATATAACCTCCTGCAGTTATCAGTACCACGCCCCATTATATCTTTTGCTAATAACATCTTACAGATCCACTGGTAACACCCCCTCTTTGCACACCTTAAACCTAATAGCATTCACATATATATATATATATATATATATATATATAAAATACACATTTATTGTGTTTGTTTTCATTTCTTAAATTATCAAATATACATATCTATGCTTTTATGTTTGTCTCAGGAAGAAATTGCGTGTTGCCTGTATTAAGCCTACCTATGTACATTTCAGCTGCACTTCTAAGCTCAGTTTGAAAATGGTCCAGTGCAGTTAGTACCCTACCCAGTAAACAAATTGAAATAAATGAAGAAGTATGACCTTCTGGATGTCACTTTGGATTCCAAACAGGGCAAAATCAGTCTCGGGAGAGTTGTCTGAACCATTCATTGTTGAACTTTAGACAGTCTATTGGTTCTTAAAAGAACCTTTATGGGCCTGCGACAGCAGCTATCAAGAGTTTCTTACACCAGGCTGCTTATGAGTCATTCCTTTATAGGGCCTAGTCTGGCAGTGGAATTAACACCAAAGGGGCCTGACTGGCATAATAAACGTCCCTTATTTAATTAGAATCAAATGTCAGTTCTGGACAAATTGTCACACCTTGTTTATAAGGCTTTTCTGCTTTCTTCTACTAAAAATGCACTGATTCTTTTGAAGGATTCATCTCCCAGTGGTTGGTTTGCTAATTTAAAGAAACAGCTTAGTAAACATGAGTTCCTTCTTTAATGTGTTAAAGATCATTACAATTGGGAAGGCTTTAAAAGTGTTCCATCTGCATCTGTCCAGTGCAGCCAAATCTGAACAGATGCTTTTTAATACATTACATTAACAGTCAGGGGAGAGTTATCCATCGCTTCCAAGTAACTTACCGTAGAACAGTGGCATAAAGGAAGATGGTAGTGACAGCCCTGTGGTCTGTTTTGTTATTCTGAGGTATGAGGGTTGATCAGAAGAAGCAATGTTAGTATCTGCTGTTATGAATAGAAAATTTTGTACTTCAGCCCCAACACCATTGCCTATGCCCAGCAGTTCACTACAGGTTTCCACATGCAGTGGAGAGGGCCTTAACCAAGGCATATCACTCACTTTACAGAGGATGTAACCCTCCAGAAGGCCCTTTGTCCCTTTGAAGCAAGCACTTCTTTGAGGTCTCTAGTCCCCACTGAGGGCACCAACCATTTTAAGAGGGAAGCAGGAATTGCCTTTTCATTCCGGTCTATCTGCAACTGGTAACTAATTGAACCCAGGTTGTATGGGGCATAGTCCAGGCTTTTCTTGCTATGCCCTCTTTTTGTGTAATTTTTCATGAATCTCCCTCACCCAAATTAAAATCTTCATGCTTCACTTCTGAAACTGCACCCATAGTCCATTTCAGGGTTTCATAACAAATTGTGAAAGCTTTTTTGTCTGCTAGGGTTGTTTGTTTGTCAGAATAAAAGAGAATTCCCATCTGGGTAGCACCTTTACCTTTTTAATTGTAACCTGATATAGGAGCTGAAGTTTGTGCTGTCCATTTCAAGGAATGCAGCACTCCAAATTGAAGGCTTGTATCTCTGCAGTATATGCCTCTTGTGATGTCTTTTGGGGAAGACAGTGATGCAGCTAAATATTTCTAGAACATACCTCAAACCTCCCTTTAGAAGTCTGTCTCTACCTTTGGATTTAAATATTGTTTTGAAAAGGCTTGCTTTCTTACCATTTGAACCCATAGTTTCACGTGATATGTTCTTAGAAGATACTATTTTGGTGACCATTGCTTCATTCAACAGAATCTGAGTTTCAGGTATTGTGCTCTGAAGAGCTATGATTGTTTTTATATAATGACACAGAGCTGGATTCATAGATGCCCTCCATGCTCCTTATCTGATGTATAACAAGAGAGCATTTCTACCACAGTACTGCACAATTCTGACAAGCTTACAATGCACACACTGAGTACTTTCATATGAAATTTGTGTATAGAGCAGCAGCTTGTTACACTTCTCTTTTCCATATTTCTGAGAGATGTTGCATAGAACATATAGCTAACAGGAAGTTGAGTTGTTGCTGCAAGGTAGGAGTACAGCATAGCAGACTGCATGCTGTATGAAATTGGTAAAAGGGGGCATAAAATGATAGAGGCACACTGTATTGCAGACTCATAGCCGGCCTTAGGCATAAGCCAACTAGATGGCTGCCTAGGGTGCCGCTGTAGTAGCGGTGCTTTTCCAGTATTTATTTGGTGTAGGTAGACCAAGATGGGAGCACTGGTTGGTGTGGTGAGGGGTGCTGTGGAGCCCTTTTGCCTAGGGAACCAGTTGACCTAAGGCCGCTCCTGTGCAGACTGAGCACTCTACTTGGTTATAAAGCAGATGGCACTATGATGAAGGTAACCTAGCTATCTTTGATCTCTGCAGCATCCACAGGTATTTACCAGTGCATCTTTTGTGGTCTAAGCCTTAGCAGAAAGATCTTTTATATGTTTCCTTACCTGTATGATTAGTTCATGTTAACTCTATTCAGAGACTGTCTAGCAGTGTACCTGCATTTGGCTTTCCATTGGTTGCAGTCCCTAGGGATAGTCAGAAATAGGTTCCCTTTAACCCCCATCTCAGAAGATTATCTTCTTAGATACTGTTCAGTGCCTGCCATTCTTGGCCTTACAGCTCAATAAGTCATGGCTTCTGAGAAGTACAGCATGTTTGAGGCCCAGATCATGCTTTACTTTCTGGGCTTCAGGGGTGCCACAGTCTTTATTGATGCTGCTTGCATGAGTTGCTAGTGGCGGTAGATTTACCACATACTCAGATGAGACCTAATGACAAATGTCTTCACTGTTCTAAGTTCATACCTTGGGAGAGAAGTCAGACAGTGCTTGGTGATTCTGATTGCCTCCTGAAGTTGCTCCATGACCTCAGTAATTAAAACCACTAAACTATAAAGTAAAATCAGCTTTTTGTATGTAATTACTGAATATGTCTTCTATTGTTTGGCGACAGAAGAAATGGAATGTACAGCTGAAACTGAGCTTTGCTATGGAATAAATAATGATGTGTAGCTGGTCCCCCATACTACTTTTTAATCATGTAATAGAGATATACATTAATTCAGATTGTTTAAATCTTTTTCTGAGGTAGTACAGTCTAACAAAAATAGAAACTGGACTGTGGAACTTGACAGCATTGTTTATGGCATGTTTGAAATGCTTGTTAATGATTGGAGTGGATGGTGCTGAGTTTTTGTCCAATCAACAGATGGCCGTTGGACCTGGTAAACATGAAGTATTTGAAATTCAAGAAATGACAACAGCAATGGTAAAGAAAATTTGGAGGAAAAAAACAGTCAGAACAGAGTTAAGGCAAAGAAGGGGGAGGAGCTAAAATGATTGGAATCCTGGAGAAGGAAGAAGAGTCCGATTGGATCAACTGAGTAAAACCCAACTTAATGGACTGGACAGATTTTGCAGTAGACTCATTAGGGATTATAATGATGAAGAGTTTGTCAATACCAAAATCTAGTTTAAATATGGGAGGCCTAGACCTGTAATGATTGAGTTTTTGACATGTTACAAGAAAGAACAAGTGCTTTTGCAACAATGGCATCCAGATATAAGGATATTGGTGGCAAGGCAGTACATGTGTATACTGAGTGTGCTTATTCTGAAGTTACTATATCGCATTGCTAATATTTCTGGAAGTGATATGAGTGACTTACAAAGAAAGATGAAATGAAAATGTACATTTCCTGTTACTTTGAAATTGTTTTTGAGGTGCACTTATTTTTGAAAGTTCTGATGAAGAGTCAGTAGCAAAGATAAAGTACCACCACTGAAATTAACAAAATTAAGAGTCGCGCAAGAGGAGTCCGAGCTGCTGCACTGAAAGACTTTCATATACTACTAAAGAAGTAACAGATGTGTGGAAGAGAATGGTAAGGTGTTCAAGTTTGCCAGAATGCTCACCTGGTGTACTACTGAAAAAGGTAAAGTGTGGTGTAGGTAGCTGGTAAGGGATAAATTATCATGGGTGACATAGGCAATGTTACATTTCTATAAATGAAAATAAACCATAACAACACACTCTCAGTTGCAAACATTATACATTCCAAACAGTGCCGACACAGCTATCCCTCCAAATATACATCACTTTTAACATATCCAGTCTTTGTTAGTCAACCATTGCATAGCTCATTCAAATCCTGTCTTCTTTTAAACCTTATTCCTCCTCTGCATGTTTGATTCCACATTTCCCATGTTTTCATATGTACTTTGCTCCTTGCCGTTTTCTAAATATCCCAGTTCCAGTTATTTTATGTCTGTTACTATCTTTGGTACTTCTAGTACAGGTGGTTTAGACTTTGACTTCCATTTCCTAGTAATTGTTTTTTGACAGCCATCATAATTAGACTCAGCAAGGCCTTACTTTGTCTAGGCAACTCTGATTCTGTATCATAGCTGAAAAAAATAATTTCCCTAGTTATTCCAGTTTGCTCACCCAGCATCTCTGACAGAGCAGTCTGCAGGGAATCTTTAAAGTCTGCCAACTCATTACATTACCAGAAAATATGTTGCCAGTTACCTCTTTCTTCCCCATCACACCTCCAACATTTACCCTCTATCTGAGAAAAAATTCTTTGAAGTCTTCTTGCTGTATAAAAATCCCTATGTAAACACTTCCAGGCAACGATCTTAAATCTTCTAGATTTTGTTGCATATTTGGAGACATCCGTATATCCCACATTGTTTCTGTGTGAATTGCTTATGCAGTCTCTCTTCCCAATCCTTCCTAACCTCCTCTGATTGATTCTTATAGTTATCATGCAATATTTTATATGCTGTACTAATAATTTCTTTCTTAATGGTAACTTCTATTCTAGATTCTATTAAAAACTCTACCACTGCTGGTCTTTTCTTTAGGACCCCCCCCCCCCCACATTTCTTGCTCCTTGCCTATACTCTGATATTAATCCCTGATAAGGAAGGCAGTCTCTAACCTGCAGTCCAAATAAATTCTTGGCATCTTCCCATTCTGTCATCTTTCCCTCTCTAGTTATTTGCTCCCAGTACCTTGGTTCCTTTGCCAGTTTTCTACAGTATATTCCCACCCCCTCTTGCCCATTGTCTATATCCCTAATTGCAGTCACCCCTATTGCCAGCATCTCCTTTCTCCATTCCCATGTTGGCTTAGTTCTTAGAAGACCTTCTGCTACTTTATGAAAATAATATTATATGTTATTATTGTTCTCCTTAAAAGTCTGCATCCAAAAATCCCAGTTTCTCCCTATTACTTGAGCTTCTCCCTTGTTTCATTATCACCTCTTTCCCCTTTGAATTATAGTTTTCTGCTTGTGCTATGTGCAGGAGCCTTAACTATGTTGCTCTTAAATACCCCTTCAATTCGGGTAATCCCAGCCTGCCCTGTTCTATTGGAAGAATAAGCTGATCCCATTTGAGTCTTGTTTTCTTCCCTTCCCAGATAAAATCCTTCAGCTGTTTATTAATTATCCACAACTTCTCCTCTGGTTGATAAAAATATGCCTGACCAGTATATAAGACTAAAGGGACTAAAAACATTTTAACTGCTTGTATCTTATTATCCATATCCATATAACAAAGCTTCAATTTTCTCAGTTTATGTATTGTCTTTTGTTTAGTCTCTTCCCACATATCCTTAGGTGCCACACTGGTATAATTTTTAATCCATACTCCTAAATACTTCATTTTATCATGTCCCCATAAATATAGATATTGCTGAACCAATTTGTATATGGGTACATAATTTACTGCTATTGCTTTTGTTTTAACTTCATTAATTTTGTGCCCCAAAAAGGTTTGAAACTGTCTCAGTATGCTCCATATCACTACGATGTCTCTTTCTGGTTTTGTCGGGTATAAAATAATGTCATCTGCAAATAGAAACAGCTTTTCTTTACTACCATACAAATTATATCCTTGAATTTCTGAGTCCCTTATTTTCTTTGCAAGGGTTCTAAATATAATGCAGATAACAAAGGGGAAAGAGGATACCCCTGCCTGGTTCCTCTGCTCAAGCAGAGATTATCTGACAGGACCCAACCCCACCCACGTTAATGTTCGTCTCCGATTCTTCATATATCCTCCTATTCAGCCTTATAATTTTATCAGGGAATGCAAATGCTTCCATTGCTCTGCTCCTAAAATTCAAGCTTTCTCTGTCAAATGCTTTCTCTGCATCAAATCCCACCAGCAATAGTGGTATTTTCTTACATTTTGTTTCCCTCTGGATCATCACTGTTCTTTTTATGTTCTCAAATGTTTGCCTTCCTTCCACAAAACCACATTGATCCATATCTATCAATTTTGGCATCACTTTTGCTATTATAAACATAAATACTTTATAATCATGGTTTAATACTGAAATGGGCTGTATGAAGCTGGATCTGATGGATCTTTACCCTCTTTAGGTATTACATCTACTACTGCTTTCTTCCAGCATGTTGGTACTTCTCTTCCTCTTAAAATACTGTTAAACAAAACCTTCCACATCTTTATTAGTTTTTTCCCTCCTAGCTTCCAAACTTCCACAGGAATACCATCTATTCCTTGAAATTTTCCTGTGTATTGGTTATACATCGTCTATATCTCATCTCCTCCTATCCTAAGTGTTAGTAATTGAGCCTCCTCTCCCTCTAGACTTGGCATATTTAATTCTACCATAAACATTTCCATTTGTACCTTTTCCTGGATTTCCATATTTCTCTACTTTATACAGACTGCCATAGAATTTCCAAAATATTTCTAATACTTCTACAGGATCTCTTGTTATCTTCCTTGTTGTAGGCTGCCTAAGATTGGTGACAGCCTTTCTACTTTCTGTTGCCTGAGTCATGCTAAAAGTTTTTGTGCTCTGGAGTTATTATCAAAAAACAGTTGCTTAACAGCAGACTTTCTAAACTCATGCATATTATCGAGGTGGTCCCTTATTTTCTGTTTAGCATTCTGTAGTTACTCCTCCTCTTGCTCTGTAAGATTCTCCCTAGTTTGCAATACTTTAATGTTTGTCATTCCCTCTAAATAGTTCTTGTTACTTCTTAACCATATCTCCCTTTCTTGTACTTCCACCCTATTTGTAACTTCCACTTAAATTTTATCCCACTCCCTAGCTATATTTTCAGAAGTTTCTAGCTTCCCTAGTAGCTCCTGAATAATTTCTACTACTCATTCTTTAAATTCTTCTCTTTTCATCAGATTCTTCTCTTTTCATCAGATTGGTAGGAAAGCATCACTGTCTCATTTTTATTTTATTAGTCTGTGTGTATGATCTGAAATAGTTATTGGATGCGTATCAAGGCCTTCAATTAGATGCACATGTTCCTTTGAAATGTAAGTTCTAGTACTGAATTCACATCTTCCATGCCAAATATTTTCATAAATTTCTTTAAAAATCTACCCTCCTTTGTTATATTTCCTTTCTGGGCCCCCTGACACATCTTCACTGTTGCAAATCAAATTCCAGTCCCCACCTATAAGTAATTCTCCTTGCTGAAAGCTGATTATTTCTCCCAGAATTTTCCTTAGCTCCATTATAGCAGTTTTCGGTGGAATATAAATACATGCCAGTATATAATCCACCTGCCTTGCCTGTAGCCCCTTATTACTACAAATCTACCATTATTGTCTTTTTTCCCTCTTGTATTACCATTGCAGCTCCTCTTGCAAATTAATGCAAGTACTCCTCTCTTCCTTTGCCCCAGGTATTCCTCTGAATAGCATCCTGAAAACCTTTATCAAATTCACATGTTCAGTCCTTTCCAAACGTGTCCCCAGTAGCATAGCTATTTGCACTCTACATTTTTTAATATAGTACTCTACTTTTTTTTTTTTTGTATTTATCTGTGAGACCATTAACGTTTAAAGACATTATAGAAAGAACCATATTCTTTAGGGATTATTATTCCCCCCTTTTATGTATAACAGCTTTTTTGTTAAATGTCTAGTTTGTGCTTTTGTTTTATGGGGCTATATCATTTTATCGAAGGTTCAATGTCTAGTTCCAGCTTTTTTGTTATGGGTCTGTATCATTTTATTGAAGGTTCATTTCTGCAAAGCTTTGTTCATCAAACCATATACAGCGAACGTTCACTTCCGCGAATGTTCAGTTCAATGAATTACATATACCAACTCTGAGATTGCACTACATTGGGGAAAAGGGCACATTTCTGAGGCTGGGCAACTCATTACTTTCCTAGGGAAAGTAATTAGTTGAACTGAACATTCACAAAAGTGAATGCTCGCTGTATATAGTTCAATGAACAAAGGTTTGCAGGAATGAACCTTTGATAAAATTATATAGACCGTTGTGTTACATGCATGCACTGTTTGGCAGGTTAATCTTTTAACCAGTTGTTCCTTGTCATCTCCATTGGAGCCTGTGTCACATCTTGCAGAACTTTTTGTTTTATTGAAAACCCTCAAAAATATGCACACACACCCAATACCCCCTAAAACCTACTAACTTAACACACAAAACTATGTACATCTTCACATATTGAAGTTTACCACCATAATTTAATTTTATTTATTTTATTTTTATTTAACATTTGTTGACCGGGAAAGTCTGACTAGGACATAGCCTATTTTTAGCAGAGGCCCAGGGAGAAATGCTCCAGACACATGTCTTTGGAATGTGGGAGGAAACCGGACTACTCAGAGGAAACCCACATGAATGCAGGGAGGAAATGCAGACTCCACATAGAAGGCACCCCAGCCTAAACTGCTGCACCACAGCCACACACAGACTCGAGCTAAACAGAAAGAAATATTATCCATGCTAAGACGCATGGTAGAGCCTGTTATTCTATTAAGTGCTGTCTGGTTTTGCCTTATCTTTGTAGCTTTCCCAGCTGGGAAAACATTTTCTCCAAGCCATTTCTTTTTATCAGATTGTCTGCTGGTTACATGCTAAGTAACATGAGAACTAGATACAGGACTGTTTACTAGAACAAATATCTAATAATATTCAATATTCTTTTTCATTTACTTGCTTTCTGTTAAAACTTGTTGTTATATAAAGCTAATGGCCTTAACACAGTTATTCTTCTATGCAAGGATGAGAAAAAGCACACTAATTTTTCTTTTTTCACGCTCTTTTAACCAGATCCCATTTTTTTACATTGCAGTGCCTACATTTCTTAAATCTGAACAAGGAGAAACAGAGAAGAAGGGAGAAAGAAACAAAAAGAATAAATAGAAGCACCTATTTACATTAGTATCCCCATTACACTTAAAAATAATTTTTAACATGCAGCGAAAATCATGCACCACTTAAGTAATACTGTTAAGAAAAAAAATTGTTTTACTTACAGTTAACTCTCTAAGTAAAACATTTTTTTTTCTTAACAGTATTACTTAAGTGGTGCATGATTTTGCTAGATAAATATTTAATGTAGATAATGTAAATAGGTGCTTCTATTTACATTAGTATCCCCATTACACTTAAAAATAATTTTTAACATTTTACTTACACTTAACTCTCTGATCTGCGGTGGTGGTGCTGTGGTAGCGTTGTCGCCTCACAGTAAGATGCTGTCCGGTTCGATTCTCAGCTAGAGCGTCTTCTGCGTGGAGATATGCGTGAATGGGCATGCCTTCGTTGAAGGTTGTGTGTCAGGGCTGGTAATTCGACACGTAAAAATCAACTACCAATCATTAGCGGACCGGAGTTCCTCTGTGGCGACCCCTAACCGGGAAAAGCCAAAAGACACAAACAAACAGTAAACTCTCTCCCTCCTTTTCCCCACTCCTGAGTATTTTTCCAAACATTAATGACATGAAGTAGGGGGTATGCTTTTGAGCTCCCTACAAGTTTAACAAAGTCCAAACAAGTCTAATATTTCTAGGATTTCTTGTTCTGCCCTGTTTCACAGATATAATTATTGCTTTGTAATCCCACATTTGTCAATTTCCAAGTTGCTGATTTTCGTCTCCAAATGTTAATGACATGAAGTAGGGCATATGCTTTAGACTCCCCTACAAGTTTAACAAAGTCCAAAAAAGTCCAATATTTCTATTTTTTTTGTTCTATTCCTGTTCATCTCCAGTGCACTCTTGATTCCTGTAGTCAACTCCTGTGCTTTTCCCCCCTCTCAAGCATTTCCTTTGACACACTACTAAAAGTTTCACTGGCACAGTGTCTTTGTGTTCTTTATTACCAGAAGAACAAAAAGCAGAATATCCTTTTTGGACAAACTCTTGTATTTCTTGCTTAGCATGTTCCTCCAGGGAAAGATATTTTGAAGAAAGCTGGGTACAGCAGTTTGTATCTCATGCCTGCATCTCAACATTCCCTATATAATAGAATAAATTTATTCCACTTCTGCCTGGTGTACAATGAGTAGTCATTCTCCATAAACAGTCTGCTGTCCCCCACTTTTATTACTTTATCCTCATGCCACAGTTTTGTCAGAATCAACCCCTTTTGCTGGTAAGATTGCATTTTTACTATTAAAGGTCTAGGTTGTTTTCTCATAGCCAGGTTTGGAGCGTCCACACAATGTGTCCTTTCAATTAACAATTCCTGTTGTGGAATACCAGCCCAGTTGCTTATTTGTGCTTTAATGAAATTAATAGTCTGTTCCTTCCAGCTTCTCTGGTACAGCAGAAAATCTCAGGTTTTCTCTACATGCTCTTTCCTCTAATTCTATTATTTTTTGAAAGATCTCTTCTTGTGCAGTCTCATATTCAGCCATCCTTTTCTTTATTTCATCCTCTGAGTTTTGCATTTTTATCATCTCATCTGAGTATTTGTTTAAAGCTTATTCCATTTTTTCCAGGCTTTTATTGTTTTGTAAGGTCTGTATGCAATTGCTTTATACTTTCCTCAAGGTTACTGGAAGTCATGTCTGGAGCTTGCACTTCTTTTTGCTGAACAGCTAAAGTGCATTTCCCAGTCAGTGTTTTTTCATCCACTTTTGTAGCTGATTTTCCTTCGGGTCCTCTGTATTTCTTTTTTCTTGGCATCCAGGCAGGCACTTACCAGTTAGTTACTGAAATTTACTCAGAAATCCACGTCCACTGGCTTTTTCTGATAAGTTTCTGTTTTCACACTGGTAGAGCAAGAATTAAGCTGTTACTTAGTGCGCAGCCATCTTAGAAGTCCTTCTTCTTAGTTTCTTGATAGATGCAATTTCAATATTAAAATATGTAGTAAAAGCTTGTGTTAAATAAGATGTGAGATAATAATTATTGAGGCAGTTTAGGCAGTATCTGAACAACTGTGACATGTATTAATGCTGTTCGAATAGTTAATGTATCGTAGGATATCAGATGAAATATTAATTGTTAAGATTAAGTAGCTCCTATGATGAGACAACTGAAAAAATGTGATCTTTATTGAAACTGTTCCAATATCATAGGGTATTAGAAAGTAACTGCCATATAGAGCAGTTAACCTCAGGTTTGATTTGGAATATGATGAAATATTAACAAGATTAAATACATATTGTAACTATGGGTTTGAATAATTGATATTATTGAAGCTTTCTAATATCTTAGAATATGGAAGAGTATCAACAATACGAAAAAGTTATCAAAAGGTTTGAGGTGGAATATGGTGAAGTAATATATGAATTAGTGACTCTTTGAATTGAGCAACAATGTCTTGTGCTTTAAAAAGCAAAGGTTTTAAATTTTCTCCTTATTCCAATTAGTTAATTGGGATTTGTAGCTTTTGAGCCCAAGAGACAGTGATCACAAGTTTGAATAGAAACTGAAAAATCTAGTGAAATGTTGACTGTATGGATCCATTAATAGGTTTTAGTATTCATTAGATGATGGAATAAGCTTTGTGGACTGAATCAACACTATAGGGTGTGGCAAAGTTAAGCATATGGAAGCAATAAACTGACAAGGAAAATGCAATGCAAACAAAAAGGTAGGGCTATGTAATATATGTTTAAATTTTATATATTTTTGTTTTATCTACAAAAATGGTATATGATATACACATATATATATATATATATATATATATATATATATATATATATGCATGTATGTATATTAAAAGTGTAAGCACAACTGGTGGTGCTGCGGTAGCATTGTCGCCTCACAGTAAGATGTTGTCCTGTTCGATTCTCAGCTAGAGTGTCTTCTGTGTGGAGACATGCATGAATGGGCGTACCTTCATTGAGGGTTGTGCATCAGGGCCGACAACTCGGCACGTAAAAATCTACTGCCAATCATTAGTGGACCGGAGTTCCGCTGTGGCGACCCCTAACTGGGAAAAGCCAAAAGACACAACATTTAATTGGGAATTGTGCAATAATGTGTAATACAAACTATAAGGGATTATTTTCAAAATCTGAGTTGTTATACACTGTCTATAAAGGTATATTTTATACCATGTAACCATATCTAATGAGATTACTTAGCATTATTTTTTTTTTCAAATATCTTTTTATTGAAAACTTTTCTGGTATAAAAACAAAACAAAAAGAATAACAAGTCAATTACATGTGGTACAGTTGATGTTACATTGTACATTCATAAACATGTAATGATAGATGTTCTTCGTCTACCATTGCTGCAGTCCTGACATATGGGTATTCCGCTGTCCACCATCGGCCCGAATACCAAAGGGCTAGAATCTGGCGTCGGTCATGGCGCTCAAGGCTGACATCAGTATGTGCCAGTACAAATGCGCATGACCGACGCCATACCTTCAGTCTTTCTTGCCGCGTGGTCCTAAGCAGAAGCAGTGTTTGCAAGTGCCGTTCGGCTTTCTGGAATTGTCGGTTTTCGAGTTTCAGACCGGAGACCAAGCTGGGCTAAGTACCCCGTTGGGGACACTTTTGTCTTTTTCTTGCCTCAGTATTACCGGCTGTCAGAAAAAGTTAATAACTGTATTTCTTGTGGGAAACAGATTCCTCATAGGGATTACCATTTACTCTGTATTCCTTGTTTGGGCCTGAGCACGGCGTTGTTGGGTGTCGCTTTTGTGCTGCCTTTGATGAGCGCACTATTACACGTCGCTTGGACTGTGCTAGGCTAGTGTTTGGTAAACGGTGCAATTATAACATGCCGTCGGATTCTCCGCCCAGTTCGGCTAAAACACGCAAGGAGTAATCCTTTGCAGTCCAAACAAGATGAGTCCATTGCGGACGCCGGTTCGGTAGAGCCACCGACTACTTCAACGGCTCCTTCTGACAGTTTAGTGGAGTCTCAAGGGGAGCCTTTGCTACTTCAGGAAGTGGCTTCTCCTGTTGTGGGCCAGGCTGAAGGGGCTTCTCATGTGTCAGTGGTTCCCTCCCCTCACAGAGTTTCTAGGCCTCCCCTTCTCTTAGTAAAAGCCTTTCTAAATCTAATTCTGCCCCTGCTGGTGTCTGTCCACAGGGTCCAGCTCCTAGAAAGCACATGTTAAAGGTGGCGGAGGATTTGATTACTTTCATTAGGGGTTCTATGCCTCCCCCTGAGAAAAGGCCCAGGGTAGAGCCAGGGATAGAGGGTCTGGATCAGTCTTCCAATGACCCTGATTCTTCTGTGGAAGAGCTCCAGGATTTCCCTCCCTACTCTGATTCAGAGGCTGAGGATTCTCCTCCCTCTGCGTCCCCTCCTGAAGATTTTTCTTTTTCTGAAACCTTGCATTCCATGAGGGAGCATTTTAAATGGGAAGGCCAGGATTATTCTGATTCTCGTAAAGGCTTAGAGAATTCTTGTTTTTGCCTCAGCATAGGCCTTTGGCTATTCCCCCTGTATTGGATGTTGTTCAGGATGTATTTTCTGAGGCTTCTCTTAACCCTGACTCTTTGCCTCCTGCCCCTGCTAAACCAGATAGATACTGCAGGGTACCGAAGCTCACTAGTATTTATACAAGAGTCCTAGGGCTGACCCAGACACCATTACTCAAGGCCCCAAGGGTGTCAGGGCTGCTGTGGTTAAGAATCCAGTTCCTTTGGACATGGATGCTAGAGCTCTGGATAGGTGGGGTAAGAAGTTGTATACCTCTTCCACTTTAGCTATGAGTGCTTTACATTGTCAAAATTATTTGCTGGGCCAATTGAAATGTAAAGTTGATGCTTTATCTGAAGGTATTGAATGTAAAGAGCTTCAGGATTTAGTGCATGTTTCAGACCAAGTTGGTAAGCATTCTTTGCAATGTGGTTTTGATGCTTTACAGGCTTCTTCCAGGGTGGCTGCTACTAGTTTAGTTCTTCGCAGGCATGCCTGGTTAAAAGTTCAGACGTTGTCAGAGCATGTTAAGGCTCGGATTATGGATGCTCCTTTGCAGTCTGATGTTCTTTTGGCCCTCCGGTTGAATCAGTTTTGAAATAATGGAGGAAAACGCTAAGTCTATGCAGACAGTTAAGGATTGTTTACAGGTTCAGCCCCTAAGTTCAGTAGGAATTGGCCTACTAAAGGGTGGTCTTTTCCCTCTTCAGATTATCAGTCTAGGGGCAGGTCTAGGCGAGGTAGGGGTAGAGCTTCCTCTCAGGGCCCTGCTACTCCTAGGACTTTGGGTTCTTTACCCCTTCTGCTGGGGAGGGCAGGGGTCAGTCCTTTCGGAAACAAACTCAATGACCTGCGTCTTCAGCTGTCGGACTCTGCCATGCTGGCAGCTCCTCTAGGAGGAAAACTGGGACTTTTTTGCAAAGTATTGGCATTTGGTTACCCAGGACAATGGGTATTGGACATTGTAAATCGAGGCTACAAATTTTATTTCCACACTTTCCCTCCTTTCAAAGGTATGCCAGATGTGCCTCATCAGCAAAGACTGGAAGCACAGGCAAAAAAAAAAAAAAAAAAATTTCTTCTCTGCTTCAGTGGAGGGCAATACAGGAAGTACCTTCTGCTGTAAGAGGCACAGGGTTTTATTCCCGTCTTTTCTTAGTGCCAAAAAAAAAAAAAAGTAAATACTTGGGGACCAATTCTGGATTTGTCCATTCTAAACACCTTTTTGGAAATTCCAAAGTTCAAGATGTTAACGTTGCAGCAGTTGCTGCCTATGCTGGGCAGGGCTCATTGGATGGTAACTCTGGTTCTCACAGAGGCCTGTCTTCACATTCCTATCCGGCCCAGTTCCAGGAAGTTCCTGAGATTTCGGAATGGGAATTTGCATTATCAGTTCTCTGCATTGCCCTTTGGCTTGTCTACTGCGCCCAGGGTATTCACAAAAGTCCTGGCTCCAGTAATTGCTTTTTTCAGACTACAAGGAATTCAAATTTATCCTTATCTGGACGACTGTTTGTTTCTGGCTCAAGGCAAGCAAGAACTTCTTCAACATCTTCACTATGTAATGACAGTTTTAAGATGCCTAGGGTATTCTGTGAACGAAATAAAGTCCAGTCTAGTACCCTCACAAGAGATGTGTTTTCTGGGTGTGAGACTGAATACAGCAACCCAGATGGCATTTCTTACCCTGGACAAACAAAGACATCTTCATCAATACTTCCAACAGCTTTCAGTAATGTCCAGGCTGACTGCAAGGACAGTCCTTCAAGCCTTAGGGTTCATGGCATCTTGTATTCTAGTGCTTCCCAATGCCAAACTGCATATGAGGAAGTTACAATGGTATCTCAAAAGCGTGTAGACTCAACACAGCCACGATTTGGACACTGTCATTCAGATTCTCCCTTGCATACAAAAAGAATTTCTGTGGTGGGCTCAGGAATGTCACCTAAACAAGGGACTCTCTGTGACCCAGCCAGAGGCATGTCAGATATTAAGGACAGACGCCTCGGAGTCGGCCTGGGAGCTCATCTCAAGGAAAATGGATTCAAGACCTTTGGCCCCAGAGCTACTTCATTTACATATCAACATGAAAGAGATGCTGGCAGTTCAATTTGCTTTGGAAGCATTCAAGAGCCTACTTCAATCAGGACTGGTGTTGATTCGAACAGACAACACAACAGTCATGTGGTACATCAACAAGCAAGGGGGAACCCATTCTTATCCATTGTGCAGACAAGCAATGCTAGTATGGGAAACTGCTTTAAAACTGCACATCACTCTTCGAGCACAGTTTCTGCCAGGAGCACAAAATTCTTTAGCAGATGTTCTGAGCAGACAGATTGTGGATCCTCGCGAATGGAAGTTGGATCATCAGGTGTTTCTGCATTTGGCCATGGCTTGGGGAACTTCAGACATAGATCTGTTCGCTTCTCCTCTGACTTATCAACTGCCAAAGTTTTGCACAAGGCTATTTCATCCGAAAGCCTGGAAAATAGATGCACTATCCTTCAGCTGGAGAAACCTGCACGTGTATGCCTTTCCTCCTTTGCCTCTTCTTCCAAAGGTATTGTTGAAAGTCAGGAGGGAAATGCCTCGCATGATTCTGATAGCACCAGATTGGCCTCGACAACATTGGTACCCTCTCTTAAGGAGTTTAATTCATGGGACACCTTGGCCATTACCACAGTTTCCTCACTTATTGACTCAGGAGGACAATCATTTTCTCAATATCAGGGTGCAATCTCTTTACCTGACAGCCTGGAGAATTCAGTTTTGAGGAAGGAAGGCCTGCAGCTTCCACAACAAGTTTTGGATGTTCTTTTGGAAGCCGGGCGTCCTACTACTCGGAAAGTTTATGCTGATAAATGGAAGAGATTTTTTCTTTGGAGTGCAGCTCACGGCTTTGATGTTAAATTGCCTAACTTGAGTTGTATTTTGCAATATTTGACTGTTTTGTTAGACAAGGGATTGTCTTTCTCTTCTGTTAAAGTGCATGCTGCAGCTATTTCTGCTCACTATGAATGTGACCCTCCTTTGTTTTCTCGTCCATTGGTTAAACAGTTTCTTAGAGGGGCAAGGAATATAAGACCCTGAGAAGAGCTCCCACTCCAGCCTGGGATCTTAATTTTGTTTTGGAGAAGCTGACTCTGCCTCCATTTGCACCTGCAGCTACAGCTGAGTTGAAGTTGTTGTCTTGGAAGACTGCTTTTTTGTTGGCTGTTACTTCTACTCGAAGGGTCTCTGAATTACAGGCCCTCATGGCAGTAGAACCATTTCTGATTTTTCACAAGTACAGAGTTTCCTTACGTACTAATCCTACTTTTATGCCTAAAGTAATTTCATATGTGGCACTGACCCAATCTATACATTTGCCTACTTTTTCTGCTGACCCCCAAAATAAAGGGGTGAAAGTTTTGCATTCTTTGGATGTGCATAGGCATTTAAGATATTATTTGAGCAGAACCAGAGTTCAGTAGATCTCAACAGTTGTTTGTTTCTTTTGCTTTGACTTCACAAGGGAAAGCTGTTTCAAAACACACTATCTCCAAGTGGATTGGCCATTGTATTGCTTTTTGTTATTCTCATTATGGGAAAGATGTTCCTGCTGGGATCAGGCCTCACTCTACTAGGGCTACGGCCACCTCTACTGCTTTTTTGAGAGGGGTAGCTGCTAAGGACATTTTGGAGGCAGCTACTTGGAGTTCTGTACATAGATATACTGAGCATTATCATTTCCCTCTTTATTCTAGGTCTAGGGCTGGGTTTGCCACTGCTATTCTACAGGGCATGTTAGCAGCTCCTAATTCTATTTAGTTGGCCATCCTCCCTGTTTTCCGTTGCTCTGGGATTCTACCCATATGTCAGGACTGCAGCAATGGTAGACGAAGAACATAGTACAGTTTTGTACCTACCATAAATGTAGATGTTCGAGGATATCCATTGCTGCAGTCCAAGTTTCCCTCCCTCCTACCCCCTTATTTAGGTTTGGATTTTGGGTGGTGTTTTTTGCATTCTGACGTCTGAGGCAAGAAAGACTGAAGGTATGGCGTCGGTCATGCGCATTTGTACTGGCACATACTGATGTCAGCCTCGAGCGCCATGACCGACGCCAGATTCTAGCCCTTTGGTATTCGGGCCGATGGTGGACAGCGGAATACCCATATGTCAGGACTGCAGCAATGGATATCCTCGAACATCTACATTTATGGTAGGTACAAAACTGTACTTTATTGCCCATTATGCTAATAACATTCCTATTTTGTAGAAAACCATAGTATTATCACACTGATATAACTAAATTATAAGTTTGTCTAAAAGTTTTTCATATGACATATTATACCAACTTTACTACTGTGAGCTATAATATACGCATAACATCAGCTTGTAATATAACATTCTATTCTACTAAAAACCTATATACATATATACATATATGTCACCTTACTTATTTTGGCTGCTAATCTCAACAGAGTGGTGTGCTTACATTTCTTATGTACATAGTATTTACATACTATTCATGACAAGATAGCAATTAATGTATTGCAGTACCTTTAGTAGCAGGTTTGATTCCAGCAGTAATGTTTACTATCCTTAAAATACATAGACTATACCAGACTATTAAGAGAGTATTTCAATTAATGTTTTACAGTACTCTTGATAATATATTTGATTTCTCTGACTTTTTGTATATAGTTTTTTGGCTAATATGTGCTTTTTGCTACGCTTTTGTATTCTAACTAGGTTAATTTTGATCTATCAATCCAGTTTTTTGCTATATAAGCTTTCATCAGAGTGCAAAGTGTTATTATGGTATGTTTAGATAACTTGTTAATATTACCCATAAATAAATGGAGTATAGCTGTTTGCCATGAGAGCGTAAATTTTGAGTATCCTGATTTCTCTAACAGAATTCTAAGTGAACACCATAGCTTATATACTGTTTTACAGCTCCAGAATATATGAAGGATGTCTGCTTCTTTATTTGGGCAAAAGGAACAATATGGTGACTTGGATGGGTTAAATTTGTTAAGATGTACAGGCGTGAAGTATGCATTGTTAAAAATCATGAGTTGTGTATATATTAACTTTTTATATGGTGTCAGTTTTATAGTGTTTTTGATAGCTACTTCCTTTTGGTTATCTGTTATGGTGTTGTCCTTCCTATCCCAAAATTTTGAAAAGATGATAGTGTTTTGGTATTTAATAGTTGCTATCAATTTATAAGTGTTTGATATCATTTTCCTTTTGCTTAATAGCATTTTTATAATTTGTTGTGCTAACTTGACTTCTTGCTCGACTACTTTGATATCTTTAATTAGAATATTTACTAAATATATGATTTGTTTAATTATCAGGTTATATTTTTTACTGACTTTGACTAAGTTTGTGATATCTTTCAATGAAAGATTTCTTATTTGATAAAAATCCCAAACTGTATAATTTTTTATTAAAGGAAAGTTATCCAGATTTATCATATTGTTTGCTAGTTTTATATATGGATTATTGTGAATTGGTTGCTGGAGAGTAATTGTATCTTTTAAGTTTGCTGAAATCAGTACTTTTTTAAAAATTTCAGAGTTAATTAATATTGGATGAATTTTCATTGTTTTAAGAGTTTCCTATGTTATAAAGGGAATCGATTTTGGATTGATTTTATATTGTGTTATGTCCCTATATAGTAATATGATCCATAATGGATACCATGTATTCCCTACTGGGTCATAATTCGCTATCTGTACGATATGGCTTGCATTGATAATTTCATAGTATAACGAGATTACTCAGCATTATTGAATTTGTGTCGATAACCTTTTAGTAAGAATAAGACAAGAAAAAAATTTTCTTACACTGTTTAAGGACACCAATGGAAAAATAAATTCAAGAAAGGTAAAACCTTCAGTAATCAAACACAGCAAAATTCCAGAAAAATATAAATAAAATGAATGATGTTTATTCCAAAAAGGAGAACCAGTAAAATAATAAAATTCAGTCCTTTAAAGTCCGATAAGCTCTTTCAGCAATATGCCTTCTTCAGATCGTAAAACTAGGACTGTTATTTTACTTTTAAAAAGATGTACATCCAATAGATTTCAAACTTCCAAAGGGCTATTTGCATCTGACCAGTCATCCGTATTTACAACTTTAGTATGATAAATTCAGCCGAATCAAAAGTCACAAAAGAAGACCAATCATTTCCTGACAAAAGAGTAAGCTTTCTCTTTTAACCTATCATGTCGCTTCAAATTGATGCAAATGCAATCCTGTATTGGGACAGGGCCGTCTTACAATGCATAATTTATCACTGCTACTAACTAATCAAAAATTCATAGGCTAGCATAAGTGTTCATTCCACCAGTCCCATACTTTTTAATTTACATACTAATGAACCAATTAAATTTTTTTGTAAGGCGGCAAACCTCCTTAGCCTGCCAATCACTTCACTTTATGCAAATGAGGTATCTAGCGAGACAAATAAACCTTCTCATTTACTTTATATTCCTTCCTTCACATAAAGTGGATCTCACAACTCATTTTGGACTAACTGAAATATGTGTAACAACGTATATCAACCTTTTCATTAGTAATATATTTCTTGCTTTCATATGATGTATATCGCACATATAGATCGCAAAGAACATTTTGCTTGCAGCCTATCATAAAAGCTCTCAATTTTACCATGACAAATTCTGTCCTGTTTTCCATCAAATCAGACAACACAAACAAGAACCAGTCATCTCCTTTGTAAATGGGCAAACATTCTCTTTCCTCCTATCATAGCACTTTGAATTTGATGCGAATATACTCCTGCAGTAAAATAGGGCAATTTTCCAATTTGTGGTTCGCATCAATTGCTGGCCAATTGCACATTGGTTAGATGAAAGCAAGCGCTCATTCTCCCAATCACATAAGTTCTATTTACAGAATCAGTGGACAAATCATATCCTTATTAGGAGGACAGGCTTCCTTATGCTGCCAAACATGCCAAGATAAATTCTGTCTTGTTTTCCATCAAGTCCAAATACACAGACAAGAACCAGTCATCTCCTTTATAAAAGGACAAACATTCATTTACTGCCTGTCGTGCCACTTCGAATTTGATGCAAATGTGATCCTACATCTAGATCTGGCATCTTGAAGTAATTCTGATTGTTTAGTCTGACTCTAGGTATCCCACAATGCAGTGCTCATCTGTAAAAAGGTACATCATGCAGGCCTCTTTCTTCCTAAAGCTCCTGTCATTGCATTGATTTTACATGCATACACTGCTGTCTTTCAGTCTGTTTTAAGTAACATTTCATGCCATTTAGTTGTTGTTGTATCTTTCAGCTTTTCCCGGTTAGGGGTCGCCACAGTGGAACTCCAGTCCGCTAATGATTGGCAGTAGATTTTTATGTGCCGAGTTGCCAGCCCTGACACACAACCTTCAATGAAGGTACGCCCATTCACGCATGTCTCCACACAGAAGACGCTTTAGCTGAGAATCGAACAGGACAACGTCTTACTGTGAGGCGACAATGCTACCGCAACACCACCATCACAGTCTTAGCATTTGCATAGTAAATTTTCAATAAACTGTTCAAGGCTTCCTTTATCTTTTGTATATTTAATATCTGACTGAAACCCAAAAAATGCTTCACAGCATTGGAGTATTTCTTACTCAACTTTGCCCAATACCTATCCTTTCCAAATAAATGCTCATCTGCACAAGAATCTTGCCAGTTTCGTGCAACATCCAGATGTTTAGTGGTGCAAAATTTTCAAGTCAAATAAATAACATTGGTTTTGAGGCCTGATAATCTGACAATGAAGGACAAGGTACAATTTCTGAGAAACACACATTGACTTTATTTGGTAAATAAGTTTAAAAATGTAATGAACCAGTTTGTACATGTAATATAAAGGGATACCTATCAAATTGTTCATGTGTATATGTATGGTTATTGAGTCATAGGTTTTCTTACAACCCAACAGCTTCTATAACCGTAATAAAATATCTTATTTTTTTTATATCCAGTAAGGTATTATCAGTAACCTTTTCCTTATCACAACTGCTCAGTGGTTTAATACATTTTCTAATCATGGACTCAAAGTTCCCTTAAGCAGCTCTTCTCTTGACCTTTTTACTAGCCATTGGGTCAGACACCATCTCTCCTGGACCTTTTCCTGTCATTTATTTTCTCTCTAATGTCCAAACAGCAGGATGACCTGATTCAGCTGTCTTGGCCTTATTAGTAGAAAACAAGGTTTTACCACTCAGTAAGTGGAAAAACATCCCCATATCTACAAATAATTTGTTAATACTGATATCTATTTGTTCTACATCTATAACTGGTGAACTGTTTGAGTTCCATAATCAGATAATAGAAGCCCCCCCACACACACTCAGTATCAGTCTATGTGCACATGTTATTACAACATGGCACACCTTTAACATTACCTAGAGGGCTAGATCAAAATTCTCACATCTCATTGTGATACTACATTACGAACATTCAGTTTCTAACTCTAAATCAGCCTTCTTGTGATCACATGCCATATTGCAAATTTCAGGGCAGAAATATCAAAACTAATTTGTGTTGACCCCCACCCCCACCCCGGTGGTTATGGACAATGTGCTTTCAGGTTACTGGAAGCACAAGCACCTGTCCACTTCACTGCTGTGTATGTCCCACATGGTTGAGCAACAGCTGAATCCATGTTTGTGCATGATATGGCCTCTTTGGCATCTTTATATCTTGTTTGGAAGTGATCAAGGTTACTTGAAGGCTTACTGTTGTCAGGCCTGTGCCGCCTTGTAGTGGTGCTTCTTCACCTTGCAAGATCAGTATTGCAGTGCCCCATTTTGGCAGCTTGCCAGTGATTCTGACTTACCTCAGGCACCCAGATGATTAAGGTCTTAGTGATTGCATGGTTCATGCATGCATTTGCTATTTCTGCACCTAATAACCTCATGCATAGAAGGACTGTGGACCTGTGCAAACTAGTCTATTACATCTCTGTCTCCCTTTAAAGCCCCATTATCTGCACTGGATGCAAACTTTTTGATAGACTTGTGTGCCTGTCCCCTTGTGCTAGTTTGATAGTGTATTAAGTTCATGTTTTAGCAAACAGATTTTCTTGTGTGCATCATGTCTGTTCACAGGCTATTGAAACTGCAGGTCTTTATTTGTAGGAAACCATATCTGTTTTTTCACAAGGATTGCATGTCCCGTCATTGACATTTGTATTTTCTACTGGAAGTGGTTTCCACATTATCTTAGAGACAGTCCATTCAACTCCCTGTTTTATATGTTGGAGTTAGAAACTGTTGTGAGAGGAGCCATCAAGGATGTGAATTGAGTTTAGTAAGACCAAACAGTTCATCTCCTTTGGTCTGGGGAGAGAAGGTGTCATCATTGCCAAACAAACCCCTTGCAAGTAGTTTGCCAATTGCATCGTGTTCTATCACCTTCTGGCAAACTGTTGATTTGAAAATGGTATGGCCAGAGGCTACTCTATAGAGACATGGCTGTTTTGGTTGTATCAGCAACATCTCCATTGCAGTCATCTGAATAATGCCACTTGGTTTCTGATGCATACTGTTCCAAAGCATCATTGCCTTGTAATTCCAAGAACTGTGCTTCCTTGGTACAGCTTTACTGTCCTATTAAAATTTGCCCTTGGTCTGTTCTTTGGCTCCCCTCGTCTTTGAGGTTTGCCTTTTGGGACTCATTCCCATTGTAGGACCCATCAAGAATGGACACTGATGTTAAATGCAACAGATGCATTCTAACTCTGTCATATGATCTACACAGAGGACCCATTAAAAAGTTTAGATGTCAGATACAGATCTTTATCATCATTTCTTGATTTGCAGGAAGTGTGTTCCCTGGTGGTCTCATGGGCTAGGCACACATGAAGTTGTAGCTTGATGTCCCAAAGCACTGAGTTTGGGGTTCTTATAGGAAAGATGCTGCCTTAGAATTTCTGAAGAGGACAAGTTCAATCATAGTAACCATCAGGGAGACTCCCTTGTAGATCAGCTAATATGCCAAAAACTTGGCGGCTGTTTATTTATTACTTGTAACAATTTCAGATTGTTGCAGTCAGTACATCATCAGAGCAGTGACTATCCTCCATCCACCTGGATCTCAGGTGGGAACACTTGTTAGGTTCTTCATCTGATTTAGTAGAAGAAGAAGAATTCTCCCTGTAGTGGTCTCTGATTTACTTTTCATCTGATTACCAATCATGATAAAGTTGGCAAGCATTAAATTCATCCAAACAGTACTCTGACATCAAAAACGAGAGTGCATTCCCTACAAAACCAGAGGCATACCTCAGCACACTACTCTAAAAATCATCAAGGAATCTACTTAAGATGTAGGAAAATTGCTTTGCCGATTCATCATCCTCGAGGCTCTGGAGTTATGGTAAATGCAATTTAAGAATTCTGCAAATGTTGATACTGGCTGGAGGTCAAAGTGTTGACTGGTTTACTTTTTATGCATCTGTATGAGTGGGCTTCTGTAGATGCTATGCTAAATGTGGTCACTGAGTCATCTTTTCCTTTTGGATTTTCTTTTGTTGTCATATTCATGCAACCACCCATAGGATTGTTGATGTACTGCAGTAGACTGGAGCTGGGGTTGCTATTTCTCCATCCATTTCTGACTCAATGACCACAGCCACTTCATTGGCAAGTTAAGGAGCCAATTTTGTAGTCTGTTGGACTGAGGGAAATGGAAAAGTTTTTTTAAACAAACCTGTATCGCTATTAATGAAACAAACTTTTTTGCAGTTGTGTAAATTTTCGTAATAAAACATAATACCATTCCCTCACCTCCTGCAATACCAGAGCTGTTAATCAAATTCAAGTCATCTAGGTCACAGTCAAGGTTCTGACCTCCTATATACACACCATTTGTGTGCATGCATGCACACACATGTGCGCACACAGTCACACATGGGTGTGCGGATGCTTGCAGGCAGACCCAAAAGGCTCTGCATCAGCAATTGTCCTATAGTACAAGAACAAACAAAACCAGAAGTCCAACGTTCAGTAGCTTTAATAAAACGAATACAGAGTTTTCAAGTACAACTCTTCATCAGTGTATAAAACTTGAGGCAGCAACAAGCCTTGTATATTAAAAACAACCAATCAGCTCACACATTCAATTAACCTCATTTAAGGTGCCCAACAACTTAATTAATAATAAACCATCCATGTAATAAATATCCATATAATAGATTTAATGTTTATCCTTTAAAATGGGCTTAATACTCACAGTAGTATTAAGCTCTAGGAAATGGTCAGCCCGAAAATAATCAATCCACTTATACTCAATTATTTTAGTTTTATTCACAATATCACCTCCACTATTATTCATATAAACAGCTTATAAAATTTTAAATTTAAACTTATGTTGTGTCCCACTAGTAGATACCAGTGGCGGATCCAGGAATTTGAAAGGGGGGGGAGCTGTTTGGGTAGCTGAGTACTGGGGTGGGAGTGGAAAAGTGAGACACTGCGTTTGCTGGTTATGGAAAGATCACCTTAAGAAGCTCTGACATCATGTGTGGAAATACAGCAATATACATTCAGTTGCAAATGATGTTGCTGTAGATTTGGTGGTAGATTTTGTTCCACTCAGCTCCCCTGGACCCTCCCACCATTGTCTGTAACTGCCTTTAAATAACCTGTTGAATGTCATGTATTAGAACAAGAACACTCATCCATCTACCTACTTAACTGAATAAACTACTTGAAAGTTCAACAAGGCATCGTTATTCCTCCCAAAGAGATGGTATCAGAGAAAGAGTCTCCTAGATCTGCTAGCTAAAGTGATTTTATCTGAAATAATACTCACTTTCCTCACTTATCTAGAGGAAAATAGTTTTTTTATTCAGGCATGTCCAAGGGTCAGCTCCTAGTGTTCTCTCCTGTCTATCTGATGAATTTGGGCATCTTGAGGCAATGTAGAAATTGCCTCATGTACACAGACAACCCTCTTCTCCTACCACCCAACACTACAACCTGTGAGAGATGCACTTATCTAGCCAAACTGAAGGTACAGCTCTCTCCAACCAAGACTGAACTTGACAGTCATGAGGAGAAGGTAAACATTTGCACCACACCACACTCATCACATAGTCTCACTAAATCAACACCACCAAAATCCACACATAGTAACACAAAAACATTCGCGGAGGCTCTCAATAATAATCTGTCTAAGCAACAGAGACCTCCAAAGCAGAAATGCAAGCAACCTCCATCCCCCAACACAACCCAAATGACACATAGCCCACAGACTCAGTGTGCCACTCAACCACAGCCAATAAGGCAAAACAACGTACCCAACACACTAGTCACAGGTGACTCTATAGTCAGGCACACTGATGTCCCACTCACCAGGTTAAACAAGGAGAAGGTTACTGTCAGCTACCTGTCTGGTGCCAGTATCTGACACATAACCCACACACTCAGGTCACTCCACAACAAGTACAAATATGACTCTGCCATTGTCCATGTTGGTGTGAATGACCTGAGATGTACCTCCCTGGACTACATGAAAAGAGACATGGAAGAGCTCTCTGATCTTGTAGCCCAGGCAGGTATGACCCTAGCCCTGAGTAGCATTCTGCCATCACCCAGAATTATACCACAGTACAAGGACAAAATGATTGACTTCAACAATTGGCTAAGCTTCTGGTGTCATTCTAAGGGGATCCAGTATCTGTCTGCTTGGGATGACATGGTCGACAGACCACGATGCTTTGCCACAGATGGCCTGCACCTGTCGCCCCTGAGATTCCGGATACTGGCTAAGGCTCTTGCTGCCCCTATAGTGCCTTTTTTAGGCAAAGTTCAAATAATAAATTCACCACCGTAACAAGAACAGGCAAGCAAAAACTGAGGGTAATGCTACTCAATGCTAGAAGTCTAAATCTTAAATTGCACTCACTCGAGGCACTCCTTAAAACGGAGAACATCAATATCTGTGCAGTGACTGAGACCTGGTTCAAGGCTCCAGAGAGCACCCCTGCACTACCAGGCTATAACTCATACCACACTTTTCGGCCATGTAACCTGGACCGAAACACCAAAGGCAGAGGTGTGTCCATAGTCATTAAGGATATCCACACCTCCAGGCTAGTTGCTCAGCATAATGCATCATGCATCCAAGGTTATCCAAGTGCAACTAACTCTGGGCAAAATTGCAATCCAAATTTTAGCTTGCTACAGATCCCCCACCATGCCCCAGGATTCCCACTCCTTTTTTCTTGATGTACTGGAAAATATTAGGGTTCAACCAAACACCCTAATAATCGGCGACTTCAACTACCCCACCATTAACTGGGAAAACTACTCGTGTACCAACTCCTTAGCTCAACGCTTTCTGGAATTCATAAACTCCAATGCCCTGGATCATCTTATCCACACCCCCACCAGGGGCAACAATACCCTAGACCTAGTCATTACCAACATGAGTGACCAGTGTTCCACACCTGAAGTCAGCTCTTCGTTAGTCTGATCCAGCCATAAGCTAATCACCCTTGATATCCACATCCCATCCCCACCCCCCATTAAGGAAACCATGGTAAAAAATTTCTCCAAAGACAACTTCATGCTTCTTAAGACAGAAGTGGTGAACTTCATGACACCCATGCAGATGGACAATACAGTTACAACTGCTGAATCCTACACAAATGCACTCTATAAGCACTTACACGAGTGCATGGATCATGCTATCCCAAACAGAACCAAGACGCTATCCTCCAAAAAAAGGAAGCCAATCTGGTGGTCCCCTGCCATAAACAAACTGTACAACAGAAGGAAGAAACTGTTGCAAAAGAGAGTACAATCCCATGAGTGGAGGAGCTCCTTGGTCAGCCTCAGTAAGAAGCTGAGATCCCTTATAAGATCATCCAAAGCTAGCTATGAAAACAAAATCACCACTAATTCTAAGGGCAACCACAAAGCATTCTATAGCTATGTCAAGAATCTAGATGACAACATCCAGATCTGCTCTGAGTTACAGCACAACGGCACAAAAATTACAGAACCAACTGATATTGCCAACATCCTGGCAGATAGGTTCAGTGCTAACTTTACCTCCCCCACACCACCTAAAGGGCCCATATCTATACAGGAAGAATGCAGAGTCCCTGTAATCACAACTACGCAGGTAAAAGCTGCACTCTCTAAAGCCAAAAACACAGCATCCATGGGACCAGACAACATCCCAGGCTGCATTTTCCACGAACTTCAGAATGAACTGGCACCCCACGTAAGCACCATGTTCAATAGTAGCCTCGCATCAGGCTTTGTGCCCACTGAATGGCGCACAGCAACAATTATCTCACTCCACAAAGGGGGAGCCACCACCGATCCCGGGAACTATTGACTTATTAGCCTGATGAGGCTGGTCTGCAAGGCCATGTAATGTATCATCAAGGAACTCATAAACAAAGACATTGGTAACCTCCAAACTCTGGATCCCACCCAGTTCGGGTTTGTGAAAGGCAGATTATGCCTCCTGAACCTGATCGATTTCTTTGAGGCAGTCACCAAAGCCGTAGATGAGGGTAAGGTGGTTCACACAGCCTATCTTGACCTCGCCAAGGCTTTTGACACCATCCCCCATTCTGGAATTATAGCTAAACTCACTAAATTAGGTATAAATCCCTACGTCACAAGATGGGTTGCCTCATCATAAAAGGGTTCTCATCCAAGAAAAAAGAGGTCATTGTTCCCCTCTGCTCGACACTTATTAGATCCATTATAGAGTACAACGCCCCTTTTGAAATGTACCTCATAAGACATCTGCAGCAGCTGGAAAGGCCACAGAAGTACCTCAGAAAGAGGATTACTGGCCTCAAACAAATGCCCTACACTGACCACCTCAAAAAACTTCAGCTTTACTCCGTAGCGTATCGCCTACTCCGAGGTGATCTCTGCCTAACATATAAAGCTATGTCAAACCCAGAGCTGTTGGGCATGCTACACCTAAAGAAATCCCAATCCCTCCGAGCTACACGCTCTAGGGACCTAAACCTTATCACCACAATAAACAGGACATGCTGGAGGGATAGATTCCTGTCCCAGAGACTTCCCATACTCTGGAACAGGCTACCCATCTATGTCAAGCAAAGTTCTTCATTAGCACTCTTCAAGAAAAATCTTGATGAGTGGATGTGAAATAGGAAATACACCCCGGGGATCACTTCTGTGTCTCTGCTCGACAGTGGCACAGGAAAATAACTTTCTTGGGTGACATGAGCCAGGGAACCTTGTTGGCTAGGTTTACGTAGGCCCTTGGGCTGATAGCCTAGTACCTACCTATGAACCTAATGCTTTGTACTCTGTTTCTTGTTAATCCTGTCACCCTTGGGTCACAGGTGAGATACCAGACCTGACTAGAGCTTTCTGGATTTCCTCTGTTCACAGTTGTCATATTGTCGCATCAATATATTTGCCTTACATATTGTTAATATTTCCATGTCTCCAAGTACTCACAGCAGATGTTCAAAGTAAACTTTAATGTCATACAGATCAGCACAGAGGAAAGGTGCATATCACTGCACGAAATTTCGATACTCAGGCTCGTGCCACAAGAATGACAGTTTACAGAAGGAAGATAGATTAAATTAATAAAAATTTAAATTATAAAGAATAAGATACAAAAAAGTAAATAAAGTAAATTAAATTTAAAAGTTCTATTTACATCAGAAACATAACTACAACATCAGGAATAGACTCAGTAGAAATACAAGGATATGCAAAAACAGTACTATATTATAAATAAGAGAGGCATACATGTAAAGTTACCCACCACCAATATATACCATAAACTTACAGTTCAGTTTTCCTAGTGCAGAGAGAGATGTATGAATTGAGATATTCAGAGAATTTATGTAAAACAACAATGACATTGCACACAAAGGTTTTACCCATGTAGCATGTTAGGCTATGGGTTTGCCATTCAGCTATGTTGTTATTATTTAGGTATTAGGGTATGGGTATGTTAGTCTCAGACACATAATGTACTTCTCTGCATACTTTTCTGAAATAAGGATACATAAGAGGATATGCTGTTTTATTAGCATGTTTTAAATAAATTAATTTATTCATTCATTCATTTCATAATTCAACTAGGAAGGTCCTGTCAGCCAGAGGCCCTTGTGTAAAAGAGTTTTTTACTTTAAAAGTAATGACTAGGAAAGCACAACAAATGTGGTGGGGATGTTCTTGAATACAGATTGCATGTTCTTAATGTTGCCATTCATTAATCCGGTGTTTGTCTTTCATACAGTCTGGCCTACTAAAGGGTATAATGGAAACTAGAAATCAAATGGTATTGAAGAATGTATTTATAACTATGATCAGACCCATGATAAAATATAATTTGTTGTTTTGTAATGTATTACTGACATAGGAAATTCAGAAATAGGTTAAAGAAGGTTTACAGAAAGAATAAACAAACTGAATAAGTAAACGTACATTGAGAGATTGAAGTATTTGGATGTTTTCAGCATTTCATATAGAATCAGGGGAAACTTATTAAGGCTACATTACAAGGAATAGTTTTGATCTTAAGCAAGCAGTTGGTTTAATAAAGGCTGTGGAATATATAAAATCAAAATCAAGTGAAGACAAGTGATAAGCTTATACCTCAAAGGATTCCTAAATTGAGGAATAGTATACCTGTTAGAAATTCTTATTCAGTGTCCGTCTTCAAAAAAGTTAGATGATTATACGGGGAAAATAAATATTAAGTATGGGCTTATGGGCTCTGCAATGACTAAGGTCAATAAAGACTATCTGCAGTTAAATTAAAGAATGAAACAATGGTGATAGGCATGTAATACATTTAGTTAAGTTATGGTCCTGAAATGTTCATGGATTGGTAAAAAGCAGGCTAAGTTTAAACAGCTATAGGAGTGATAGTGACTGTTACTGATAGGAGATAACCACGAAGAAATATACAGCTTAAAGTTTAGTGCCTAAGGTGATAGTGGTAAAGTTAGTTAGGTATTTAAGGTAAGAGTTAAGCTTGATGTGGTAGGGATGTTCTTGAATACAGGTTGTATACTCTTAGTGTTGGCATTCATTAATCCGGCATTTAAGTCTTTAATACAATTTGGCCTACTAAAGGGTATAATGGAAACTAGTAAAGAATGTATTTATAACTATGTATTACTGACGTGGGAAATTCAGAAATAGGTTAAAGAAGGTTTACAAAAAGAACAAAATTAATAAGTAGGCTTATGTTGAAAGATTGAAGTATTTAGATGTTTTCAGCATTTCATTTTGAGTAATCAGGGGAAACGTATTAAGGCTACATTACAAGAAACAGTTTTGATCTAAAGCAAGCAATTGGTTTAATAAAGGCTGTAGAATATATAAAAATACTGTTACTGGTAGGAGATAACCACAAAGAAATATACAGCTTAAAGTTTAGTCCTAAGGTGATAGTGGTAAAGTTAGTTAGGTATTTAAGGTAAGAATTAAGCTTGGAGTGGTGATTATTAATTGTAGACTCTAAATTAGTAGTAAGTTGCTCCAGTGGTATGGTTTGGCTTAGTTTGTAAGGTAAGTTATCAAAATATGGGACAGATTAATGTAATAATTAGGTAGGCACAATGAAGGAGCTAATGCCATAAACAGCTAATACTAACAATGATAGCTTGCAGGTGGAGAATTAAATATCAAATAACCAACTAAGATAACAATCAGAATAGTCTTAGTGCAAAAAACAGTAGAATATATGATAGCTATACAAAAGCAAATCCAATCCATTTAACAGCAGGCATCAATTCAATGGCAGGAAACAGTAGCAATTATTTCAAGTAGCAAATACAGTGGAACAGCTACTGTACTCCCTATAAACAGTAAAAGTGAAAAAAGTACACTACCAGAAAACAGTACTGTAACAGGTGTATCATCCAAATGTAGTTTAAGTGCAAGAAAGCAAAAGTGAAAAGTCAACCCAGGAACATCAGTAAAAATCCAAAACAGAAAATAGCAGAAAAGGATTTAAAAACAGACAACCCAACAATGAGTAATGCAAGTGTATTGAAACTAGTTAAACCAGCTGGGGAAAATGCATCTTACTTGTAGCTGGATGCCTGATAGGCAAGTCTTACCTAGTAGTTGGTAACTAGTAGAGTAACCACTGAAATTGTACATGGAGTGACTAGTATAATAAGCTGATAGTGCTGCCTCAATGCACTTTATTTGGCTAGTCTGATCCCAGACCTAAAAAGGGCTTAAGACAATAGCTTCCTTTCTTCTCTCCTGTGCATTGCACAAATATGCACAGTAGTCAGAAAAAAATGCTGTGACAGTTTCTTATTTAATTCCCAAGAGTTTTGCTTTGACAGTAGTCTGCTAAACAGGAAAACAATGATAGGAGTGATTCCACAGTAGAGCAGCAATGGCCAACTGTTCCTCTCTCATTCAGAACAGAGCAAAACAGTCCTAATCCATTTCAGGCAGGCATATTCTGGAACTCACTTCATGTATAGTGGATTGGACCCAAAAAGGGTTTGGTGGTAGAACCACTTCCTGTGTAAGCTAGAAAAGGGGGGGGGTTCACACTTTAGATACTGCATTAGGTACATATGAATGGAAAAAAATGAATGCTAGGGTAACTACAGTTTTAGCTGTCTAAGGTAAGGGCTTTCCTAGTAGGATCTTCTAGTGTTCATCACTATAAGCAGATGAGATGCAGCTGTGAGGAGAAGTCACATTTACATAAGGAACAATCAACTTAAGAGCCTCTGGATTTAAAAGCAGAGCCAGGGTGAGGAAAAACATCCCAAATAGACACAGAACAACAGTCAAAGAACACTGGCAGCTCTCACAGTTTAAGCTATTCCTTAACTGATTACCTTAACTCACTCCCTTAAATCGAGCTCTGGAAGTTTGCACTGTAACTTCTAATGGCAGAGCCTAAGCTTTTTTATAAAATCAAATTATGTTACAACATTTTAAACAAATGTTCATATCTTTGCAACCGTAGGGGTTGTTAAAGAAGTGTAAATGGAAAACTCTTCGGCACAAACAATTTTTACAGTAGTGGTATTCTTTAGGTTGTAGGTCTTAAACTGGATTTTACAAGTTGAGTAAAAATAATAATGAAGGAGGCTAAGTAGTGATTTTGCACTGGGTTGGAAGCACTGTAAGGTGAACAACTGTGATGGCATCATGTAACTAAGGTGATTGTAGATGCCTAACCAGGGAACATACACAGAGGTAGTTACTGCTCATCGGGTACTTGGATTGCACTTTATTAGCAGAAGCTTCTGAAGTAGGGTATAGGGATGTTTACTTAAGGGTCCCATTCCACACTTGCCGCCTTTGGTAACCTAAAGGTTTACTTTAACAGCTGAAACGATGCTGTATTTTGGAAAGCAGTCAGAAAGCTCTGAAGTGTTAGCTAAGCTTTTAGGCCTCTTGGACTTCTAGGAATCTGTGATTCCTTTCTGGAACCTTCTGGGTTTCACAAATGTGGTAGATAGTGTGTGGTGGAATGAATGGTACAATAAACTTTTTTTGTCATTGCCTGTCCAATATCACTATAATGAGGATTAAGACTTATCTAACTTCATTCTTCTTCCTACAACAAATATAACTTAAGCAAATAGGATTTTTTGGATATACTTACAAGTAAAGGAGGCTCTGTATGAATCCTTCTTTTGGCAAATTAATGAGTTGGAAAGTCTATCTATCCTGTATCTCCTGTTTAAAAATCACCTCTAATTACAATCACCAGCAGAATTAAGACAGCACATAGTCATATGCAGCTGTTTTCTGAGCTGGAGGCATGTGGAATGTAATGAGTATGAAGCAAGTACAAAGGTTGTGAAAAGGAATCTGGACATTATACGGGAGATAAACATGTCCCCTTGTATCCTTCAAAAATGCTCACATTTATTCATCATAGGCACTGGGATCAATGCACAGTTTCAAGCAAGACTATATGCTTAGTTCAGATGGCATAGCTTTTAATTACCTAAACACAGTTTCTAAGTCCCGTTCTTGTACTATCTTCTATTTCAGGATGCCATAGTCTATATTAGTTAAATTTATATCTATTTCCCATAAAAGTGCCTCTTCCATTTTCATAAAACATCTGGATTACATTAAACATACGACAGCAAGAAAGGACTTTGCAAGGAGAGTTGCTATAGCTGGCACTGAAAATCAGGAATGCTATTACCTCCAGATGGAAACATCCATATGATTTTACACCAGAACATGGGGAAGTATTTCTAGTAATACATGGGAAAAGAATGAACCAGATGGAGCAAACATGTGCATGGTCCCCCCACCCAATGTAATCTCCAATCAGACAATAAATGAAATTTCTGAAATAAGTTGGGCTTGGTACTACTTGCTAAGCTCTAGCCCATATATCATGTAAGCAGCCCATTTACATTGTCACTCATTTCATTTTTTAAAAAAATGTACGCTTATATAACCAGACAAAAAGGGAAATATAGAGATTATTTGAGCTGTGGTTCAGTGAGCATTTTGATATAAACTGCTATATTAACAAAAAAAAGACTATATTTACAATTTATGGACAGAAAGAAAATTAGAAAAGTAAATAAATAAATAAATTAAATTAAATAGTAATAAAAACATAGAATTACACTCTCTCTCTTATTGGTAAGCTTCTTTGCGTACTAGATTTCTCTACTGTTTTTAGTTATGTTGCAGTTATGCACATTTCCTATACCTCACTGCAAGTAATAAATTCAATGCACAATAAAGGGTAAGAAGAAATTGAGTAACTGCAAACAGTTGCAGTCCAAATTGCCATGTATGATCGTGTGTCAAATTGTTTTTATTATTATTAAATTTTCAAACATGGGGACTATATCACATCCCTGATCACTGCACTTCATTTATGTGCATATACAGAAAACACTGTAGAAACAAATAAAATATATACATCAAATCACACATCTATAAGAAATTATAGGTATGCAGTTGTATTTCACAACTGCTCTGTAAGAGTTTGCTTATGAAGATGGTATCAGACTCGTGTTTTTATGCATGATTAAGATGAAGTACTTTTCAAAGTCATAAACACACAAATACACACACACTGTCTATAACATATCAAATCTGCCCCACATTTTACTATTTCAGAACTACAATGTACCTCGTCTTTGAGCTTATATATAAATGCAGTCACTCCAAAGCAGGATATGATATGCATGTGTATTAAAAGGGAGACTTTTACTCATATTGACAAGAGCTTTTGCATAATGTCACCCATAGTTTGAAATATTCAAAACATTATTGATATTAAGTATAGTATCATAAGCAGGCTTATAAACAATGCTTAATTTCTCATAAATGTACACAGCACATATAATATATCAGAGGCAGTATTACAAATCTGATGTACCTACTATTACTGCTCGTAGTAAAACTGTGAAAAAGCACACTCGGATTATAAAACTTTGCTTCCCTTTCTCACCAATGAGAATCACAGCTTGTGGATTTCTACATATCACTCTCACCTGATGCAGTTGGAGGAGCAGTTCAGGATCGTCATATAGATCACCTGACTGCAACCTCCAATCGCATCTCCGAAACATCTTTCACAGGAAAAAAAAGTTTGCAAGTTGAAAGAGAAAAATGTACCATTTTGGCGGCATATTTTCCAATTAAAACAAAATAATGGTGAAATGCATTTTTTCTAATAGAGTTCCGAGCAGCTTTAAAAAGGAGGCAGCGCGCACCCTTGCCTCAATGCCTAAATTTGCCACTGGATACATGCTTTGCTAAAGCATTAGTTAAAATATTTCTACGAATCTCTGACAAATATGCACTTATTCTCTCTTTCAGTTTCTTATTAGTTTTCTCAATATAGAAACAGTTACATTGAATGCAGTTAGCAAAATATATAACATTATCTGTATTACATGTACCCTTGCTTTAAACGTAAACGTTTCTCCACTAATGGGATGCTTGAAGGATAGATCAGTGCAAATATCCATACAATGTGTGCAATTGTGGCAGAGAATAGTACCTGATTTTTTCTTAAAGTTATTGACCAATTTCCCTTTTAACAAAGTTATTGTTTCAAATTCTTTTCTCTTTTATATACAAACCAGGGCCTCTCCCCTACTATTTCATTAGTTTCTTGATTTGATGTCAAAATTGTCCAGTTCTTCTTAATTTTTTGTACTATATTAGTGTGTCTATTATATTTCATCATATAACTAATTCTACCTCTATTCTTATCCCTAACTATACACAAAATAATGCAGAAACAGTTGTTTGCCATTTCTGCTACGTCGGAGAGAGCTTATCCCTAACTATGTCTGTGCTTACTGTATCATTACTTGCTCCTACAAGGTAGGGTTTAGCTGTATCATGTCTCAGTTGTCTAATTGCATACTTAGATCCTTCAATACGATTACTATCATAACTCCTATTTTTGAAATCTGACACTCATTAATGAACATCTCATCTTGGTGCTTAACCTGCTGGCTCTCATAAATTGGCTCTTAACCACACCTTTGAAAGTATGCTTAGGATGCATACTTTCTGAATGTACATATTTAACAGCTTGCATTTTCTTCCTATGGATAACAGTATTAAGAACATTATCTTCCTTTATAATAGTAACATCCATAAAATTAATATTATCCATTGATACATTAGCATCAAACATCAAAAATCAGTTGTAGAGTGCAAGTATTGAATAAAAACATATAATTCATAATGGCTACCTTTCCATAATAAAGAAATATTGCCTACAAAATGTCTGTAAAATAGCATATCAACATTTCTAAAGATCTTATCTTGTTCCATAAATATAGGTTTTTCCTCCCATCTAGCCAACATAATATTAGCATAGGTGTTGGTGACGGGAGTCCCCATCGCTACACCTTGCTGTTGATGGTAATAAGTATTGTTAAAACTAAAGACATTATTTTCAAGAACACATACAACAGTTCAACCTTAGATGCACCAAATTCACTATGTATATTTAGATATTTCCTTACTGCTTCAATTCCATAGGAGTTATGAATAACAGTGAACAATTGTCCTATAGTAACATATTACAGAACACTCCACCCAAATCTTCCTGGACAACTCCGCTCCCTTAATACATAACATAACCTTTTCCTGCCTGTTTACCCTCTGTATTCAATATTCAATACTGTATAAACTCTTGTCAAAGTCTATTGATTTTATTCCATTATCAGTTTATAGCTCAGTCCAGAGGGCAACATCTTAATACATAACATCTTTATATATATATATATATATATATATATATATATATATATATTTTTTTTTTTTTTGGCTTTTGGCTTTTTCCCAGTAAGGGGTCGCCACAGCGGAACTCCGGTCCGCTAATGATTGGCAGTAGTTTTTTTTTTACGAAACGCTGAGGTGCCAGCTCAACACCCAACCTTCAACGAAGGCACGCCCATTTATGCACACATGTCTTTCGAACGCTACCCAACCGCAGGGAGGACATGCAGACTCCACACAGAAGGCACTCCCAAGGCAAGCCGAGAATCGAACGGGAGAACCTCTTGCTGTGAGGTAACAACGCTACCTCTGTACCACCGTGGAATTTATATAAACCTTCCTGTAAATTCGTTTCATCTGTTTTACACTCTTTTCTAGTCTGCATCATGCCCATACTTCAGTCAGAATGCTTTCTCCTCATTCATCTGTCAGCATAATCAACAAGGATAACAAATTATGTTATCATTTTTTAGATGTTTTTTCTCCCTCTCTCTACTGACCAACATGCCTCCCCCAGCTGGTCTTTAAGCCTGTTCATTCCTTAGTTGTAGAAAATCCCCAGCTCCACTAGGAGGAGAGCCTTCCAGAGGCGTTGTCATACAGGCAGATATAAGGGTTATTTGTGCCCTTGCCATCATTCTGGTAATCATTTTTTATTTTTATTTTGACTAAGCCCTCTTGGGTGAGGGGACAAGAAATCCACATCACCATGGAGGCTGATAATATTTTCCCACTTGGGTGAATGCACCCACACACCAAATGTAAAGGCCATCACTTCTGGCTTGGGGAGTTGAATGCCAAGTTCCAGTCCATACATATGCCTCCCAGCCCATCCTGCAAAGGTACTGAAGCTGTATGCTGCCAGCTCCTCCTTTGCCCCGCCCCCCCATTGAATGGGCAAAGTCCGTCATTCCCTGCCAACACCATCAGGCACCGTCACAACCATTTGAACTCGTCACCTGGCATGTACTCAAGATTTTATTCCCAGCACACATCTGTCTCTTCATACAGTTAGTTTTCACACACATACTGTGATGTGCCCAGTAAGACTAAGCGATATTGAATCATATACCTGTAGTAATAATAATAAAAGAAGAAGAAAATAATCCTAAAGTAATAATCCTAAAATGATAATCCTCAAGTCAGGACACTTTTCTTAAATTGAACTTTTTGCATTCCAGAAGCAAATACTAAAATAATGAAGTCATCAGTAAACCTTTGTCACATTACCAGCCCAATTGAATCTACGTCCATCTTTTATCCCTTGCATTTTGATATAGTGGGAACAGTTTACTCATACTTAAAATAGTAATGTGTCTGTGAACCCATGATACAAAACTTAATATTTATATTGCATAACAAAATATTCCTGATACTTTGTCTTTCCAGATATATATATATATATATATATATATATATATATATATATATATATATATATAAATAATTTCACCTTGTTCATTGCAGCTCTTTCCTCTAATGTGTGCTTTCCATATGTTAAACTTTGTAACAACAAATAAGCAATATTAATTAAAAAAATTCTGAAACGTTGTAAATACATGTGTTCAACCAACATGGTTTCCCTGTTGCCACATTATTAGAAATTTCTGAAAATGCCATTCAGATATAACATCAGCCTTTTCATTAACACCTCATAGTAATTAAATAATTTTGACAAAACTTCTTTTCTGAATATCTTTTATAAAGATGTACTTACTGTTGTGCTGTATCTTATTACTGTCACTGTGACTGTGTATGACGATGCCTTACATTTGTAAGAAATTGTACTTTGACTATTTATTAGATGAAACTATATGTGCTTGCGGTTATACAATATGTTGTTATTGTTACTTTGACTATGTAGTGAATGAAACTGTATGTGACCAGTGTCTTACTGTATGTGATTACTGCTATACTTAATTTTATATTGTCTACCTTTTGGAGCTTTTCTCCATGGGTCTCTGCTGAAAAGGGGTATCTGCCCAGTTGGACTAACCTGGTCAACAAATGTCAAATAAATAAATAAGATGTTTAATCATTTTGGCATAATTTATTGTCTAATATGATTATTTCACTAACTTTTATAACATTTAAATAGAAGAATGTAGTATCTTCAAAATCTGTTAAGTGCAAGTGTTTATTTGTAGCACTGGGGGAATCTGTCATATATTATTCTTTCTAAGTTATTACTTAGGTGTGTGGTTTTTACTGGTTTATATATTACATTAACATTTTTATATGGGTAGCCCTTTACCATATGGTGCACAATCCAAACAATGTCAAGTAATCATTTCAACAGCTAAGTGCAAGCACCTGAGTGAACTGTAGAAGATAACATTACTCATTTGACTCACAACTGACAAGAAAATATCCAATCCTACAAGTAAATATAAATGTATTCCAGTGTGTATGCATAATTGTATAATATTCCTTATAACTTTCAATGTTTTCTCATCTTTGAAAATTAAAACATGTTCCTGAATGTCTTTAATAGCAGTGTTTACTCAAACGTTTAGTGATAGCATGGGAACCAGTAGTATCATTAATATTTCATTATATTTTGCATCTTCTGAATAGCAAGAATATCTTGATGTATTCACAGCCCTTTAAATGCAAGCATCTAAGACAGATTTGATGGTATAGATGGATAAAGTCCTGACTGTATCCCAGATGACATGAGTCTGATTAACAGCTCGGGTAGCTGTTGTAGCTGGCAGGATAGGTGTACCCATCTTAAGGGGCAGGGTAGTGATGACCTAGCACTGCCAAAATCCCTCAGAGGAGTGGTGGGGATGTAGCTGTTCAACCTGGGAGTGGGTCATTGTTTGTAACCTTCAATGCAGGTTTTAGGAACTGCACTCACATAAGAAAGGCATTTGGGGCCTGCCCTGTGGACCATAGATTCCACCTGCTCTGAGTGGAGATTAGAAAACATCTCCATGGCTGCCTGATTGCGGGCCTCTTCTAAACAACTGTTGGCCTAATCTTGTTAAAGTTTCTAGGTAAGAAAATCACTGGGCTGTGTCCAAATGCAGGTGGGGAAGGCTTTGATAGTCAGCAGCCACAGGGAAAAAAAATTGCATAGAAAAAAAAAAGGCAATCACCTGGTCACTGCACTTTTCTAGCTTAAAATAAAAAAGTAAGGGGAACATCCCATAGATTGTTACTCTTTCAAAAATATTACTCCCTGTTATGGTTAATACTTCGCCATGTCGTAGTTTAAACTCAAAATGTACATTTTCATATAGTTAATCCTTAGCAAATGCTACAGTATTCAAACAGTCCTAAAGTCATCACAACAGCTAATACATGCAAGCAGTTGCCTAAACTATTAGCATGTAACTTATCATAGTCACACACACAGTTTCAGCCTGTGAGTAAGTCATAGCAAACATAGATTTATAGCAACACAGCTACATAATTAGCATCCTTCATACCCCTTCAGTAGTTTCCCATCTACAAAGCTGTAAAAACAATAGCTTGCCAACATGTAGTTTTTCACATCAGCACAGTTGAGTGTACTTCTAAGTAACTTAAACTTTAATCTGTATCTTTCTACTATTACGCAATTCATAACATTCAGGTGGAACCAGCAAGTTTATCTAGCCATCTTGGTCCAGGGATTGCACGTGTAGTCAAATGTCTTTTATCACTTGACTCCAATCTGAGTTCCTATTCATTCTTTCTTTCTTTAGTAACATCAGCACCTCTCAGTCTAACAACTCTTGTACACACTTGTGAGTGGACTAATCTCAGTAACAGTTATTTTCCCAGTTGCTTCAGACAGGTTATTGAAAGTCAACATGTCCACCACTGCAAAATACCTTTAAGGTGGCAGAGAATGGCATATTTTTACTTAAGTGTTATGCTTTTATTCCTTTTTCTCTTCCACAAAATACAAAAGGTGTTTGCAAGTCGCATTAATCAAATAAAGGTAAACAAACCACTGATAACTTTGTCACACGGTGTCTATTCCATTTCATACCATGTCAAAAACTCTGTCATTATTGGCCTAAGTTTCTTATGTTTAAATTTCAAGTCCAGCAGTATCCATCATTTCACAGATGTTATCATCAGTGAATCATTTGTAAACCCAGTCCACGCTGCCATCTTGTTTTTCACATATTTAGTTAAACTTGCCCACTCTTTACTTTTCAAAACATCAGACAAACTCATTCAGACAGTTGCTGACTGGTCTGCTTTACTTATTTTACCATCTCATTTACCTTATACACTTTTCCTGTTTAACAGGCACAATATCTATCTACTGATAATATAGAAAATCCACTTCCTGCATTGCTACCACTTCGGATTGATATATATATATATATATATATATATATATATATATATATATATATATATGTGTGTGTGTGTATATATATTTACTGCAAACAGTCTGCTGAGATTCCAAAATCTAGTCCCCATTTTTAAAATTGTTTGCAATTTCCATAGCACCTAGCCTTTATCACTTTTTCAAATCTCTACTCAGTGGTCGCAAAGTATTTTTGCCACTCATTCTAGCTCCTGACTAAGTTCTTCAGCATATTCAGATTTACTACACATACCATTTTTTTAATTGCCAAATAGTATAGACAGCATTTTTACTCCTCCATATACCAAAGCACATTGAATGAACCGCTTATACTTTTCCAGTTGAGGTTTTAACTTTTGGAAAAATGGAACATCTAGAGAAAGCAGCCATCTTTACTATACATTCATCTCATCACGTGGAAAACAGTTTTGATGAACAGTTTTACTTTAGCTTCCTAGGGTGAGGGTGGTAGTTTTTAACTTTGTAAGCCCTAGCAGGTCTAGTGATGCCAGTATACTCCAACCGAGGTCAGATAATTGTGCAGTGATTTGGATAATTAAAAAAGGGGGGATTTAATGCTCTTGTGGCTGCTGAAAGACACTGTGCTTGTGGCAGTGGGTCACAATGGTCTACATCCCAGGAAAAATGAATAGTTACCAGATACACTGAACTGCAACAAAAGTTTCTGGGTGTTATCTGGAAACTGGGCATCCTTGTTTTCAGTTTTTTTTACAAGAGAATGCCATCCTTCCTAAACTTAACTTTGTTCAGAAGAGCAGGTAGTAACAGAGCAGAAAGGCTAATGGTTACAGTGATAGCCAGACTGAACTGGTTGCAGGGTACCTGCTTTGTGGCACGTTGTTGACCTCCTCATCATGGCATGAGACTTTTTCCAGCTACCATTGTCCTTTCAGGCCTTTGAAAGAGCTAGGGGCAATCAGGAAGCCTTCAACTTGGCCCATTTATGTTAAAGTGAAAGAAGGTCTTCATGTGAAGAGAGGAGTACCCCCCTTCCTCCTCACTGGTGCACTTACAAATTTGTTTGACCTGTCACAGACAAATGTTTCTCTTGGTTTAATTTATCTTATAGTCAGATTGTATGTTCCACAATGTCAGCACACTGTGACCTGTAAGAGGGTAGGACTTTAACTCAGCATAGGGAGATTAAAGCAGTGCTTGAAAGAGGTTGTGCATCTCCAGCTTTCTTAGATAAGAATACCTTTTGTGGCTAATGACTTTCTTTCCAAAGGAAACAGTAGTTCAATGCTCTGTAACAAATTTTAGTTGCAGAACTTTTTTGACTATTATCTTTTCAGAAGCAGTATTCCATACTTCAGTGTTAATCTTTCACATTTTGTTTTATCATAAAACTGTGAATAGTAACTCAGAAGTGCAGCTGAATGCTCACTGGATTTTAGTGCATGTTTGCACCTATCCAGGCTGTGCTCCTGTTTTTGAAAGTAAAATTTGTCTCGGTGACACCATTATGCATACTGGGAGGATGCACACTCTAAATGCAGAAGCTAGAGCTGGAGGTTGAAAGACCCATGTTGAGAGAGGTTCTCAAGAAGGGATCCCATCTGTTTAAGACCTTCCTGAAGATCAGCTGATTCTGTGATGACTTGTGTTTCTGTTATTTCCTGCATAAGATACGTTCTGAGTACACTATCAGTCTGTACAGTTGTATGTCTGTCTGAAATGCATAACCTAGAGAAGGCCTTGGTAAAGCAAGCTAGATGTTATTGGAGCAGTTTGGCACTCTGTCTAAGACAGCTTGGGTTCTTGATTTAAAGCAGCTGGTTGTTGACTTTGCCAAATGCAAGCAAGGCAAAGAAATTGTTGAGGTAGCCTGTTGGTATAATGCTAGAATTGCATTCATTATGGTTACCAGTCATCTAACTAGTCCTTACCTAAGACATGTTGCAATGAATCCTACTTCAGAGGTCAGGTCATTACAGTCAAGTGATGCCTCCAGGTGTTTGTGCAGTTACATCCTGCTGACACCTTTAGGTGTCAGATAGTTTTTTTTTTTAAATACCTTTATTGGGTTATCGCTTTTGACACAGGCAAACTTGCATTTATATAAAAGTAATCAAACTGCATTAACAAGCTCACATTTACAAACATGATACATCACATATATTGTTACATATATAATCTAAGCAACATTCCCTAAATTATTCAATTTCTGCCTTCTGTTAAACCTCTTTCCTCCTCCAGACCATTTTTCTGTATGTATTGTGCCCACAATTTCCATTTTTTTCTTATGTAATTTACTTCTACCCTTTTCTAATGATCTCACTTCCAGTTCTTTTATTTATGTTACAATATTCACTATTCCAATTGTATGTAGTTGGTTTAGATTTTGATTTCCATTTTTTAGTAGTTGCTTTTTTGGCAGCCACCAGAATTAAACATAGGCAATTCAGATGTGCATCAATATCACTTGTTCATATTTGTATTAATAATTCCAAAACCATGTACATACGAAGTATTCAAAGATTTCATCTTAAATTTTACACAGTGGCAAACATATCTGTTTCGATATTTGACCTCAGTCTAATGCAGGTAAAGAGATATTAATTGTTGTTCTTATAATCTTTATTTATATTGTCATAAATTTCATGTTTCTGTAAATATCTTGATAACCAAGTAGCACAGATAGAGTTGTTTAGTGTCAAATTCTCAGCCAGCTGGATGAACAAAATGCTAACAGTATGTGTGTAAGTTAAGTGGTTGTTGTAAGTTGTTTACAAAATATTTCATACTTAATTACTGTGTTTACTGTAACTTATCAAATTCAGTTTAAGAATTAAAACCTAAGGAATACCCCAACTCTAAAATAGCTTAGGTTTGAATAGTTTGCCATTTACACTTCTTCAGTAACTGCTATTTTGCCAGAGACATGAACATTTGTTTGAAATGTGAGCATGCCTCTCAACCTCTTGGAGCAAGAAATCTGGACAAAGCCACAATTAATGTGGGGGGGGGGGGGCACAAAGACCCCAAAATAGGGAAACTTTCTAAATATTTGTGTTACAAACTTAGAAAAGTTGATAGAATACTTGGTTTTGCATTAGCATGAATTTTCTGAAGGATATGAAGTTTGAAACTCAAATATCTGCCATTATTTTCTGACACCAGTCCTCAATGATTTGCCAGTAAAACACAGTTTTATAAGAAACAGACAAAAAATATGAGGCACAAATCAGTTGACAGGTATGAATGTTATAACATAATATGATTCTATCGGAAAGTTTAGAGCTCCATTTTAGGGTATGAGTTAACAGGACATCTATGCAGTGGCAACTTGTCAAGTGTTTATAAGCCCTTGTAGAATGAACTTTGCATAAGAAGTCTGTACAGATTTGGAAACTCAGTCTTGAAGTGATTGATTTTGCATGGCTTTTGATGGAATGATGCGTGCAGTTATACAGGATACACAGATAAGAGTTGAACTCTGTAGTCAGAGGCAATTGCCCTAACCTCGGAGTTGTGAGGAGTCCGTGGTAACATTATTTAGTAAGAGTCTGCAGGGACAAAGCCCCTTTCATGGGGGATTTGGGAGCTTTAACCCTATGTGAAAAGGACATCAAAATATTTTCAGTACTGCTCAGTGAATTTTGCTGCACCTGTGCGTTTGACAGACAATTCAGAACGTCATTGTAGAACTAGAATGATAACTACCTCCTACACTGGATGATGATGCTATTTTTTCAGTACTGTAAGTTTGATGACTGCATGATCTTCAGAAAAGATAGATTTGTTATGTAGGTGTATTCTGTAACTCTAGATATTTGAGTAATGCGTGGTCAACAGACATGACATCTACCCTCATGTGCTAGTTTCCTCCTGTGGAAGTTTTTTTTTTTCCTAACTTTTCATTTTTTGCTGGCTGTGAAAGAACTAGAGTCAGAAGAATATGTTCTTTCTGTTAATGTATTTGTTGTTCCTTTTTATCTGTCGTTTAGTATTTTTATTTTATTTTTTATTTTACATTTGTTGACCGGGCTAGTCCAGCTGGATATATGTCAATTTTCAGTGGAGGCCCGGGGAGAAAAGCTCCACAAATTACAACAACATAAAAGGTCAAGACAAAGACAATAACAGTATAATTTGGTACATAAGTTTTAACAATTATAGTACAAGCCTAAGATTATATATTTTATATTTCAGTAGGAAAAAGGAAAAATTTATCTAAGAATAGATGAATAAGACTAATACATTTGTATTAGAAATGGTGTAGTACAAATCTTTATAACATATTACAAAATTAGATACACCTAGTAATTTATGATAAGAGATACTAAGGTCTCACAAAACCTAAGAAAGAAAAACACTAGAGATCAATAGATAGAGTATAGAAGAACAGCAAACAAGGATGGATTTCTAGTGTTATTTAACACATAGGTTGTGATACTATATGAAGGTGTTTGATCATTCCACTGTATATACTTATTTACATGAGAAAAAATCCTAAGGAAGGTTAAGCTCACTAAAAATTAGTGAGACAACACAAGGTCATGATAGGCTAGGAATTGTGGGAGTCTAGTTAATAGTTAGGTACTTAGTCTGGGTTAACACAGGGGCATAGCCAGTGTGATTTGAGGTAGGGTTTAAGCTTGCTTTTAAATAAGCTGACAGAGGATATTGAGGTTAGCTGGCTTGGGAGGATGTTCCAGGCTTTACCTACTGTATTGGAGAACAAGGTGTCACCAGCTAAGTTGTTGGATTTTGATATTTGTACAAGTAGGTTATTAGCTGAGCGTAAGGTCTTGAGGTTATTATAGGGGATGACTAGGGATGTAAGTATGGGTGTATTTTGAGGTAAATACAGGATCTTATGGGCTACTATTAATTGATTGAAAAGTATTAAATTTGGCAGCTCTAACCATCCTAACTGATTCAGATTGATACAGTGATGAGTTCTATAGGAGGACCCAGCTGCAAATCTGGCAATATTGTTGTAGGAGGATCTAAGTTTACTCAGATTACTTCTACATATTTTGGTATAGATAGGGGAGGCATAGAGCAAGGTAGAGATGAGGTGGGTACGAGCAATAGTAACCCTGGCTGGAGGTGTAAGAAAGGGTTTTATTCTATAGAGGGAACCTAGTTTCTTGTTTACTATTTTTATGGTGTTATTAATGTGAGGTTCAAAGGACAAGTTGTTATCTATTAGTACCCCGAGTAGTTTGGTGGTTGGTTCTGGAGATATTATAGTTCCATCATTTGAAGTAATAGTAAAGTTAAGTGGGGAGGTTCTGCGGGTGGGGGTAAATAGTAGCATTTTTGTTTTTTTGGGGTTAAGGATAAGACGTCTTTGTAGGAGCCAGTTTTCAACTGTACTAAAGGTCATTTGAGTTAGTGACTGAAGTTCTGATTGAGAAGCAGCAGCACATATGAGTGTGGAGTCGTCAGCGTATTGGATACAGTCAGCTTGAGGAATTACAGAATGAAGGTCATTTGTAAAGATGGAGAAGAGGTATAGTATCTTGTACAGATGCATTTTGCACTTCTCTTCTTAACCACCATGTCATAAGTCTCTGTTTATTCATAAGTGGAATCCCTGTATAGAAACTGGGTGACACTGTGTGGGCACATTAATATTTGGCACACACATGGGAAGGATTCCTTATCATTATGCCCCTTATAGCCAGGGTACATCCTGCCAGCTCTCTGCATGCCTGTAGGTGTTGTCACACTTGTGTTGCATGCTGTTAACATGCTATATAGTTGTTCTCATTCTTATCATTATATTACATTTGCTTAACAGCAAGGAGTCAGTAAGCCTATCTAGTCTGCCCTTTTAAGTGTATTTAATTTTCTACCTCCCCTAGCTTCCTCTTCCTTCACCTGTCCTGTGCCCTAATGCATTCCTCTTTGGATTTCTTCTCCACTATTCATTCTGGTAGTCCATTCCATGGATCCACAACCCTTTCTATGAAAAAGTAATTTCGGAGAGCTAGATCATAGATGGTCCCTGAAACCTGCCTAATGAGGTCTTTCTTGCCCCTCCATTCTTGTCATTCAGAATGACCCCTTCACATCTCCTTAATGTAATCTTGCACACAAATATCATGCTCTCCATCACTTTTGTTCTCTGTTAAGAACTGCTGTGGGTTCTCTAGCTTCTGGTCATACTTTCTTCTACTCCATGCCAAGGGATCTTTCTGATAGCTTTCCTCTGGGTTATTTCCACATCCTGATGTTCTTTTCCTTGTACATCTGTAAGAACGGCACTCAGTACTGAAGGTATGATCTGACTAAGGCACGTTAGAGTGAAGGCATTGCATCTTTACCTCTGGAGTCTGTCTCCTTGAGGATAAACCCAAGCATTCTGTTTGCAGCTGCCACTACCCATCACTTTGCTCCTGGTGGTCCAGTTCAGATGTCAGAACCCCAGGTACATTTCCTGCCTTTTTGCCATTTGTTCTTCTCGTTCCAGTTGATTGGTCATAACAACCTTGGTGTGAGCTATTTGCAGTACTTTGCATTTGTTGCATTGGACCTCAACTGCCACGTTTCTGTCCTTTTGTTCAGCCCTCCCACATCCTTTGCTAGACTCTTACCCCCATTTTCCACTGCTGCACCTGCGATTGTGTCATAAATCAAGAGGTTGATCCTTTTGTCAGTTCTCCAAGCATGTTTGAGACAAACACATTGAGCAGTGTGTTGAACCTATGACTGATCCCTGCTGCACTCCAGTAGTCACTTTCTTAATTCCTGGCATCATCCCTCACTCCTCAGTCCTCTGTATCCTACTTTTCCATCTCAGCCTTTACTAGTGAAAAATAAGCAGTGGCTCTGCCCACCTTTCACCTAATAAATGAGAACAGACCCCTTGTCATTTGATCCTTTTTTAGTACTCAGCACTTTAATACCTGAGATTGTAGCCAAATCTAGATCACTGTTGATGCAGATGGGAATGATGTCTCTGTACCCTTGGGTTGGCTACAATTCTTTTTCTTATGTTTGTAATGATGGATAGCTGTATGAAAACTGTTTTCACTAAAAATTGCTGTAGAATCCTCAGTTAGAGGGTTGGAGGAATTCAGTACTGGCAGCACGCTGAATAACATTTCTTGGGTATGTGCTGGTATGCATGCTCAATTAAGATGTCAGAATAAGAATGAAACCATAGAATGGTTCATTCAGTTTGTGCATTGATTGTAGTTCCACACAATGTACCATGGGTGTGCAAGTAACTGTATGCTGTTACATTCAGCAAAGTCAGATAATCAGATAGTGAATACTTTTCAAAGAGAGAAAGAAACGTTGAAGTAAATGGATTTGGTTCAAGGTTTTCTGGGAAGTGTCCTAAAGTCATTGTAAAATGCTGAGAGCAGTTAAGTTTAGAGACATCAAGTGTGTGCAAGTTTGCATTTCTCTTCTGTCCCATATTTTGCCTCATCTTTTTTTTTTTTTTGCCTCTCTCTCTTAAAATGTTTGATTTTCTGGTAGACCACTGAGCATTATATTCTGTCTGTAATTTTGACCCAAAACCTGTTGTTTTATAATATTTTTAAATTAAGTATTTATTAGATGGTTCAGTGTTGCAGGAGTAGTGCTGTCACCTCCCAGCAAGAAGTTCTCCAGTTCGATTTTCAGCTGGGGTGCCTTCTGTGCGTAGTCTGCATGTCCTCCCTGCATTTGTTTGGGTTTCCTCTGGGTGCTCCGGTTTCCTCCCACATTTACAAAGAAATGCATCTGGAGAATTTCTCCCTGGGCCTCTGCTGAAAATTGGCTTTGTTCCAAGTCAGACTTTCCCAGTAAACAAATGTTAAATAAATAAATAAGTAGATTTTTGGCTTTGTCCAGAATTCTTGAGCAAGTTGAGAGGTATGGTGATATACATTATATATGACATAGCCAGCTTTAAGCACCAGCAAACTCTGCGGTTGCTAGGGTGTCCCTAGTCCTGAGGGGGCCCCAACCAAACCAAGTTATTTTATTTTGATATTTTGTTTTCAAACCAGCAAAAGCTAGCGCAGCAATCTTATGTACTTAATAAACCAGGTGGGCATTAACTCTCAGGACGCGGAATCTTAGTGGCTGGCACAACTTTTTTTCCTTCAAATTCAAAGATATCTTTGGTTGTAGCGACAACATTTTGTCATAGGATCATAGGAAGTTACTATGCTAATGGCCCTAGGGCACTTACAAGCCTAGCCAAGTTCTTGCCCTTATTTCCATGATCAGCAGCCATTGCCCCTGTCCAAGATGGACACAGGTGGAACCCCTGAGGTGAATTTACGGTCACCTATCCGACGGTCCAGATTGTGTTTGAAGAGGCCCAAAGAGGTACTCTATTTGACATGAAGTGGGAGTCTGTTTCAAAGCTGTGGTAACCTCTGGGAGACAAATCTGTTCCTCCAGCAGGTTTAGTAATGTCACAGACCAGGTTAAGGTCTTTAAAAGGAGTAACCCCCATGTACCATTTGACTTATGGATATGCGGCATTTCCAATAAAGCAGGGTCAGAGATTGCCTTGTATGCAAGGTAGAGATCACCTCTGAGTAGAATGTCTGAAACAGAATAAAGTGACAGTGATTTCAGATGATCCCCCTAGGACAGATGCTGAAGACCTTTAATTTTCCTTTTGAGGAACCTTTGTGGTTTCTCCAATTGCTACAGGTGCTTGGAAAGGTACATACCAAAGGGGCGTTGTACTCATATTGGCCTGATGAGGGAAGAGTACAGGGAGGTTATAACTTCTTTTTTTTTCCTGGAGGCAATGCCCTTGCTTATGAGATGAGCAGTATACAATACCCTTCTTACCACTGTGAAGACATAGTGGTCAAAGGGAAGGTTGCTGTTGACCTGTGTGCCCAGGTCTCTCACCACTGAGTGCATGTTTAAGATGTTCTTTGTGTTTCATTGTTGCAGTCATCACACTTGGCTCATCCTGCCAGGGGTAACCCTCAGTCAGCCCGAATACCAGAGGCTTAGTATTTATGCGTCAGTTGCTATCACTCCAGGACTGACATCAGGTCGTCAGTGGTATAAAATCAGGTAGCTGATGCCATTACATCATTACATTTTTTGCTGAGGAGCCCAAAGCAGAAGCAGTTTGCATGAGTGCCCGTCCGCCTCTACCTGAGTTTCATTTTCAAATTGAAGTTGAAGTCTTCTAAAGCTAAGTACCCCACTGGGGATCCTTTTTTCTTGCTCTAACCGATGTCAGAAAAAATTAACAATTGTCTTACCTGTGGAAGGCAAATACCACACAGAGACTTCCATTCTTACTGCATCACCTGTTTAGGCCCAGACCACGACGTACCTCGCTGTTGCTTTTGTGCTTTGTTCAATGCCAGAACTGTATGTCGTTGGGCCCTTATTGTAGCTAAATATTTTCGCTCTCGGTCCCCGTATTCCAGTATGTCTTCGGTAAGCCATTCGACTACCGATCTTCTGAAAAAACATAAGGATAAAGACAGAGACAGACAGCACAGGACCAAAACTGCCGACAACGCTTCCGTTAAGCTAGTCGTCAGTTCTCCGGTCCTGAGTGAGGTGCTTTTGCAGCCCCTGATGCCCGCTTCTGTGGATTCACAGGCCGCTACCAAGACCCTTTCGGAGTCTGGTATGCCACAAGACTCTTCTTTGACTAAGGATCCTGCAGATGTCTCTACCTTGGATGGGTCCGGAGCTGCTGAGCAGACACTGACTTCCGAGGAAGTTCTTCGCACTACCGATTCTCATCACAAACCGACGACTTCTTTCGCGTCTTCAGTTCTTTCTAAAACTACCGAGTTTCTAAGGCCCAGGGTACGAACTATGCTTAAAAACAATGGCGACTCAAGCGCATGCACCTGCTTCCGTACCTCAGTCTCAAATGCTTAAAATGGCAGAGGACCTTATCATGGTTATTAGAGGAAGCCAGCCTACCCCTTCCAAAAGAAAAAGAGACTTGTCCCCAGCAGTTTTATCTGACCAGGAATCTGATAACTCTGGGGTTTCTAAATATGAAGACATGCAACCCCTGCCTGCTTATGAGGATTCAGATGCAGAGGAATCCATTCCTTCTGCCTCTCCTCCAGAGGATTTTGCATTTGGTGAAACCCTACATACTTTAAGGGACCATTTCCAATAGGAATGTCAGGACTATCCTCAGTCCTAAAAGAGACTCAGGGAATTCTTAGATTTACCACAGCACAGACTTTTAGCCATTCCTCCTGTCTTGGATGTTGTGGATGATGTCTTTATGGAATCCAGTTTGACTCCTGACACCCTTCCTCCTGCTTCCAGGAAACCTGACAGGTATTACAGAGTCCCTAACTCTCACAAATTCCTTTTCAAAAATCCTACTGCTGATCCAGAGGTCATTTCCCAAGGACCTAAAGGAATTAAAGCAACCACAGCTAAGAATCCTACCCTCTCAGACAGGGATTCCCGAGCTTTAGACAGATGGGGTAAAAAAGTATACACCTCTGCAACTTCTGCCATTAGAGCACTAAATTATCAGTTCCACATGCTGAAATACCAGCAACATACCATGGAATTCCTCAAACAAAAAATATCTACCTTTCCTGCTTGTGCAGAAAATAAAGAATTACAAGAGCTTATGCATTCTGCAAACCAAGTTACTAAACACACCTTGCAATGTGACTTTGATGCCCTAGAAGCATCTTGCAGGGCAGCAGTCACTGGTTCTGTACTTAGAAGGCATGCTTGGCTTAAGAAACAGACCTTGCCAGACCATGTCAAATCAAAACTATCGGACGCACCATTGAGCAAAGACAATTTGTTTGGCACCAAGGCAGAAGAAGTCTTTAAAAAGATGGAAGAAAAAGCTAAATCTATTCAGACAGTTAAAGACTTCTTACAGGTTCAGCCTCCGAGGTTCAGTAGGCATTGCCTCTCCAAGCACTAGTCATTTCCGGCCCCCTCCAGGCCAGCTCAGCGAAGACCTAGGGCAAGCAGACCCCCCAGACAGCAGTCCCAGGGAATGCAGAGATCTAAGCAATGGAGTTCCTCCACTTCAAAAACAGGGAGTGCCAAGCCACGCCCTTATGGAAAGAACTCATGATGACTTTACACCTCTGCCCACCTGCTTGTGCCCCTAGGAGGAAAACTCTCATCCCATGCAAACAACTGGGCCTCTATTACCAACAACTGATGGGTCCTCAACATAGTGTCCCAGGGAAACAGTTTTTTCCCACATTCTGCCAACCCCAAAAGGGTTCCCAGATCTTCCTCCAAACCAGTGGGCAGAGACCAAAAAACAAGTCCATTCCCTGCTCTCCATGAGGGCAATACAGCCTTTTCCTGCAGATCAGATAGGCCAAGGTTTCTATTCCAGGCTTTTCCTGGTACCCAGAAAAGAGGGCACCTGGTGCCCAATCGTCGATCTATCAATTCTAAACACCTTCCTGGTGATACCAAAATTCAAAATGCTCACCCTCCAGCAGCTTCTACCTATGCTTTCCAAGGATGCTTGGTTTGCCACCCTAGACCTAAAAGAGGCCTACCTACACATCCCAATCAGGGAATCTTGCAGGAAATATCTACGTTTCAGGGCAGGATCTATGCACTTTCAGATGTCCTTCAAGGATGCATCTGCAGTCATAACAAATGGGTTGTCCTGTCGTCAGGCAGCCCTTCAGTCGGCCGGATTCCAAAGTCTGGGTCCGGCTTCGGCTGATGTCGCACTTCACCCGACGTCATCTCTGCTGGTCTTCGGGTATAAAGGCATCAGCCGACGCCATTTTCCTCAGTCTTTCTTGCCGCGTGGCGCCCGAAGCAGAAGCTGTTCGCAAGTGCCGGTCGGTCAGATCCAGAGATTACTACTACCGAATACTACTTCATTTAGATCAGCCATGACTGGCACAGTGATAAGAAGGCATGCATGGTTGAAAGAACAGGTCTTGCCGGATCATGTTAAAGCAAAGCTGTTAGATGCTCCTATGGATAAGGCCAGTCTGTTTGGTACACCTGCTCAGCAAGTAATGAAGAAAATGGAAGAGAAGGCAAAATCTGTACAAACAGTTAAGGATTTCTTACAGGTTCAGCCCCCAAGGTTTAGCAGGAACTGGCCTGCCAAAAATTGGTCCTTTCCAGACTCCTCAAAATCTCAAAGAGGCAGGAATAGACGCTCTAGAGGCAGAAATCAATCCAGAGGAGGTGCCTACAGAGGACGACAGTGGCAAGGCAATAACCGAGGCACAGACACAACCACTGCCACTGCAACAGGACAATCACAGTGACTTGGCTCTGACACCGCCTACCAGGGAGCAAATAGCAGCACCTTTAGGCGGAAAGTTAGCATTATTTTTGAAAAATTGGCACTATATCACAAAAGACAAGTGGATTTTGCAAACCATAGACCAAGGCTACAGGTTCCACTTCCACACCTTACCAGTAAAAAGAGGAATGCCAAACCTACCTCCAAATCAAAAAACAGAAGCTCTAAACCAGATAGCAGAATTAACAAAGATGAGAGCTGTGGAAAGAGTACCAATAACAGAACAGGGCAAAGGATTCTACTCCAGACTCTTCCTAGTACCAAGAAAAGAGAAAAGTTGGAGACCTATTCACGACCTGTCCGTCTTAAACACATACATCATTGTCCCAAAATTCAAAATGCTGACCCTACAGCAACTTCTTCCCATGCTGGGCAAGGAGTGTTGGCTGGTAACTCTAGATCTCAAGGAGGCATACCTGCACGTCCCCATATGACCAAATTGCAGAAGATACCTCAGATTTCTTGCAGGATCAGAGCATTATCAATTCTCAGCATTGCCCTTTGGCTTATCTACTGCGCCCAGAGTATTCACAAAATGCCTGGCATCAGTAATCGCTCACTGCAGGCTACAGGGAATCCAAATTTATCCATACCTGGACGACTGCCTTTTACAAGCGGACAACAAAAGCAAGCTGACAACAGATTTACAAAGAGTCATTTGCTTACTACAAGTCCTGGGATACACAGTCAATTTACGAAAGTCAAGGCTGATACCATCCCAAACAAGAACATTCTTGGGTGCGGAATTGGACACAGTAAAACAAATGGCATTCCTAACTGCAGAAAAACAAAAACAACTCCCTCTTTACTTCCTGGCATTAACAAAGCAGGACAAACTAACAGCAAGAAAAGTACTGCAGGCCTTGGGCTTCATGGCATCATGCATAATCTTGGTCCCACATGCCAGACTGCATATGAGAAAGCTACAGTGGTACCTAAAGAATTTATGGTCTCAACACAGGCACAGCTTAGAAACCGAAATCCCACTAATCCCATGCCTGAAACAGGAGTTCCTATGGTGGGCTCAAGCATGCCAATCAAACCCAGGCTTACCCTTCCACAACTTTCAAGCAAGCCAAACCATCACAACGGACGCCTCAGACCTAGGCTGGGGGGCGCACATGTTGGACAAATGCATACAAGGATTGTGGACTCAAGACCAGCTGCACCTGCACATAAACCAAAAAGAAATGCTGGCAGTAAAACTAGCAATCCAGAAATTCAGACCATTCCTCAAAGAAGGCCATTTAATGATAAAAACAGACAACACCACAGTCATGTGGTACATCAACAAACAGGGAGGCACTCATTCATACCCCCTATGCAGAATGACTCTGGACCTTTGGAATATGGCTCTGAGCTACAACATCCAGTTACAGGCAATATTTGTGCCGGGAAAAGAAAACACCCTAGCAGACATGTTAAGCAGAACCACCTCGGATGCTCACGAATGGATGCTACACCCGGACATCTTCAAGGCCATCACAAAGAAATGGGGAATGCCACAAATAGACCTATTCACATCCCCACTCAATCACCAGCTCAAAAAATTCTGCACAAGGACATACCACCCACTTGCATGGAAGGTGGACTCTCTATCCTTCAGTTGGAAAGGCCTGACAGCATATGCATTTCCACCTCTTCCTTTGATGCACAAGGTACTACTGAAAATCAAAGAGGAACGCCCAAGGATAATCCTGATAGCTCCAAATTGGCCAAGACAACACTGGTATCCATTGCTGAGGAGCATGTCTCAGGGGAGAATGTGGTCAATACCCCTGATGCCTTTGATGTTAACTCAGAACAACTACAACATCATGCACCCAAACCTAAAAACCTTGCAACTGACTGCCTGGAACATCACATAGCAGCAACTAACCCAGACCTATCCCAAAGGGTTAAAGACATTATCCTTGAAGCCCGCAGACCTTCAACAAGAAGGAACTATGCAGGAAAATGGAAAAGATTTGTCATTTGGAGTACTGAAAGAGGAAAAGGTGTGTCGAACATAGATATTGCTAACATCCTGGAGTACTTGGCAGAGCTTCTACATACAGACCTGTCCTATTCCTCCATTAAGATACATGCATCAGCTATTTCAGCAGAATACAGCTTCGATCCACCTGTCTTTTCGCATCCTCTACTCAGGCCGTTCCTCAGAGGGATCAAGAATGTAAAACCTCCTAGGAAACCACCATTACCAGCATGGGACTTGAACTTTGTGCTAGAAAAATTGACACTCCCTCCATTTGAACCAGCAGCAACAGCAGATCTTCAACACCTATCATGGAAAACTGCTTTCCTACTGGCAATTACTTCAGCAAGGAGGGTTTCAGAACTACAGGCCTTAATGGCAGTACAACCCTTCCTAATCTTCCATCAAGATAGGGTGTCCATGAGAACTAATCCTACATTTATGCCTAAGGTGGTATCCAGAGTGTCTTTAAACCAGGCAATCCACCTACCTACCTTCTTTCCCAATCCACAGAACAGGGGAAAGACTGCTGCATACCTTGGATGTACATAGACAGTTACGCTACTACCTGGACAGAACCAAAGGTGTCAGAAAAACTGACCAGCTTTTAGTAGCCTATGCAACAGGAAGGGAAGGAAAAGCAATTTCCAAACAGACAATCTCCAAATGGATAGGAAATTGCATAAGATTCTGTTACTCCTACCACGGAAAACCAATTCCACAGAACATAAGACCTCATTCTACAAGGGCTACAGCCACTACCACAGCTTTCTTACGAGGAGTGGCAACCAAGGACATTATTGAGGCGGCTACTTGGACCTCCGTGCATACATTTGCCAAGCATTATAATTTACCTCTATACTCCAGATCCTGAGCACGGTTTGCCACTGCTGTATTGCAAGAGATCCTAACTACACCATAATTCTTCTTCCTCCTCCCCTAGTTTGGTTATGGTATTCTACCCATTTGTTATGACTGCAGATGCATCCTTGAAGGACATAGTACAGTTTTGTACCTACCATAAATGTAGATGTCCGAACAGGATAGCATCTGCAGTCAGGATTACCCACCCTCCTTCCCCTCTGTGGTACTCCTAGGGTATTTACCCTCCTAATAGCTAGCTAGGGGGGAGTCTCTTATGGTGTATTTGTTTGTATATATGTACATACATTGTTATTTTTTGTGTTTGCCTTCTACTTTTTTGGAAACATTGGCATTTATCCAAAATTTAGCTTACCAAGAGGGCAACTGGCATCTGGGGCAAGAAACACTGAGGAAAATGGCGTCGGCTGATGCCTTTATACCCGAAGACCAGCAGAGATGACGTCGGGTGAAGTGCGACATCAGCCGAAGCCGGACCCAGACTTTGGAATCCGCCCGACCGAAGGGCTGCCTGACGACAGGACAACCCATTTGTTATGACTGCAGATGCTATCCTGTTCGGACATCTACATTTATGGTAGGTACAAAACTGTACTTTCTCTGCACTTCCCTTTGGCTTATCCACTGCTCCCAGAGTCTTCACAAAATGCCTGGCTCTCCAGCCATTGCTTTTTGCAGACAAAGAAAAATTCAGATTTACCCCTACTTAGATGACTGCCTGATTCAGGCAGACAGTCAGGAAAAGCTGTTACAGCACCTGACCTTTGTAAAGGACCTACTGACCTCCCTGGGGTGTACTGTAAACGAAAAGAAATCAAAACTAGTCCCCACTCAAAAAATTGCATTCCTGGGAGCAAACCTGGATACAGAATCCCATATGGCATTCCTTACTCCAGAAAAACAAGCCTACCTGACAGGCTACTTCTCTCAGCTAGCCACCAGAACCCAGTTGTCTGCAAGGAAAATCCTGCAAGCTCAAGGGTTCATGGCCTCCTGCATTCTACTCATTCCATATGCCAGACTCCATATGAAGAAACTACAATGGTACCTAAAAAGCCTTTGGTGTCAACACTGTCAAGACCTGGAAACTATCATACCTATGATACCCTGTCTAAGGAAAGATTTTCTTTGGTGGGCAGCAGCATGCAACCACAACAAGGGTCTTCCCTTCTCACAACCCCATGCCGCCCAGACACTCAGCACAGATGCATCAGATTGTGCCTGGGGTAGACACCTGGATGGCAGGTGCATTCAGGGCCATTGGAGCCCAAATCAAATACATTTATTTATTTATTTATTTTACATTTGTTGACTGGGCTAGTCTAACTGGATACAGCAGAGGCTCGGGGAGATAAGCTCCACTTGAAAAGATTAACAAAAAGATAAACGTAAACATAAAATGGTTAACATATAAATGCACGTACAAAAAGTAATAGCAGATTATTACATTTCGTTGAATACAAAAATTGTTGCAGAACATTATATAAATTTGCTAGTAACTCTATTCTCAAGGAAGGAAGAAAAAAAAATAATTTTTTTTTTTTGTGTGTGTGGCTAGAGTAAGGAACAGATTTGGATTCGTCCATGAAAGTAGAGGTATTGGTTGAAAAAAGCTAGGTCATCAGTGATGATGATATCAGTGCCATTTTAGATTAGTCTGGGTTTGTACAGGGGCATGACCAGTGTGTTTTAAGGTAAAGTTTCAGTTTTTGTTTAAATAGTGTTAAAGAGGGCATAGATGTAAGTTCATTTGGAAGTTGGTTCCAGTATTTTCCAACAGCATTACAGAACAGTGAGTCACCAGAGATATTGTTAGATATACTTGTGGACACTAGCAATTTCTTGGATGAGTGTAAGTTATTAAGGTTTTTATATGGGGTAAAAAGGTTTGATAGTATTGGAGTTTTAGTTGGTTGGAAGAAGGTTTTATGGGCAATGATAAATTGGTTATAATGGATTTGGTTTTGTAGCTCAAGCCAGCCTAGTTGTTTCAGATTATGACAGTGGTGGGTTCTGAAAGAGGAGGCTGTGGCAAATCTAGCTATGTTATTATAAGAGTTTGACAGTTTGTTGAGGTTGTTTTTAGTCAGATTTGTATATATGAATGGAGCATAGAGGAGTGTGGAGATTAAATGGGTAAGGGCAATAGAAGTTCTGGCTTGTGGAGTAAGGAATGGCTTTATCCTATACAGGGAGTCCAGTTTCCTGTTTACAGTTTTTATAGTATTGTTAATGTGCGTTTCATAGGTAAGGTTGTTGTCTATTGATATACCTAGAAGTTTAGTGGTTAGGTCTGGAGATATAATGGTACCGTTATTGGATAGGACTGAGAAGTTAATTGGTCTGGACTTGCGGGTGGGTGTGAAGAGCAATAGTTTTGTCTTTTTGGGGTTCAGGAGGAGGCAACGTTGTAAAAACCAGTTTTCTACTACAGTAAACATTCTCTGGGTTAAGGACTGTAGTTCAGATGAAGATTTAGCTGAGCAGATGATTGTAGAATCATCTGCATATTGAATACAGGTAGCTTGAGTAATTGCTAGATGAAGGTCATTTATATAGATTGAGAATAGGAGGGGACCAAGAATTGAGCCCTGAGGGACTCCTAGTGTAACGGGGAGATGTAAAGATAGGTTATTGTCCCAAAGCACCGCTTGTTGTCTGTTGTTAAGGTACGATTGGAACCATTGAATAACCAGTGAATCTAGGGAAAGAGATCTTAGTACATTTATAAGTAAATGATGGTTGACCATGTCAAAAGCTTTGGAAAGGTCAATAAAGAGTGCTGAGGACAGGGTGTTGTTATTTTTGTTATGATTGATACTGTCAGAGAAGGAGAGAAGAGCAGTGGTAGTACTATGAAATGGTCTGAAGCCATGTTGGCAATTTGCAAGTAGATTATTTCGCAGTAAATGATCAAGTAGTTGTTTATGGATACATCTTTCCATTATTTTAGCTAAAGGAGAAAGTAATGCTAAGGTAGTTGGAGTATTCGTTAGAATTGCCACCTTTGTGTAGGGGGATGATGTGTGAGATTTTCCAGATGGAAGGAATATTTCCCTCTTGTAAGGTTCTGTTTATCAGGATTGATATTGGGTAGGCTATAGCTTTGGCAGCTTTTTGAAGATATTCTGCTGGTAGGTTATCGGCTGATGAGGTTGATGGTTTAAGTTTTTGAAGAAGATTACAGATAAGGTGAGTTGGGACTGGTTGCCAGTGGAATATAGGGAGTGAATTTGTTACAGAATTTGGGTGACTAGAATTCTGAGTTGTTATTTGATTGGCCAGTGATTGGATGGCCACTGTGAAGAAGGTATTAAAGGTGTTTGCTGTTTGGGATCTTTGGGGTTGGCTCCTGTAGGGGGTGGTGTGGTGGAGTGACCAGGGTGAAGAAGTTTGTTAATACTGGCCCAGAGCTTTTGTGGATTCCTTTGGTTTGTTTTCTGAAGATGACAGTAAAAGTTTTTTTTGTCCAAGAGAATGGCTTTTTTTGTATAATTTCTCATTTGTTTAAATTTAAGTTGGTCTGCGGGTTGCTTAGTAGATCTCCATAGAGCCCAGAGTTTGTTTCTAAGTAGGATTTTCTGCCTGGTTTCCTTGGTAAGCCATGGGGCTGGCTTATACTTCATTCTGATAGTACATTTTGGTGCATGATAGTCTAGGATTGTTAAGAATTTTGAATTAAAGTAATTCACTGCATCGTCTAGAGGGAGGTGTTTAATACATCTGCACATCAACCAAAAAGAGATGCTAGCTGTTCAGCATGCTCTGACAGCTTTCAGACCCCTACTCCCCCCGGGGCCTCTAGTGATCAAAACAGACAACACCACAGTGATGTGATATATCAACAAGCAGGGAGGAACTCACACTTATCCTCTCTGCAGGCTCGCCATGACCCTTTGGCACACGGCTTCAGCCATGCAAATTCACCTGCTAGCACAGTTCCTGCCAGGCTTCTAAAACTCTCTGGCAGACAACTTAAGCAGAAACCTGCTAGACCCACATGAGTGGCACCTAGACCACAGAACCTTCAACCTTGTAACCCAGAAACGGGGCACCCCGAAGGTGGACCTCTGTCTCCCACAACAATCACCAGGTCAGCAAATTCTGCACCAGGGAACCTCACAGCAAGGCCTGGAAAGTGTATGCTCTATCCTTCCAATGGGTAAACCTCTCAATCTATGCATTTCCCCCTCTACCACTAATTTCAAGGGTACTGCTTAAAATAAGAGAGGAAAAACCAAGGGCAGTCTTGATTGCCCCAGACTGGCCATGCCAGCACTGGTACCCACTACTGCGCAGCCTGTCACCCCTGCCACCATGGCACGTACGTCAGATCCCAACACTCCTGACCCAGAAGAATGGAGAATTCCTGCATCCACAATTGTAGACCCTGAACCTGGCAGCCTGGCTTATTCCCTGACCTCTCCTCCAACTGTCAGCCTAAGCAAACAAGTACTGGATGTTATGCGTGAGAACAGATGCCACAGCACTAGAAAATCCTATGCTGACAAGTAGAAAAGGTTTTGCACCTGGATCCAGGCTAAAGGAGCTGAAACTGCACAGCCCTCCATACCTCTCCTCCAGGATTACTTAGCAGACCTACTACACAGGGCCTATCCTTCTCTTCTATTAAAATTTATGCCTCTGCCATCTCTGCTCATTACAGCACAGAGCCACCTCTCTTCTCACACCCTCTCATCAAACAGTTCCTAAGAGGGGCTAACAATTTAAGGCAACCCAGAAGAGCTCCTACCCCAGCTTGGGACCTTAACTTTGTGTTGGAAAAACTCACCCTACCCCCCCCCCCCCTTTGAGCATGCAACTTCAGCAGAGCTAAAATTCCTCTCTTGGAAAACAGCCTTGCTTCTGCCCATCACTTCAGCTAGAAGAGTTTTAGAGCTACAAGCACTCATGGCTGTAGAGCCCTTCATCATTTTCCATGCTAATAGGGTCTCCCTCGGGACTAACCCAACTTTCATGCCTAAAGTGGTGTCCAGTGTGGCACTCAACCAATCAATTCATTTGCCCACCTTTTTCCCTAACCCACAAAACAAGGGGAAAAGAATTCTGCATTCTCTAGATGTGCACGGATAGCTGAGATTCTACCTGGATAGGACTAAATCTTTTAGGAAAACTGACCAACTGCTAGTCAGCTTTGCAGCAGGGGCAGAGGGCAAGGCCAAATCCAAACAAACAGTCCCCAAATGGATAACACACTGCATCCATTTCTGCTACAAACACCACTGGAAACCACCCCCTAAGGGGGTCAGGATACATTCCACCAGGGCAACCTCCACTTCTGCAGTTTTTCTCAGAGGGGTTCCCACCAGGGACATCCTGGAGGCTGCAACATGGACTTCTGTTCATACCTTCACCAAGCATTAACACCTGCCTATCTTCTCAAAATCCAGGGCAGGCTTTGCAACT
>NC_056731.1:196036134-196046134 GCF_019279795.1 Protopterus annectens
TAAATGGCCAAGTCATACAGGTATTGGGGTGGGTAGTGCAGATGATCAAACTCCAGGACATGGTTGGTGACATACAGCTGTGGTAGGAACCAAAACAAGTAAAAATAAATAAATAAAGAATATTGCATATTCTTTTAAATTAAATGTTTAAAATTGTTGTTAGAATGGGAATATTTTATTTATAAATTAATGAAATGCTTATCTTTTGTAGATTCTTCCCTTACTGTTTTCAAGTTTCTTCTTTCTTTTTAAGTCTGTCCTATGAAGAAGGTAAACTTTGCCTTCCTAACCTATTGCAAGGTTCTTTGTATTGATATTGAAAAGGACCTGCCCCTGTCAAGACCTCCATCTAGATGTTCTTCATTCCACATTGCTGCAGTCCTAACTATTGGGTAGTCCGCTGTCCAGTCGGCCCGAATACCAAAGTATATGGCTGACGTCGGTCAGGGCGCATTAGACTGACGTCAGTACGTCAGGGTACTAATGCGCATGACCGACGTCATATCCTCAGTCTTTTTTGCCGCATGGTCCGATGCAGAAGCAATTTTGCGAGTGCAGGTTGGCGTTCTGAAAGTTTCTGAAGTCAGAGTTTCAGACCGAATCAAAGTTGGCTAAGTACCCCGTTGGGGAATATTTTGTTTTTTCTTGCCTCAGTATTTAACCGGATGTCAGAAAAAGTGAATAACTGTATTTCTTGTGGGAAACAGATACCTCATAGGGATTACCATACTTTGTGTATACCTTGTTTAGGGCCTGAGCACGACGTTGTTGGATGCCGCTCTTGTGCTAGATTTAACAAACGCACTATTAAGAGAAGGTTAGACTGTGCCAGGTTAGTGTTTGGGAAGCGTTGTAATTATAAAATGCCGCCGGATGCTCCGCGCCGCTTCGCTAAAAAGCGCAAAGATAAAGCAGCAAAGCCTAGGGTGGAGGAACCGACAGTCCCAGACGCCGGTTCTTTGGAAAACTCAGCGGAGCCGGAGGTTTTGCCAGGTGTCTCTTTGGAGTCTCAGGGAGAGACTTTACTGTTACAGGATGTATCCTCTCAGGAAGTAGGCCAGGTTGAGGGGCTTCTCAGGTGGCTGTTCTTCCCTCTCTTCCTAAGGTGGTTAGAGCCTCCCTTCAGTTTCCAAGGCTTCCTTGAGGGCAGGCCAAGTTTAGCTTCTGTGGGGTTTCTCCTAGTGCTTCAGGATCTTTGCCTAAGAAACATATGCTTAAAATGGCAGAGGATTTGATTACTATGATTAGGGGTTCTATGCCCTCCTGATAAGAGGCCTAGGGTGGAACCTGAGTTTGAGAGTTTTGAGCAATGCTCGGAGGCTTGAGTCTTGGCTGAAGACTTGCAGGAGTACCCTCCTTATTCTGATTCTGATGTGGATGATTCTACTCCTTCTGCTTCTCCTCCTGAGGATTTTTCATTTTCAGAGACTCTGCATTCCATGAAGGAGCATTTTAAATGGGAAGGTCAAGATTTCTCTGATTCCAGGAAAAGGCTTAGGGAATTCTTGTTTTTACCCCAGCATAGGCCTTTAGCTATACCTCCTGTTTTGAATGTGGTGGAAGATGTGTTTGCAGAGGCTTCCCTGAATCCTGATTCTTTGCCTCCTGCCCCAGTTAAACCGGATAGGTATTATAGGGTGCCTGAAGCTCATAAGTATCTTTTTAAGAGTCCTATGGCAGACCCGGAAACTGTCTCTCAGGGGCCTAAAGGTGTGAAGGCCTCAGTTGTTAAAAATCCTGTTCCTCCTGATAAAGAGGCAAGGGCTTTGGATAGATGGGGAAAGAAAGTGTATACTTCTTCCACTTTAGCCATGAGGGCGTTGAATTGTCAGTTTCACATGTTAAAATATCAGAATTATCTTCTTTCACAGTTGAAATCTAAGGTGGATGCTCTGGCTGAAGGTATTGAGTGTAAAGAGTTGCAGGATTTAGTTCATGTGTCTGAACAGGTGGGTAAACATTCCTTGCAGTGTGGTTTTGATGCTGTGCAGGCCTCCTCCAGGGTGGCTGCCACTGGTTCTGTTCTTCGTAGGCACGCCTGGCTGAGAGATCAGAATTTAGCTGAGCATGTTAAGACAAGGATTTTGGATGCTCCTTTACAGTCTGATGTGTTGTTTGGTTCGCCTGTGGAAGCAGTTTTGAAGAAAATGGAGGACAAGGCTAAGTCTATGCAAACTGTTAAAGATTTTTGCAGGTGCAGCTTCCGAGTTTAGTAGAAATTGGCCTACTAAGGGATGGACTTATCCTGCTTATGATTCCCAGTCTAGGGGTAGGTCTAGACGTGGTAGGGGCAGAGCTCAGGGTTCTTTTAGGCCTAGGTCAGGAGTTCCCCTGCTCAGACTTCTGGTGAGGGCAGGGGTCAGTCCTTCGTAAGCAGACCCAATGACCTGCCTTTTCAGCTGCCAGTCGTTCTCGCCTGGCAGCACCTTTGGGAGGAAGGCTGTCTCTTCAAAGAAAATTGGGATTTAATTACCCAAGACAGATGGGTTCTGGATATTATTCACCACGGTTACAGGTTTTATTTCCATACCTTGCCTCCTTTCAAAGGCATGCCAGACATTCCTCCTCTTCAAAGAACAGAGGCTCACAAGCAAATTTCTCTGTTGCTCCAAATAGGGGCCATTCAGTCAGTTCCTGTGCCGGAAAGGGGCCTAGGATTTTATTCTCGCCTGTTCCTAGTACCAAAGAAGGGGAACACGTGGAGACCAATTCTGGATTTATCTATCCTCAACACTTATCTGGACATTCCCAAGTTCAAAATGTTGACGTTACAACAGCTTTTACCTCTGCTGGGCAAAGATCACTGGATGGTAACTTTAGATCTCAAGGAAGCTTACCTTCATGTGCCAATAAGACTAAGTTGCAGGAAGTATCTGCGTTTCGAGCTGGAAATTCTCATTATCAGTTCTCTGCATTGCCCTTTGGCTTATCTACTGCGCCCAGAGTATTCACAAAGGTTCTGGCTCAGTGATAGCTTACTTCAGGCTAAAAGGAATCCAAATCTATCCTTACTTGGACGACTGCCTGATTCTGGCTCAAGAAAAGAAGATCTTCTACAGCATCTGGAATATGTCATAGCAGTGCTAAGATGCCTAGGGTATTCTGTGAGCGAAATAAAGTCCAGTCTAGTACCCTCTCAAGACATGTGCTTTCTGGGTGTGAGACTGAATACAGCAGCCCAGATGGCCTTTTTAACCCCGGACAAACAAAAGAATCTTTCCAGTTACTTCCATCATCTATCTCTTCAGTCCGGGCTGACTGCAAGGACAGTCCTTCAAGCCTTAGGGTTCATGGCATCTTGTATTCTGGTGCTTCCCAATGCCAAACTGCATATGAGGAAGCTACAATGGTATCTCAAAATCTGTGGACACAGCACTGCCAGGATTTGGACACTGTCATTCAAATAATACCTTGCATTCAAAAGGAATTTTTGTGGTGGGCTCAGGAATGTCACCTAAACAAGGGACTCTCTGTGACCCGGCCAGAGGCAAGTTAGATTCTAACGACAGATGCCTCAGATATTGCTTGGGGAGCTCATCTACATGGAAAGTGGATACAAGACAAGTGGCCTGCCAGACTACAGCATCTACATATCAACATGAAAGAGATGTTAGCAGTTCAGTTTGCATTAATTGCTTTCAAGGAGTTACTTCTTCCAGGGCAGGTGTTGATTCTAACAGACAACACGACTGTCATGTGGTACATCAACAAACAAGGGGGAACACATTCTTACCCATTGTGCAGACAAGCAATGCTTTTATGGGAGACTGCGCTCAGTCTGCAACTGACTCTTCAGGCAAGGTTTCTGCCGGAGCACAGAACTCCTTAGCAGATGTATTAAGCAGACAAATCATGGATCCCCACGAGTGGAAACTGGATCTTCATGTATTTCAAAAATTGACAGTGTCATGGGGAACTCCAGACATAGATCTGTTCGCTTCTCCACTAAACCACCAGCTGCCAAAGTTTTGCACAAAGGGATTTCATCACACAGCTTGGAAAGTGGATGCTCTTTCTTTCAGTTGGAAAAATCTTCATGTGTATGCCTTTCCACCTCTGCCTCTTCTTCCAAAGGTGCTTCTAAAGGTCAGACAAGACAAGCCAAGGATGATTTTAATAGCTCCAGATTGGCCTCGGCAGCACTGGTACCCATTACTGAGGAGTCTGGTGAGGAAGCCTCCATGGCCTTTACCCTTTATTCCACACCTGTTGTCTCAGAGGGACGGTCATCTGCTCAATGTCAAGCTTCACTCTCTACATCTAACAGCCTGGCATATTCTGTTTTGAAAGACAGCAGGTCTCAGCTTCCTCAACAAGTTTTAAATGTGATTATGGAAGCCAGAAGACCTAGTACAAGGAAAGTGTACGCAGAAAAATGGAAGAGATTTTTGTTTTGGAGTGCAGCAAACAATTTGGAGATTACTGAGCCAAATTTGAGTGTGGCTCTTCAATATCTTACTGAGTTACTGGACAAAGGTTTGTCTTTCTCTTCCATTAAGATTCATGCTGCAGCAATTTCAGCTCACTATGATTGTGACCCACCATTGTTTTCGCATCCTTTGTTCAAGCAATTTCTTAGAGGGCAAAGAATATAAGACCCCACGTAGAGCTCCTACTCCTGCTTGGGATCTCAATTTTGTGTTGGAGAAACTTACTCTACAACCTTTTGAGCCTCGGCTACTGCTGAATTGAAATACTTGTCATGGAAGACTGCTTTTTGTTGGCCATTACTTCTGCAAGAAGGGTTTCTGAGTTGCAGGCCCTTATGGCAGTGGAGCCTTTTTTGATTTTCCATAAGGATAGGGTATCTTTACGGACTAATCCTTCCTTTATGCCTAAGGTGGTTTCTAGTGTGGCTTTAAACCAAACTATTCATTTGCCTACCTTTTATGCAGATCCCCAAAATAAAGGGGAAAAGATTTTGCACACTTTAGATGTACACAGGCTATTACGTTATTATTTGAGCAGGACTAAGGATTTTAGACAGTCTCAGCAGTTGTTTGTTTCTTTTGCTTTGAGTTCAAAGGGCAAGCCTGTGTCAAAACAAACTATTTCTAGGTGGATTGGGTGTTGCATTACTTTTTGTTATTCCCATCATGGCAAGGAGATTCCAGCTGGGATTAGGCCTCATTCCACTAGGGCTACTGCCACTTCCACAGCATTTCTAAGGGGGGTGGCAACTAAGGATATTTTGGAGGCAGCTACTTGGAGTTCAGTGCATACTTTCTTTAAGCATTATCACCTTCCTCTCTACTCTGTCTAGGGCTGGTTTTGCCACAGCTATTTTGCAAGGCATGTTGTCAGTTCCTGCTTCCTTATGATTTGCCAGCCTCCCTTACCTCTGCTTTGGGATTCTACCCAATAGTTAGGACTGCAGCAATGTGGAATGAAGAACATAGTACAGTTTTGTACCTACCATAAATGTAGATGTTCGAGGATCCACATTGCTGCAGTCCAATTTACCCTCCTCCTTCCCTCTGTGTTTACCGGTGCTTGTGTAGGTCAGGTTGTATTCTGCTGATTGTGTATATATTCTATATATATTGTTTGGTGCAGGTATTTTGGGAGTTTTGGTTTTGGCCTTATCTTTTCAGGGTCTTCTGACATCTGGGGCAAGAAAAGACTGAGGATATGACGTCGGTCATGCGCATTAGTACCCTGACGTACTGTCGTCAGTCTAATGCGCCCTGACCGACGTCAGCCATATACTTTGGTATTCGGGCCGACTGGACAGCGGACTACCCAATAGTTAGGACTGCAGCAATGTGGATCCTCGAACATCTACATTTATGGTAGGTACAAAACTGTACTTTTCTGTTGACTGATTGAACTCCATTTTATTGTAATCCTTTGTGAATCTCTATAGCCATTGTTTTACCATCAATATTACTCTAGAACCGACTGCAAGGCCTAACTTGTTCACTAACCTTTGATGAGGTGTCATATTAAATTCTTCTGTTTCTTTCTTATCAGATACCCTGGTTGCCCATTCAGATAAACTCGTATTACATTTTCAAACCACAGTCTATTTATACAAAAATTCTTTATTTCTTCAAAAAACAACCACCAAACAGGACTCTGGCTCTGTACTTAATGCTTATTTCTTGCAAAACTGGTCAGTACCACAGCTGATTTTCCTTAAAGAAGTATTAACCAAGTTGTACTCAGAGGAAGTTTGTATAATGTTTTAGTTCTACTAGTTAAATATTATTAAACTATTAGGCAATTAAAATGTTAGATTCAAAAGTCTAAATTACAAAAGTACTGTCTAATACAAAAAGTTATTGTATCACACATTGTCTGGGTAACTATTTAGCAGTTTGGGTTCGTGAAGGGCTGATCTTTCCTCCTGAACCTGATCGACTTCTTCAAATCAGTCTCCAGAGCCGTGGACACAGCCTACTTGGACCTTGCCAAGGCTTTCGAGACAATCCCCCACTCTGGAATAATAGATAAACTTACTAAGCTGGGCATTAATCCCTATGTCACTCGATGGGTTGCAAACTGGCTTACTGACAACACACACTATAAAAGTAGCCGACTCCAAATCCAGCTCCAGACAAGTGGTGTACTGCAGGGTTCTGTCCTGGGACCACTCTTGTTTGGCATTTACTTCTCTGAAGTACAGGCCAACACTAAGGGACTCTGGCTTACAAAGTTTGCAGTAACTGCAAGCTGGGAGCCATTATTGAATCCCCAAATGATGTGGATATAATACAAAAGAGCCTTACCGATACAGATGCCTAGTGCTAGAGCCATGGGCTCAAGCTAAATGCCAAAAAATGTATAGTTGTCCCATTTGGGAAAAACCGCATACCTGTGAACTACCACTTAGGTTGCAGTACACTAAACACCAAAAGTGTGATAAGAGACCTAGGGACATAGGTGGACAGTGGTCTCACCTTTGATAACCACATAGCCACAACAGTTAGAAAATCCTACTATGTGGCACACCTCATCACTAAGGGCTTTTAATCCAGAAAAAAGGAAGTCCATTATCCCTCTGTATTCATCCCTCATTAGACCCATTATAGAATACAATGCCCTGTTTGGTATGTATCTCACAAGACATATGCAACTACTAGAAAGGCCACAGAAATACCTCACAAAAAGAATCACAGGACTAAAGCAGATGCCTTATGCTGACTGTCTATACTCTGTCACATATCACCTACTCAGAGGCAATCTCTGCCTAACATACAAGGCCATGTCAAACCCAGAGTTGTTGGACATACTACACTTAAAGAAATCAGAATCCCTCCGAGTCACACACTCCAGGGATCTTAACCTTGTTGTTACAATGAATAGAACATGCTGGAGGGATAGGTTCCTGACCCAGAGACTCCCCATACTCTGGAATAGGCTGCCCATACATGTCAGGCAGAGCGCCTCAATGGCCCTCTTCAAGAGGAACCTTGACGATTGGATGGGAGATAGGAAGATAGGAAATTCACCGCAGGGATCGCATCAGTAGCCCTGCTAGACAGGGGTCCAAGAAAGTAAATATATGTAGGAAGCAATAGCTAGGGAATCATTATGGCTAGGCTTATATAGGTCCTAGTGCTGATAGCCTAGTACCTACCTATGAACCTATGTATTTAATCCTGCACGAACACTTGGGAAAGTGCTATTTTATATGGGTTCTTGCTTTCTATTATGTTAGACTATTTGGCCACTGGATTCCTTGGTGAATTTTTATGTTTGTATGTATGTGTCTTAACTATTCCAAAATCATAGACATACCCACAGTTTCTCTTATATAAAAAATGGAAGAGGAACAGGGACATATTAAACAGTATTCACCAGTTCTAATAGTACAGTTATAGTAGCCAAAAGACCTGAAAAGTGTCCCATTTAGCCATACTCTTTATGCTTGCATTATGTTCCTGCAGGTGGGAGACTCAGAACACAAAAAAGATCCGCACAGTCAAATACCAAGCTGTTTAAAAGACTTGTAGTATTTCTAAAAGCCACTTTGCTATGTCCACTCAACACCAGCGATAAATTTGAACAAGTTTATAAAACAGGAAACTGCTGATGCACAGTAATCATTTCATTTATATAGGGCACATAATCTGTAATAAAACAAATATCATTAAATAAAGTAATCTCGTGTTTGGCAACATCCTTTTTCTTATTGATATATATATATATATATATATATATATATATATATATATATATATATATTTTTTTTTTTTTTGCCCTTACATTCTTGGTTTTAATTTCTGCCCAGAAGCCTTTTAAATATCTGGTCAAACAGCTTGTTCAAAATCCCTTTTGAAAATTTGCCATGGTACCAAAAAGTTTTGTGGTAAAAAACAATCAAGTGCAGAGGGTGAGCCCTGCTTGGTTGTGGTTTTGTGATGAAATAACTATTAAATTCTTTGACATGTCACTGACATTCCAAAGACATATTTGCATGAATTGCTCAGTTAGCAAGCCTGTGAGTTGTGCATAGGGATTGAAGGGTATGTGTGGGTGTGGGTATATATAGGTTTACTATTAAAATATCGAAACTCAAAAAAAAATGGTACTTAACAGTGAACTAATTAGCCAAAAGTACACATTACCTAATGGTCCTAATGTCAAAAATCAGCTGTTAATGCCGAAAATGTCAAACACGACATTTTACGGCACTTACCAGCAATGCCACTCTTGCCGTAACTCCCTAATTACTACACCTAACATCCTGTTTATGCAGGGGGGAAAGCCCCTCTGCACCCCCCCCAACTATATATTCCAACTCTGAGATCGCACTACAGTGAGGAAAGGGGTGTATTTCCCTAACCGCACTGTACCACGATCCCTCTACATCCCTTCAAACATTCATATTTGCGAATGCACAGTACATTTGCAAATATGACGTTCAGTTATTTAGCTTGCACACATATAAACTATTCGAACATCTGTCGTTCGAATAATTCATAGGCGTACAATGTTACATCGAAATTTTAATAGTAAACCATATATATATATATGTGTGTGTGTGTTTGTGTGTATGTGTGTATGCATTTTTAATCGACCATTGCTTTGGTCAACAGCTGGCAATGCAGGGTTGTTGGTTCAAATGTTCAGTTTATCGAAAGGACATTTTGGAGGTTTGCTTTACCAAAAAAAAAGGTAAGGGGGATGCATGTTAGCTGTGTGTGTGGTGTATATGTGTGTGAGTGTGTGTGTGTGTGTGTGTGTATGAAAGAGTGTGAGTTAGAGTCAGATGAAGAGTTAGATAAGGGCATAGAATAAGCATGCATATGCAATTGTGTACATTTAGTGTTTGGGTCGGGGTCAGTTTAGAGGATAGCTTTAGACTGTGTGTGTGTGTGTGTGTGTGTACATGCGTGCATAATGAGTGTCTGACCTGTCGTGTAGCAGTAGTGTTATGGGAAGGGCTTTTGTAAGTTTAGATGCACATTAGGGTTAACACATATTAATGTGGAGCATTGGTGGCAAAGCCTGCTTGCCCACCTTAATGTGTGCTAATACTAACGTGCATCTGAAATTAAAAAAGCCCTTCCCATAATATTACCATTATTCAGGCAAATTTGAGCTGAATGTGGTCAGGTTGTGGGTAATTCATTGGTGAAGGAAATGTGTTTCTTTTTTTGAGGTACTGAGTGTCTAATTAGTGTCTGTGTGTGTGATATAATGAATGTTTGACATGTTGTGGGGCATGTTTTGGTTGTCAACTAAGCGACATGTCAACCATTCATTATGTGATACTTGGAACCAGGGTTTGTTGCAGTACACAAACACAGAGGTGAGTGTGTGTGTGTGTGTGTGTGTGTGTGTGTGTGTGTGTGTGTGTGTGTGTGTGTGTGTGTACAAAATCACATAATTAATTCCAAAAGGAAAAAGCACACCTTAATTCCTCCAGCGAGCTCAACATATCAAAGTAGTGTATATAGTCCATTCAGCTTTTTGCTCTGCTTGTATATCTTCAGCATTTAAACCTACAGCTGCCAGTTCCTGGTTGAGATCGCTGGAGGAGTTAAGGTGT